>NW_027466473.1:22915000-23350000 GCF_050575085.1 Anarhichas minor | reverse complement strand
GCTTCAGTACGCGTTCAGTAAGTGAGAGCTTCAGTACGCGAGAGCTTCAGTACGTGAGAGCTTCAGTACGCGAGAGCTTCAGTACGCGTTCAGTAAGTGAGAGCTTCAGTACGCGAGAGCTTCAGTACGCGTTCAGTAAGTGAGAGCTTCAGTACGCGAGAGCTTCAGTACGCGTTCAGTAAGTGAGAGCTTCAGTACGCGAGAGCTTCAGTACGCGTTCAGTAAGTGAGAGCTTCAGTACGCGAGAGCTTCAGTAAGTGAGAGCTTCAGTACACGAGAGCTTCAGTACGCGTTCAGTAAGTGAGAGCTTCAGTACACGAGAGCTTCAGTACGTGAGAGCTTCAGTACGCGAGAGCTTCAGTACGCGAGAGCTTCAGTACGCGAGAGCTTCAGTACGCGTTCAGTAAGTGAGAGCTTCAGTAAGTGAGAGCTTCAGTACACGAGAGCTTCAGTACGCGTTCAGTAAGTGAGAGTTTCAGTACGCGTTCAGTAAGTGAGAGCTTCAGTACACGAGAGCTTCAGTACGCGTTCAGTAAGTGAGAGCTTCAGTACGTGAGAGCTTCAGTACGCGAGAGCTTCAGTACGCGAGAGCTTCAGTACGCGTTCAGTAAGTGAGAGCTTCAGTACGCGAGAGCTTCAGTAAGTGAGAGCTTCAGTACACGAGAGCTTCAGAACGCGAGAGCTTCAGTAAGTGAGAGCTTCAGTACGTGAGAGCTTCGGTACACGGCCTTCTCACGTTAGCGCCACATTAACATGTAAGATATGTCATTTAAAAGTCAGCCTGAATGTATCATGTAAAGGAAAGAATGGTATGTTATTACTGCGATGACCATATTTAATAATGCTGTACCTTAACGCCAATTAGGCCTTTGAAATAAAATGTGTTGCCTTGCACTTTTCACTTTGTTGGGAGTTTATTTTTTTCAACAACAGCTAAGGGGTCCATGTTTACTTCCTGCCGGCTCACAAACGCTGCAACAAGGAAATAAACTGGGAAACGTTAATGTTTGCTGGGAAATAGTCTTTATATCAAAGAGTCGAGTCTTTTGTGAAGCTCTGTCAAAAATAACCACAAGTCAACTTTTATTTACTGAGTGGTTCAGTCAAGACGTTTTGTGGGTTTTGGATAAATATGCTTTTTCTTTTTTTACATCTTTGCGTCCTTTTTAAGGAAAAAATGCTAATTTCTGAACTCTGTTGAGGTATTTGTTTGGTGACAAAAGACTCAAGGGTTTGTATTTCCGAACAGTTTCCCAGGAAGTTACCTGAAAATATATTATAAATATTATTTTACGTGGGGTGAGGTTAACATTATTGTTCTATCGCATAGTTAAAATAAAGAAAAGTTGCAGCTACCTTAATTAATCACTTCTTTTTATTTTTTTATTTGCACCACCTGACCAGCAGCTAAGTGACCCAAATCAAACACACCCAAGAGGTTGCCTCAACAGGTGCATGCTGGGTAGTCAGCTCAAAATGTTTGAGTAGCACAGAGGGCAGAGTGGACTGGTTCTACTGGGACTCAGAGGTAAAGTGGACTGGTTCTACTGGGACTCACAGGTAAAGTGGACCGGTTCTACTGGGACTCACAGGTAAAGTGGACTGGTTACCTGCATGGACAACGGAGCAGAGACCTGGAGCAGATTGTTGAGGACTTCGCGGTGCACAAGACTCACCGAATATCATGCAGACCGGTGAGTACAATGACGTAACTCTTCAGAGGAAAACGGAGACGTACGCAGCGCCGTGCACGCGCTTCACGTGTCTTTTTAGCAGTGTTTGCTGGTGGAACATGTTCTCTGTAGGGCTGTGCCACATCCAATCAATTTCAGCAAACATCCCATAATGATTTAAAGCAAAAACATTAAGGTATCAAACACGCATTACTACTTTGCAGTTAAATATTTAACCTTTATTCCAACATGAAAAAAAGCAGTAAATAACACTTAGATAAACACGTCAGGACATCTCATTTTAGTCTCAGTATAATATAATAATATATATATCATATAAAACACACACATCTATCTATCTATACATAGATCTATCTATATGTCATGTCTCAGCAGGTGCTTCATGTCTCTCACTCCCTAACTGTCCGTGCTGGATCTGTCCCCGTTGTTAAAGGTAAATAAGTTATTAGCATGACGTCATCCAGCTAGCCTAACCTGTCTGGTGTTCAGCTAGTGGAGAAGCTTCATGTGCTGCTTCCCTTTCCCGCTAGTCTGCTGTCTGATTGTGAGGTCAGGCTGATCTGATATCAGCTCTTTGGCCTGAAGTTTCTCCTCAAAGTTCTTCTCTCAAACGGGTCGAGGATCGCTTCCGGTTTCAACTTGCGGTTAAAGCGAAGATCGCTTCCGGTTGAGGAAATGACAAATAAGAGACTTGGGAAGGGTACATCCCAAGTCTCTTATTCCAGAATCGATTCTGCCCCAAGCTGAATCTATTTGAGGACGCTGATTGGCTAAATTGTATGTCACACATTTATATCTTTAATCAGCAATTGGCTGAACTGCTTCATAGACCCGCCTCTTTTGGGCAGTGTCTCCAGCGCCCCAGCCAGCTGAGACATGCACGCGAAAGGACGTGCAGACAGGCGGAGAGGACGTGCAGGAAAAGCATATATTTACCGCAGATATCATATTTTACACATATTACTGGATGATTCCATATTTCAAAAACACAAATATTGACAATTTGTATAGATTATTATTATTTATTTTATTTTATTTGTTGTGGCTCAAGGTGGGGCGGCGCTGTAGCGCCCTCTATTGACCAGCCGCCACTGATTTTTAGCTGTGGTGTTTGTCTGCAGCCGCTGTGGAGTTTTATTCTGCTGTAGATTCTATGAGAAGTAGAAGGTTATTTGAACATAAAGAATAAAGTCAAGCTGCACAATTAATCTAAATTTAAGGCAAAATGTGTAAAATTACCATTAGAATAAAATATTGTGCTGCAGAGATGTTCTGTTCTGCATCCTGTTTACAGACTTAATAAAGACACTACAGACAGAAAGCTTGTTCTTCATACACCGAGCAGGTTCCTGCTGTTGAGGCGGCAACCTCTGGCTCTGAAAAGTGAAGCCAATGAGGAAGTGTCTTAATACCTGCATTCTCTCTAGTGTCCACCAGGGGGCGACTCCTCTGGTTGTATAGAAGTCTGAGAAAATGACTCTACTTCTCTCTTGATTTATTACCTCAGTAAACATTGTAAACATGAGTTTATGGTCTCAATCTATAGTTTCAAGTCTTCTTCAATACAGCATGATGTTCATTTAGTACATTATGGTCCATTTAGAGTCAAACAGACCATAAAGCAGGGGATGCTTTAGGGCGGGGCTACACAGTGATTGACAGGTCTCTACCATGGCATTGTCCAGTCTGGAAGCCGTATTTTGGTCTTTGAACTTTATCTCTTTCAGTGTGTTTTCACTCCATGTCTTAGCATTCGGTTGTTTTAAGCTCCGCCCTCTCGTGTCACTTCTGGTTGCAGAAGAAACCAAGATGGCGACAAATACAGTCTATGCCGACCACAGGATTGAATCCCTGTGTGATACTTTAAATATGAAGTCACGAGGAACTGATGGACAGTAATGACACATTTTATTGATAGAATAAAGCTCCTGTGAGAGTCGAGGGTTAAAGGGTCCATCGTATAACATCATGTAATGAGTATATGAGGCCTTTTAAGAGGCCCAGGTGCACCCTGAGGGTTTTACTGCTACAATATTCAACCATCATCAGCCCCACATGAGTCGATGGAATTAGCTCAGCGTTCCTCTTCTTCATTAAGAGAACTGAAGTGTAGATAAAGTCAAGAGTCGGGATTCATTTTGACTTATTTCTTTATTACAGACGTTTTGTTTTTCTTTTCTCTTCAGCGTTGCTTGTTATACATGTTCACCTGTACTGCAGCATCACGTGAATACAGGAAGTGAGATCACAGCCGGCAAGGGGGGGGGGTATTAACATGCTCGCCTCGGCTTTATGTGTCTTGTTTAATCAAGACGAATTTGATGACCTTGATTGTCACACTGTCGAGTGTTCTTGGCCTTTATTTTATTTTATTTAATATCTTTTCCCGTCTCTCTGGACGACAGCATCGAGGTCGTGGAGCTAGAAGCACGATGTCGCCTCGTCCCTTCTTTAAACTGAGGAAACAAAGCCTCCGGGAGCCGTTACTGCAGATTAAAAACATGACGAATCACCGGGAGAGAGCATTAAACATCTGCTTATGGAGTCAAATATTACAACAGATGGTCCGATCAGAAGTCGTGTTAGATGTTAAACACACACAGCTGTATTCTAGTTTCAGTACTGCCTCTTCTCATCAGGCTGATGTATCGACTCACTTTGCTGCGAGAAGTTTCAGCAGAAACACTTTCATTGCATAACCTCCCGAAGTTCACTGCATTTAACCCTCTGAACCCCAAAACACACCGCCATCTTTTCTTTAAACAATCTCCAAAAACGACAGTTTATCAAGGCCAGAAGAAAAACCATCATCGTCAGATTTTATCTTTCCCAACTTTCCTTGAACACATCATGTGTGACGAACGCTATCGACGCAGAAAGAAACCATAACGAAGCTTAAAATCGAGATATTTCACCAAAAACATTTCTATTCTACATGTATATCTACATCTTTTTAAAATAAAGCGTTCACTTTAACCAGATTGTGTAAAAACATTAAAGTGTGAGCTCCTCAGTGAAACTATGAAGTCATGATTGATTCATCTGAGACCAACAGTCACGTGACAACAAATCAGAGAAACTCTGACTGAACTTCAGGAAGTGAACACAGAGCAGAGAGGCTGAAACATGTGAATAGTTTAATACATACAGCACGTAAAGCCTCCATTGTTCTTTCTAACATTGGTAACACTTGTAACTTGGAAACAAGGTTGTGTATATAGATTCCAGTGTTTTCCAATTTTTGTAAAATAAATTATCAAAGAAATTCAACTTTCGTTTTTAATGATTTCTGTTGTTCTGCACTAAAGTCATGTTCTAGCTCTACGTCTAGCCACCACTGTGCTGTCTCCATAGAGGTTCAGGACTTTTATATATTGCAGTGAAAAAGTAAAAACGTGACCCCCCCCCCCCCCCCGATAACTGCTTGGGGTTCAGAGGGTTAACCGGGACCATCACACATCTCCGCTAAATGCACCGTCAGAACTAAAGTGCTTAATGACAGATTTCTATCCCCGCTGTGAGCGGCCATGTTCACGGTCGCCGGACACGGGGAAACACAAAACACACACAACCTCCAGTTTGTGGAGGTTTTTAGATAAAAGAGGCTCAGAGTGATGAAGCTCAGTCTCCAGGAATATGTGATGAGCAGGAATGTAGTGGAGAATTAAACCGCTTCCACACCTTCAGCCCACTCGTGAAGCTTGGGCAGAATGAACTTAGGAACAGACGGAGGTCAGAGAGGTGGATCAGAAGCTCACAGCTGTGACCTAACTGCCTCCTCCTCCTCCTCCTCCTCCGCCCGGAGGTCTGAAGCAGTCCTCCGTCACGCCCTGAGACGCCAGCTCCGACAGGACGTTGTCCAGGTAGTTGGGGTCCGGGTAGCCGTGTCCCGACATGTTGGACATCATCTCGGTCTTGTGGTGGATGCCGTTCCACACCACCGTGTCGGGCTCTCCGGTGGTGCTGGACGTCCCCACGATGAAGATGAGGCGTCGCATCCACGCCACCTTCAGCAGCTCCAGCACCTGTTTCACATCGGGGAGGACGTGAGAGGGAGAGCTTATGTATTTATTTACTTTACCGTAAGCTTTGGAAACTGTTTCACTGTTTTCTGACATTTTATAGAACAAAAATGATGAAACTTCTCGAGAAACATCATAAACATCATGAGCATAAGCTAAACAAAGTTATTTGAATTGTATTAAAATGATCACTTTAAACGTGCCGCATAAGCAAGATATTCTAACAGAGCATGGTTATCATAGGATCTACGGGGTCGGGTTGTAGAACGACCTGGTCATGTGTGCGGGTGGCGGGACGGGGTCTTTAGAATCCGACCGGTTCAGGACTCGAATACATGACTGACTGTACTTTAAATATGCTGCAGGAGAACCCGCGTGTCCGATCCCTAATCCGCGTTCCACGGGGAGCATCACACCAGAGACCGCTGACGGCGGCGGCGCAGATAAACCACGACTGGAATAATTGAATCCCATTTATCACTGAGTCACATCAGATTATTTAAAGCAGCGTAACGAGCTGCTAATCCACCGTGGAAACAGAATGTTCTTAATTTAACCTCAGAGAGACGAGGCGATGCTGATGGAGCGTTAAGAGTGTCCGGTTCTCCAGTATCATGTGACTGATGATTGATGGTTGATGGGCCTGTGGTCTGACAGAGATGCTGTTCTCCGTCCGTTCTCCGTTCTCTCAAATGAAGGATGAGCTGATTGACTGTGACCTCACAAAACAAGAAGAATGAATATGCTAATTATGACAATTTCACAAAACATCTATAGAGGATAAAATGATGACGTGATGATATTTTGGAGGCATAAAACCACAAGAGTGTAATTCTAGTTTTAGATCAAATAAATATATTAATTAATTAATTAATTAGGGGTGTAATGGACCATTAAACACACGAGCAGATATAACTTGGATCCCTGATCACGCTTTTTTGCCGCCGATACCGGTCATCGATGATCAATATTGGCAGAAGGCATCACAATGTAAAAAATAGTAATCTGTGTATAGAAGCGTCTTTAGTGCAGATTGAGTCGCGGCTGTGACGTGTTTTTACCTTCCTGCCTTTGTCGTTGTCGGGTAGAAAACAGAAGCGAGGGAAGCCTCTACAGCTGTACGGCTGTCCTGGGTTGGGATGCTCGGGGCCCTGGAGGAGGAGGAGGAGGAGGAAGAACAAACATGACTGATGAATGGAAAGACATTAAGTTTAATACCAGTTGGAACAATAATTAGATTTCGGAGATAACCGGCTCAATACAAACCTGATTCATGTTATTGTAACTATAGATCTGAGATAGCAACGCGTGGTTACAGCGGGACACGGGGAGGAATGAGAGGTCACTGAGCCTCCACCATCTGTTAGAAAGCTGATCGCTGAACGAGCTTCAGTCCAGACTGTAGTCTGACCTCCAGTCATCTCACATGTTCGGCTCGCACGCCTGTTTTGAATGGACGTACTGCCTCCCGCTGATTATAAAAACACGTTTTTTTTCAAAGATTTGAAACACTTTCAGTCTAGTTTTTCCACGAGCTACTATTAGTTGAAGGAGCAGACAGTCCTCATTACTTCCATAATGTAAATTCTACATTTAAGTAGCTGAATGATTTTCATCGGCTGTTAGCGTTCCTCATCCTGCCCGATCGCTACTGCACATGTGCACACTAGTACTACACGCCTGTGGTTAAACACTCTCATGCACACTACTGTTTCCCCCGATAATGCTACATTAGCTAGCTAGTTAGCGTTGGCTGTTAGCAGCCGATGGGTGGCACAGTTCTGTTTGGCTCAATACCGGAGCTAGCGGCTAACGGAGGTAGCAATAAGATGCGTTCAAGCTCCATTCAGTAAAAAATTAGTTGATCATGTTTTCAAATGTAATCTTAAATAAATCCAGTTTTTGTTTTAAAGGAAACATTTTCACAGATATATAAAATAGAAGTAATAATACCATATTTAACTTTATTTAACATGTTTGTTCAGGAGGAGCACTTGTGGCATCTGGTGGTCATATGCTTTGGTTTACTTCCTGTTTAAACCAGAAGGACTGTCTGGTTCTTTACTGTACGCAGTTGGCGGGGTGGTAGCAGTGTGCAGCCGTACCTGTAGACCAGGTGGTATGCTGTAGATGACCTGGATGGTGCCACAGTCTGGGTGGCCCGGTAGCGACTGGGCGACGCTGTAAATTTCCATCTTTCCTTTGGGCTGCGTGCCGGTCTTCTCTCCGTAGATTGTCTTACACGAGGGACACTGCAGACTGCCGTCCTGAGGACAAACGCAACCAATCAATAGAAACCCGGTTAGGTCTGATCAAATACTCATCGATCCAATGATGAGACCTTCGTTTGGTGTTCTCCTCCCTCACCAAGTCACAGTAGCTCGGTTCTCATCAAGCAATGCTTCCCCGAACAATAAGAAACGGTAGAACACGTATTGTGGTCAGGAATGAGCCTATAACACACATTTGGAAGGACCATACCAATGGTTTAACATATTTTAGCTCATGTACCGACAATCACGTATACTTTTTATGCGTTAAATCAACCATTTTCAAAGTACACCATTGTATTTATGATGTCTGAAGGGAAGTCCTATGGAAGCCCTGAGAGGTAAGTTTTGTGAAAAAGGCAGGAAAATAATCCTCTACTACAACAGAAGTGTTTGTTGTTGTAATACTCATTATGGCCACACGAGGCTCAAGTGCACCAATGTTCTAAATGGGACTAAAAGCATTCATGTTTTCTTCCAGGTTAGGTTTTTAAGTTGCATAACTTGGTAAAACACAACAGTATGCGCCTTAGAACATGGAGTAGTGGTGCACTTTAGCATGTCGTGGCCTAAAATAGTATTACAACAACAAATACTTTGGAAAATGATCCCGACACCGATTTAAACCCACCCACTAAACGTACGCTTTAGATAAATCCACTACTTCCATATAACAAAAGCGTGGAGTGCGGCGGAGGGACCATTAAGACCCAGCGCTGCTGCTCACCACCAGCCTGCTGTTTGGCTCATCCTTTGTAACCGATGGCATGAAAACGTGGTGGGATTAGCAAGCTGGCTATCAGTACAATTTAACAGCGTAATGCTTCATCCACACACTCTTGTCACAGCATGAAGCTCATCCAATCACAAGGACGGGTTTGTCATACTAAAGTAGGCGTTGTTTCGTCTCGATCGGTACGTTTTAGCATCTACCATTTTTCACCTGTTCTTAAGTCACAAACTCAGGATAGAAAACGATTGAGATCAGATTTAGGAATATAGAGATGCATGTGCTTTGTACCTGAAAGTAGTTCTGCTAGGATAAACGTGCACATATGGAATATCTATGTTAGTAGTTTGTGGTTACGAGATGTAAATGAGAGCAGAGAGGTAGTTTGGAAACTTGAACAGTAGAGCTTTACAGATGAATATCATAAGATGATTATTTCCTTTCTGTAAGCTGAGACGATTAATGGCTCTCTCATGGTGTCCGTTACGTATGCAGCTGGAGCCAGGAGGAGATTAGCTTAGCATAAAGACTGGGAGCCTAACGGCACCTTTTAATTAACGCGTTGTCTCTTGTTTGTTTTAATCCGTGAAAAACAGAAGAACAAGAAGTTGTGTTTGCTGTGACTCTCTGGAGGCTTCCAGTCTTTATGCTAAGCTAAGCGCTCCCAACGTAACGAACAGACTCTCTGAAAATACCTGTCGGCTCATTTCACCCAAATGTCAAACTATTCCCTGGAGACTCCATCACACTAAATGTCATGCGGCCCTTTCAACGCAGACCTTTCCCGGGGGACGGTTCCGTACCTTTGTTCCGTTGTTGTACATGGCCAGCATGCAGAGCATGTGCAGGGTGTGTCCACATTTGATGAATTTCCCCACGGTGTCCGGCAGGATGCTCTGCCCCCCCTCCTCTGTGGCCTGAGTCTCGTAGCCGGACGGATTGGACAGTTGATCCATGCAGATGATGCAGTCCTGAGGGGGGACCCGGGGAATGTGTGTTTAGTGTCGCTAAATAGAAAAGGCCGGGAACGGCCTAAAGCCGTACAAACAATCTGTCTAAATGCTCTTAAATCTCTATTTCTGTTGAACATTTGACTCTTAAACACTGAGACTAGTTTGCCTGTAGAAACGACTGTGATTAAACCTTCTCTTCTGACATCTGGGAGATGAAAAACAAACCAACTTACCTCATCCTGTACTCCGGCAACTACCTCCATGTAGCGCTGAATCACGTCCTCGGGCCTCTGAGCGGAGGCTAAAACAGAAGAGAGCACAAAGTGATGAACGAGCTGAAACAGGCCACACACTAAAAATGGTGTTTACAACAAACTGACACACAGAAAGAATGTGATGAGAATGAAATAAACTCCTGTTTTAATGATTGTCAGACAAACATTCGTCACTTACGGACCTCTGCTACATGCAAATAAACGAGTCCAGTTTGCTGCTAATTAAACATCCTTCTGACGGCACAGGATGCAAAACATGCAAACACATCAGTCCACAGAGACGACTTGAATGCATGAAGACAGAATGAACCACATGGTGGCGTAGCTACCGTATACACACACACACACACACACACACACACACACGTGAGTGTCACGTCTGTTTAGGAAACCAGTTGTTGGAAAGCTAACGAAAAGTTTTTGAGTTTTATTACACAAGACGGCTCCATTTGATTCCGGATTTTGAAAGGTTACGAGGCTATTTTCTCCCAGCTGAGAAATAAGAAAAAGATATATATGTGTATGTATATATATTCACTGATATGTTTCCAGACAAACACCTTTTTTATGCCTTTTGTGTCTGTTGATTTCAAGAGCAGCAATTCAAGTCTTAAGTGTGAGATGATGAGAGGAGGAGGAGGAGGTGAAAAAAGAAGCAGCAGTGAAGCAAAGCTGAATATTTCAATTTTTTTTTTTTTTTTTAATGGCCAACAGTATTAAGTTATCTACGAGCAAACTCCCCTTTAATAAATACAAAGTTTTACAGTGAATATAACCTACAATCAGTCTAAAGGTTGATTTAAGTCGGCCTCCTGCTTAGTGCAGTGATGCTACAATTATTTCCGTTCTCCCATTTGAGATACAAGCCACCAACGTCGTTTGGGGTTTTCTTTTGCTTGAAAATTGACTTAAACGATTATCAGAACTATTTAGCCGTTGATTGATTAACTGACTTATCTGTACCGCTCTATGCTGCAGCAGTGGCTTCTGGGACGTCTCTCTGATCTGGAGGCCAGCACAGGTTTTGGTAAATGTTCTGATGCTACATTTACACATCTGAAGGACACGACTCTGCAGACGCTGGACGGTTGTTGCACGTTACATGTTTGAGGACTTTATGGCAGTGAAGAGGTTGATTTTGGGGGGGGGGGGGGGGGTCTGAGCAGACAGACATGTCAGAGGTTTGATTTAAAAAGTCAGTTTAGAGCACATTGGTGAGACGCATCTCCTGGTTTGACAGTTGCAGAAAAAGCAGTTGCAGCGGCACAAAAGTGGATCAGTGGAGCTTTTTATGAACATGAGAAGACAAATGAAAGTGATGGAGTGTTCCTCAAGCCTGGTGGAGGTGATGATGGATGGAGAGAGAGAGAGAGGTGGAGGAAGCTACCTCTCCTGTGCTGCCTCTTTGCTCTCCTAACTGAACTGCTGCTGCTGTGGGGCTTGCTGGGCCTGCTGGCTGAGGGGAGGAGAGGAGGAGGAAGCGAGAAAGGAGGCGGCTGCGGCTGCTGCTGCTGCTGAGGGAGGGGGGCAGTGGTGAAGTGCACGCCGAGTCCCACCGCTGACATCAAAATGGAGGCCATGCCTGGAGCGGGGTGGGGTGGAGGCGGGATGGGGGCGGGGCAGGGTTGGGAGCAGGTGAGGGTTCAGAGCAGGTGGAGAATATGCAGGAGTAGAAAGGAACAAATCAAAGGGATGAGAAATGTAGCAGCAACACACAAAACAAACCAGTTAAAACCCAAACTGGGTTCTCTGTTGACCCCGTGTTCTTCTGGCTCTTCTTCTTGTGATTCATGGGTAACGGTGTTTATCTCTGGAGCTAAGTGAAAACTACAAGCTCCGAAAACGACACGCAAAAAGATTCACTTTTTTGGTCGCAGCACTGCCTTCACTGAGGTTGTTGGTTTGTGTCTTTCTGCCGGTTCATCTTCTTGTGTTTCGGAGAATAATGCAGCGAACAGCTCAGAGAGCATAAACACGAGTATAAAGAGAACTTAACTCTGGACAATAGTGAACCCAAAACATCTGGATCGCCCCCTGGTGGCCGGCTGTTCGTTGAGGACGAGTGTGACTTACGCAGCAGAGACTTCTTTAAACGTCATGATCCCAGTCCATCATCTTCATTACAGTGTGAGAAGCCAAACTTGACGGTCATTTAAAATGATATTTAACTACTCAACAGTAAGCAGTGGTATCTATTGTATAGTGTATCAAATATAGAGGTGTGTGTGTGTGTGTGTGTGTGTGTGTGTGTGTGTGTGTGTGTGTGTGTGTGTGTGTGTGTGTGTGTGTGTGTGTGTGTGTGTGTGTGTGTGTGTGTGTGTGTGTGTGTGTGTGTGTGTGTGTGTGTGTGTGTGAGAGAAACGTGGTCCCATCACAAGACGCTCTCCAGTTAATTTGTGACCTCTGCTCATTAAAAGTGTACGTTTGGAGGAGACGCCGCATGGCTGACCCCGTGTTCTAAATGACTGAGTCGCGGTGCACTAATGAGGTCCTGGTCCACACGTCTCCTCCAGGCTCATTGTGTTGATTCAGGCGGCTTATCGCGCCCAAGGAACCCAGTTCTAATTTGAGAAGTGTGCAGCAGAGAGACCCAAAGTGAGCGCTCACTCTGCATGTCAAGTTTGGCCATTTTATGACAATTACAACTGGCCTGCCTGCTGACTCAGCTTTACACTGCATTCTAAATTATACAATTGGAAGGAAATGAACGCATTACGTGTGTCATTAAAAGATGGAAAATGAATTCATGTAGAATAGTAGATAATCGTAATGGCCCTGTATGCAGTACTTTCAATATAAAGTTCTTTAAGTGCTAGAAGACGTCGTACAAACAAGCAGAGTTCACCCAGAAGACACAGGAAGCCCCAAAACATGTGACCAGAGCAAAACAAGATGAAGAACCTGCTGGTTCATTCGTGTCACCGCAGGATATTTAGTATCACTGATCTATTGTTACATCGGCGTTCCAAGTTATTTAAAATGAATGAATGTTTGCTTCTTCTGGAGGCGTCGTGTATTTGTTGGTCGTAGGAGAATCATCTATTGTGGTGTTCTAGAGTCTGACGGAGCGGTTTACAAAGAGAAGACTTTAGTTTAGTGAAATGGAAGCCTCTCTCTCGCTCTGATGGGGTCTGTTCTTTGGTTCCCTTCCTCCAGCTTTTTGTGTCCGTTCCTAAACAGACCGACACTCACAAATGCAGAGCAGAGAAAGAAGGCAAATAAACGGACAAACGTGTGACTCTAACGTGTGGTGCAGAGCAGAGCGACGGTCGGGAGGACGGACGCTGAGTGAGCCGTTTACCTGCCAGAGCTGAGCTCACACTGGTGGATCCATTCAGCGGCACAGAGATGGAGGGGACACTGCAGGACAGGAGACAAGGAGACACTCAGTCAGTGGACAGAGCAGGGAGAACAAAAGTACGGGGACATTAGGTTTGGCAAGAAAATAAACCTGCCTGTGAATTAACTGATAAATTATTGACAAAAAAGCAACGAACAATAAGGTTTACTGTTGATTCACCTGTTGATTATTTTCTCTTTTGGTTCTTTGTCTATAAAATGTCAGAAAAGTGTTTCTCAAAATCCAAGATGACGACTTTAAATGTCTTGATTTGTCCACAACTCAAAGATGTTTAGTTTACCGTCAATGAGTAAAGAACCCAGAAGATACCAGAACTTTTACTTTTTATCTTCAAACATGAATCTACTCAAACCGGTTCAGTAGATTATCTAAACGGTTTGTGGTTCAGTTGATCTCTGCAGCTCAACATGGAGGTTCTGAGACTGATCATCAACAACTTAACATCGACTGCAGTGTCGTGATGCAACATGGGAGCGTGCCTCAACAGCCGATATCTTAACGAATATGCATTCATACTTCTGCTGACTGTGCAAAACAGCCTTCACGGGAAATAAATGAGAAATTATGAGTGTTTAGATCGTGAAACTTAATCCAGTTTAGGGCTGAAACGAAGAATCATTTTCTGTTTAATAACTGTTTTGATAAACAGTTTATTCTACTAAACACAAAATGTAAAAAAGTGTCATCAGAATTTATCAGAGCTCAAAGTGACGTCTTTAAATTCTTCTTTCGTCTGACGAAGAGTTCACAACAAACAAACTTTACAATAATCTGGGAAAAGCAACAAGTCCTTACAATTAAGAAGATAAGAGTCCACAAATGAATCGCTTCTTAATAAATTACTTTTTTTTTTTTATTTAGTCAATTGTCAAAAGAATTGATTACTTTTTTATCATTCGACTAATCAACTCTTTGACCGAGTGTTTCACCACTAATCCCGTTTAGAAGCACTCACCAACACACGAACACAAAAGACGTGAACAAACATTCAAATAACATAAAAGTAACTGATGTTTTATCCTCGATCACTGTGTGGTGACACAATAGGAGGAAACGTGTCTCTGATAACGACTTCAGCTCACTGACTGTCTAATAAAATCCCTGTAAGGAGGATGAAGAGGAGTAAAAACAGCTTTATATTCTTGCTATTGATTTAAGTGTCTATCACACCAGCATATTAGCATATCGTAGCATTACGCCGTAAAATGACAAATTAATAAATACTACTCTGACCTTCCCACTGGGTCAAAACAAATAAATATGCAAATGCAGAAAACAAAGGAAGAACTCTTTGAGACGACGTAATCATTGAGAAGTGTGAGCATCACTGCAGAAATAAAGAGGACACAAAGCACAGTGAGAACTTCCTGCCTGGTGTTCATTTCCAGAGGCTGAGACTAAACTAGTGAACCGCATATTCACGAGAGCCCTTCAGTCAGCATGTTTGTCTTTGAAGGGAGTTTCTGTGTCGTGGGGAACAGAGCAGGGTGACGGCTGGAGAGAGCTGAGCCAAAACAAACATCCCACAGCAGGGCTGCAGCTACAGATAGGGTTGTGTCATTCCTGTTTTTAACAGATAGGCTGACAGGAAAGACTGGTGAGAGGCCTGTGACACGCATCCCTTCCAGGTCACCTAGCTGAGCCATAAATACACTTTCTGCTGTTGTTTCTCTTAAACCCGACTTTATTACACTGCAAACCAAAACCACAATCCAACACGCACACACGTCGGGGACCAACCTTAGCCCGTTGGTACTGGTAGAGCCGGTCAGGAGCGGTGCGGACAGGTGACTACCAGAGGCCGGTGGAGGCCAGGCGCTGCCCCAGGACATCCCCCCCACAGAGAGGGGTCTCCTCGGGTACGGCGAGTAGACAGAAGTGGGGTGAGCCGCAACGGCCCTTCCCGTCGCCTGCAGGCTGGGCCGGTTCAGACTGCCCGACGAAAAGGAATGTCGTGAGCGGCTGGGCATGGGTCCTGTGCTGCTGTGGCTCAAGCACTGTTGGCAGGAGCAGGCGGGGGCCGCGGGGGCCGAGGGGATGGCGGGGGGGCCGGAGGAGGCCAGTGGGTACGGGAGGTTACACTGCCGTCGGACCTGCCGCCTGAAGCCCGTCGCTTTGTTCACCTGGGCCAGAGAGGTCAGGTCCACTATGTAATTGTATCCGTGCGGGCCCAAGTCCGCCGTGCCTTGGCGGGCCTGGTAGCTGTGCTCCAGGAGGATGGAGGTCCGAGTCTCGTATGGAGTCCATCCTCCTTCATCGTTGAGCCACTCCCAGTAAACGCCGCTGCCGAGGCCGGAGGACTGGGCGAACAGGGACCTACGTACTGACCGGGTCTTGCCTGGAAATAAAGAGGATTTTTCACTTAATACACCAAATTTAAGCTACATTATAAAAAGCCTTATGTGTTAAAAATAAATCCACATTTTCAGCTTGAATCCCAAAGTGAGGCTGAAACAAAGAAAAGAGCCCAGTACCTTTTATATATGTACATGTCAATATGTATGTAATGCAAGCTTCAGTCAAACTAGAAAACACGAATCAGCTGAGCTGAAGGAAATCAAAACAATATATTAATGTCACAAGCGTCAGCAATGTGACGCTTTATGGAGAGGTTACGTGGAAAAGTCAGCTAACGTTGGATAACACAATATCATTTAACAGTCTTATGAATGTCATAACTAGCGTCATCTGATAGATTAGTTCAAATAAGATAATCCTTTATTAGTCCTGCAGTGGGGAAATTTACAGGATTACAGCAGCATTGGGGAGTGTGTATGTGTATATGTATGTATGTATGTATGTGTATATATATATGTATATATATATATATATATATATATATATATATATATATATATATAAATAATCACACACACACAGAGTAAAGTGCAAACAAGAGACATAGTAAAAAAACAAGATCAAAACAAGTATTATAAATAAGTAATAAAACAGTAAAGAATATTAAATAAGTAAAGTAAAAAATCCACAATAACAGATTTTAGTTTTGTGTATGTGTTTTATATTTTATTTATTTCTCAGTTCATTTTTATTGTACCAACTGTCTGACTGAGCTTTCTGTTATTACTGCCTTTTGCTTCTGCTGCTTTTGTCTGTCAAAGCACTTTGTAAACTCTGTTTTTAAAGGTGCTATACATAAAGTTGTTATTATTATTATTATTATTATGGCTCACCCGTGTCCTGTCGAAACTGCTTCAAGCTCGGTATGTCGATGAGATAAGGCGACAGGCTGGGGTCTGATTGTCCGAGGCAGATGCTCGTACATCCGGGTCCTCCTGCTGCTCCTGCTCCTCTCTGGCTCCGCGGTGACAACAAACACCGCTCGATGTGGCCGCTCACTTGGCCGCTGTAAGGCCGCCAGTAGCCGAGGTCATCCTGCCATTCCCACACGGCTATCATGGGCTGAGATTGTCCGGTGGTTGATACGGACACTGGCCCGTTTCTAGACCCGTTCACCCGGGCACAGGAACCAGACACAATCGCCATATTCATTCACCACAAGCCCAAGATTATTAAGCTAACTTGTTAGCTTGGTTTAGTTAGCTCAACTGATTGTAGCTACGACGAATAAAGAAGAAGAAAAATGTCTGCTAGCTTGGCTCGTTAAAAATAGCCATTTTAAATTCGTTAACGCGCTTTAGAGGAAAGCTATGAAGTAAATATTAAACGTTAGAGAGCCCTGATAAACATGTAAGTGCATGTTGACAAAGCTGATGCGTTCAGAGGGCTTAGCAGTAACACGAATAACGTTAACGCTAGCTTTGCGACAGCGTTAGCTTTGTGACAGCGTTGCCAGGGTTCCTTCCTTCCTCTTGCTGTGCTGCCTTCAGGGACCACCAGGAAAACCCGCAATTTGAGGCACGTTTGTGGGAACTAGCCATAGATGGGGTTTTTTTGTAGGCTGTTAAATGTATAAATGATACAAAGCAACAGGTAAACAAATAATTATTTCAAGGGAAGTTAGGTGATAGTGATTTAAATTGTTTGGAGTTGGATTTTGTTTTTGTGGAAATCGTTGAGCCCTTAAGCATTTTTGGAATATTGACTCCGTCAGTAACACATGGGCATTCTTCATTCCCACTTTAAGAGATGTATATATAGAAGAGATGTGTATATATAGATATGTATATAAAGTGTTTTGTCTCTCAGCTCTCTCTGACTTTAATTGTTTCCATAATAAAAGTTATTGAGGGAAACATCAGATCATGAAAACACAAATCTTTCTAATAAATGTAGAAAGTTGTTTGTGGTCCTTTTGTTGTTCAGTCTACAATGAACATTTATTTAAACCAGATGTTGAATCAGAAAACGAATCAAATATAAAGCTTGAGTTTAATCTGTGATCCGTCTTCACTGTTTACGTGTTGAAAAAAATCTCATCAATCCGATAGGCTGCAGCGTCCAATCACATGACTGATGAACAATGAGGGGGCGTGTCGGCCGTTAAAACACTTCCTGGAAGTCTGTTCTCGTGGTTCCTCGCTCATGGCTCCTCAGAGATCCCTCCTCCCTCCTCGATCCTCGCTCCTCAGAGCAGAAATAAGAGCTTTGGGACGGCCGTCAATATGGCGGCGCAGAACAACTTCCGGTTCGAGCGAGGATCGAGGAAATGACAATTAAGAGACTTGAGGGGTACGTATCAAGTCTCTTAATTGTCTTGTCCTCTCTCCTCGCATGGTTTCCTCCATGCATTCCTGGGAGGGACTAAGACGCAAGGAAAGGACCCAAGTGAGGGAAACGGGATGCAATTAAGAGACTTGAGAAGTACCCGAGAAGTACCCCCAAGTCTCTTAATTGTCATTTCCTCAATTCCGGTTTGAACCGGTGTGAACCGGTAGCGATCCTCAACTGAACCGGAAGTTGGAAAAGACAAATAAGCGACTCGGGATGTACCCCAAGACCCGTTTGAGAGGAGAACTTTGAGGAGAAGCTTCAGGCCAAAGAGCTGATATCAGATCAGCCTGACCTCACAATCAGACAGCAGACTAGCGGGAAAGGGAAGCAGTACATGAAGCTTCTCCACTAGCTGAACAACAGACAGGTTAGGCTAGCTGGATGACGTCATGCTAATAACTTATTTACCTTTAACAACGGGGACAGATCCAGCACGGACAGTTAGGGAGTGAGAGACATGAAGCACCTGCTGAGACATGATATATATAGTTATAAATAAATAATTATATATATGTGTGTGTGTGTTTTATATTATAGTGAATATTATTATATGACATATATATTATTATATGATATACATTCTTATATTATACAGCATATTATTATATGATATATATATATTATTATATTATACTGAGACTATAATAAGATGTCCTGACGTGTTTATCAAAGTGTTATTTTCTGCTTTTTTTCGTGTTGGAATAAAGGTTAAATATTTAACTGCAAAGGGTTGCCGTAGCGAAGGGGCAACTCCCGCCTCGGGGCAACTCTCAAGGGACATTATCTTCAACACCAGAACGACAAACATGAGACAGTCTGTTACAGTAGTAATACGTGTTTGATACCTTAATGTTTTTGCATTAAATCATTCTGGGATGTTTGCTGAAATTAATTGGATGTGGCACAGCCCTACAGAGAACATGTTCCACCAGCCAACACTGACACAAAACGACCCTCATCTCTAAAGCAGTAGTTTACAAGGTGCACCTGAAGGTAGCATTCTTCTTCGTCTACAACAATCTTCTTCATTGTCCGTCCTCCACTTCTTTCTCTGCTTCTTTATTTAAAGGAGGTTATTTCACCCTCAATGGTGATGCTGCCCTCAACTGGAGATGAGTGGGTATGACATAATTTACACTCCTTCAAAAACAAATCTGAATATAACCGTCTAGAACTTCAGGCTGGTTGATTAAATAATCTTTAAAACCCAACTTCAACTGTACAAACCAAAAAAAAAAAGATATATATATATAATATATATATATTATATATATATATTTATATTATATATATATATAATATATTTATATAATATATAATATATATATATATTTATATAATATATAATATATATATATATATTTATATAATATATAATATATATATATATATAATATATAATATATATATATATATATACTATATGTAAAGCAGGCTCAACTGAATTGCACTCTGTCCAGAATACCAAGCACAACTGATGCAACATGGATTATGAAATCTACTAAAGATTAGAACAAACTGCTTTCTAATCTTTGTACTGTGGCCTCTGAGAATACTAAACGTTGTTTATCTGCAGGATGTTCATTCATCTCACAGTAAAGAAAATAGAACTTGACATCTCTGACAGCAGTTTGAACATTGTTTTAATCAGAGCCCAAGTGGGATTTGCGCATTAACCCATAAACTGGCACATAATCAATGGTCCACGCCAAGTTGTCTCAAAATGACAAATGTAACTGTGCAATATAAAACTAACATTGTTCAGTTTTGCCTTTGCAACATAAAAAGGACACAATATTTTCACACCTAATAAACAAAAACAATGAGAAACAACCACCTGCAGCTAATAATGGGTTCCAAGCCAGTGAGTCACATAATTTAACTTTGAGAACACGGCTTTGATTTATCGTTTTGCCAGGTCGTCGTCTCCGAGGTAGAGCAAAAAGGAGAGAATATGCTCAGTCTTAATGTCCTAAATTGATCTAACGCTATGTGATGCATGCTGAAGCATTTTGTTCTGTTTAAAGGTCCAGTAACTTAAATAATTAAAAAAGGCCTTTCACATTTAACTTGCAGTGCAGCAGCACAAATAGATGTGGTTTCATTCGTCCAGGTTGTAAAATATGTGCCTCAGAGACTTTTTGCCTTCACCCGAATATGATTAATGTAAAAATGAATTTTGTTCTTGTTGCTCACGGCATTGAGAAATCAACAGGAAACAGTTTCCCTGAAATAATCGGACCTCTCAGTCTCTAGGTCTCAAAAGGACTATTTCCTCTAATACTGAGTTAAAGAATCCGGGCTGTGCTGTAGCTGTAGCTGTAGGTCACACACTTCTTAAAATGATCAACAGTTAGGCAGTGAGTGCTCGGAGGCTTAAATAGTGGGAAGACAGAAACACTTATGTACTTGAGTAGCCTCCTTGAATGATAAAGCAGCAGTCGTCCTTGGATGAAAGCGATCAATAGACGGGCTGCAGAAGGATGAAATACTGCATGTACAGATATAACAAGAGCAGGTGTGTGTGCATCTCCTGGTGTGTCTTCTAGCAACACACCTGAGAGCTGCGTTTAAGATGTTCAGTGGTGGGGACTCTATGGACGCGGTTCCCTGAACTCTCTCTCCTGAAGGAGGGCCACCTCCACCGCTGTCAACACGGGCGTGATTAAGATCGGTTCAGCGGTGCGATGGAAGGAGGAATGTGAGGAATGTGGAGAGAGCTCTGCCCGTATTTATGCCTGTGCACACTCACAACATATTTGGTGATACGGACCTCCCCGTCTGTCTGACATGGAGCGTTCAACTGCACAAACAGCATGTGGGACGTAAGCGTGTGCTGGTGTGAAGGTCTGTCTGTGGCGGTTGGGGGGTGGAGGGGATGTCTGGCGTGCTGCCCGGCACACTGTGATCATAAGAGAACTTATAGTTATTAAAGAGAACACTTGCTTGGAAGAAGCCTCTTTGTCATTTCTCCGCCTATGATGTCATCACCCACGATGGCAGAACCACTCGCCTCCCTCGTTAAAGAGATTGATACTGTACGTCTCTCTCACACACACACACACACACACACACACACACACACACACACACACACACACACACACACACTTTCTCCCTGCTTTACACCAAAAGCCTGTTTAAGCTTTTGCTTTTTCCCAAATTTGCATTTTTATGTTCCAGCAGGGGGCGACTCCTCTGGTTGTATAGAAGTCTATGAGAAAATGGCTCTTCTTGATTGGCTGCCTGGAGGTGCGACTCCGCGTCTGGTGCCGAAAAGTTTAGAATATTTAAACTGGTATGCGCGTCTTAAAACCACACAAGAGAGTAGCGCACACCAGACACGTTTGGTATCCATTCGCTGCTCACTGCCACGGGGGGAATGCGGCCGGCGAGGCCCAGTCAGCATCAAGGAGAGGTCTGTAGTGGAAAATATCCCAATGAACGCTTTGTGTGAGTCTTTAATGCTGAAAATAAGGAATACCGAAAACCAGAGGTTGTCTTTTAAATATGTATTCTCTGTGCAGAGAAGGTTCAATCATCACAACAGAATGCGTCCAGTCTCAGTGAGGAAGAACCAAGAAAAAAGAAACGAGCTTTCTTTATACAGAGTGAGCAAAGGTGGGGGCCGACGGCCAATGTTACGGACATTTGGTCTCAGACTGATAAGAACAACAATGAGAAACAAGCGGTCAGCAACCAAAACTAGCGGCAGGACGGCCTCGGCGCTGGAACATTCTCATACAACACAGTTAGTTATCTTTGTGAACAGGCAAGAGAGAACTCTTCTTCTGCACAACAGAGACACGGTGAAGTTCAGAGCAAAATGACTTATGCATGAATACAATATACTGAGTAGAAATGTACCATTACATTCCCACTCGGTGGTTCTCCCACACCGTGTCCGTCACTGACCCGCTGAGTTGAATCCCCGGTCAGAGGCGGACGCCAGTCATTGAGAAGTGTAAAAATATTTCTGTTTTGTTAAGAAACTGTGGCGGGAAAAATTCGACCAGTGGTGCACCGCCACCTTTTATTTAGTAGTCGGAGAACAGAGGTTACTGGGTCACTGATCTTGAGCTTTCTGGCTCTCTTTCTGGTTATACTGAACCAACGGTGTGGACCACCACTGATAGAACCCACATGACAGCCTGATGCATACAGCAGGGATCTATTGGTGCACCTCGATACACAATGAACACAAAGCTGCTGTCACATGCTCGTCAATAACTGTCATTCGCAGTAACTCTGCTGTGAAGCTTCGTACACTTCACTTCTAGATGACTTTCACGTGTCAAGATCATTATGATCATCAAAGGTAGAGATGACTGATCACCACAGCTTGGCAGCATCCAACCTCGCAGGTCAGGAGATGATTCTTCCTTTATCCATCACTTCCTGGAGAAAATGAGAATTGCTGTCACGGCAGTGAAATAACCTCCAATCTTCAGAAACCCTGCATGTGGTCACGGCCCCTTGCATTGCAATCACACGAATGAGCCCCACTCCGATCAAACTAAACCTTTCCGGGCTTAGAAGGCGAGGCGTTGCAGTTGAGGATAAAATAATGAAATATCTCCTCTCAGGGAACAAGGTCCGGGTGCAACAGAAGAAAGGGGCCACGGCTGGCTCCAGAGGAGCAGAACAATCTCCATTAACCAATGGCTCCTTGCCCACATTGGCGCTATCGGTATCAATGAAAAGTCCTCTCCTTCACTCTTGATGGTGTAAAAGAGTCCGTACAGAACCAGTGGCCACTCATCAGCCAGTATTCCCAATGGGACATCCTGGTCTCTGAGCATTGAGACAAACAGGTTGACCTGCAGCATGCCCACATCTAGCAGAGACTAAAGGGCAGGACTGTGTATTTGCCATGAAAGGGTGTAAACTGTAGTGTGGAAATACATCCTTTGTGTCCACTGTTGTGACGAATCATCAGGCGCGTCCTATTCATCTGATGCCCCTCAGGAACATCTGACAGGCCAACTTGCCAACAGCTGCCGTCAGCATCATCAATCAAGAGACGATTGAATCCATCTCATCTCCTCGGCTCGCGCTGAACGCGGCCAACTTGTCGTAACGCCTGAACAACTCTGCGGGATCCTTGTTTGACAGACTGTGCTGCCCCCCCCCCCCCCCCACTGTGACGGAGACTCGGGAATAGAAAAATGGAAGCTGTGTTCACATGAGTCCAGGAATTATCCAGGCCTCCAAACTGTGCAACTGCACAGACAGAACCGTTGACTATATATTGATCACTCGCTAGTTTAAGTAAGTATCACCGTTACGCCTCTATTTCACTCAATGCTGAGTGCATATAACAAGCCTGTGAAAGTGGTATTTTTTTAACAAGATATTCAAGAAGCATTGTCTAAAAACAAGTCACCATATCACTGAGATGTTACTTGTGAGGAGGTTGTGTCTTATATGAAGTGTTTTGAGATCTTTTGACTAGTATTGCCACAATAATACTCGCGTTGTTTTAGCAGTAGATGATTTCAGTCACCAGTCTGTGAAGCTGTGATTCCGCGTCTTGTTTTCTTTTGGCATTCTGAATCCATTTCCAGCAAGGACGCTTTGTGAGCGGTTGACTTTGTGGCTCGGCTCAGAGACCTGTGCCTCTTTGTGTTCAACAGGAGATAGCTGCTCACGCGCCAGCACTCTGTGCCGGTGAGCATCCCGGTTTAATTGCCGGCCGGTATAATGACTCAAAGGCTTCTGAGGATAACTGTGTGTGTGTGTGTGTGTGTGTGTGAGAGAGAGAGAGAGAGAGAGAGAGAACACCTTTTAGCAAGACACCGAAAAAACTCATTTGGGAACGAGAAGAGTTGAGGAAAGTGAGCCAGGCATGTGCACGGGAAGGCTGACAGCTTAATGGGATTGTTGAGTTTAACTCTGAGATACTTTGTTGTTGGCGAAGCGGTGAAAGAGACGCTCTGCTACAACAAACAATGTGATGGAACAATGCAGCCAACACCTTGTTGGCACTTCGATCTGTCAAAACGTAAAGACGCTTTAGTTACGGCTTTGCAGTTCCTCAGTGACTCAGGGATCACATGACAGCTGTGGACGGAGACATTACGTGCACGTGTTGTCCGTCCACATTCTCAGGATCCGGAAGGCCAATGACAGACGTCCACGTGGACATTCAGTCCAGCAGACAAGTGAATTCATGTATTCATGTCGTATGTGACCCGTTTCCCCACAAAAGGTACCAGATGAACAGGGAGGAAAGTACTTCTGTTTCTTATTTACTAATTTGGCGTTCTCCCAAATAATCCAGCCTTGTGACGATACATTCAGGAGTTGAATCACACACTTCAGGATCCTCCTTACCGCGCGAATACGCACCAATCAACCGGCTGCTCCAAACTATCGTTATTATATCTGCCTTTATAGATCCATGTGTCTACTTCTAATACATTGATTCAGCCTGACAGCAATACTCAGTTAATCCAAGTCCACACTGGTATCTCTCTGCATCACGGTCGGGTTTACGTAAACAAAGTACAACACGAACAGAAACAACGCAGCAGCAAAACGCATCACAAAGTCAGGAACTCAAAACGTCTCATGGTTGCAAGTCCTGTGTGTGTTTGACCTTTCCACTTCCCGCCAGCCAATAACCGTCTCTCTCACATTTTATTCAAAGTCACTTGTTTGTTATTAACGCGGTTGCATCAGCACAGACTACATGGCGTGCAAATGACGCGCCCGAAGCAAGAAAGGCGTTCTTACTGCCCGCAGAATGACTCGCACATTGCCGCGTCTTTCATGCGTCTGTTGGTGAGAGCGGGCTGGGTGTGTTGACTATCCTGTGTGTGAAGCATCAACGTAATCTATCTCATCAATGCAGATCCCACCACAGTCCCAACACACTCCCAACGTGTAGCGAGGAGTTCCACGCTGCCAAAGGTCTGATACAAGGAAGACAATTAATAGAGTGTGTGAGCCATGTTATCTAGTTTACAGTGTTTTATATTTCATTCTCATTAAAGTAAGCGGTGTTCTGCCCTTTTTAAATATTTAATATACAGTAGAATGAATTGGTCGTGTTGCAGAATGTGTTTTGGCCAAATTAAAATGAATGCTGCTCTAGTCTGTCCTGCTATGAGCTCCTTAAGTGTGATAAGTGCAAGCTAAGCGTCGATGGAACAGGATGCGGAGCGACCACTTTCTGACCGCAGAATCTGGTTTGATTAATAAACATATGTAACATTATATAATCCATATCAGATGTTCTGCTGGATGAAAGGACATGTTGTTGGAAACAAGCAGACATTTAGGAGTTAAAACAGAAAGTGTTGAAGAGCTCTGGACAGTCAGAATAATTCCTCCAGTCTTGTGAACAGGATTACTGTGATCTCTCTCTTCTCCAGACTGTGTTGCGTTAAGAACAGTGACGTTATTGTGTGCCTGTAAATCTTGAATGACACCTTCTTTTTTTTAATAAGCCCGTTTTATTGGACAGCGAGGTTAGCTGTAACTACAACTTGTTATTCTGGAATGAAGCTCCTGGTGCGTATCATCACACAGAGAGCACGGCGCCGGGGACCTTCAGTCTCTCCCTGCAAATGTAAATTGAAATTAAAAAAAGGGGATCGATATATTCAGCAGGCAAAGGCATGAATATACAGGACCAGGAAGATGAATAGAAACCACATGTTGAGTGCTGTGTATCCAGGCACAGTTCACTCAACAGGGGATGAGAGGCGCAGTCTGGAGCCGAACATAACCAGCTAGTCCAGCCCTTTTCTTACGGCTGTGGTCATGGAATTAACAGATTGTTGGCAGGAAAGGAAACCAAACAACAAGTGTAATGTGACAAGTTTTACATACTTGTGTTACGTAATCATGCCATGAAAAATGATGTAGCCATCGAAGTTAGACTCACAACGAGCTGTGAGTTTGTAGTTCATAGTTTGTTTGCAATGGTTTATGGGATGAGTAGTTCCTTCATTGTGAAAAGAATCATGTGCACAGTCTTGAACCTTTGCTCTTTGTGTTATAGTCACGATGCATCTCGTAGATGTTTGGCTTTAATCTGACCTGACAGCTGGTTTGTTCCACAGAACCATCCAAGAGGCCGTCACTGGGAGCCGTTTCAATCCAATCCAAGTGCATGGTGAGCTATTTCCTCCATGTTTTTATTAATAATAAATGTGTATAAATGAGTGTGTGAGTGATGAGTGAACAAACCCCTCTGTGTGAACCTTCAGCACACAGAGAGGAATGAACGTGTGAAGTTTGGTGAATGTAAGAGCTGCTGAAGTGGAGATTTATCATCAGAGTCTGAGAACAAACTCATTGAGAGGAAACGTCCTTTAAAGAGACGTTTAGTTACATTACAGACATTTAGAGACTCTACAGGTGAACACATGAACTCATAGATATCACCATGAAACTTCACCACTTCATCACTCACATTAAGAGGAGTATTTATTGTGTTACAGGTTTTATGAAATGTTGAGTTAAATATGCAAATGAGGCATTATCTAATGCTAACTTTTGGTGGATTTAGTAGAAATCTAACGACACAAATAAACAAAGTAGTGAAATAAATCTGATCTGTTGTTGAAGGAAAGTTGCACAAAATTGATCGGTGCATGAAAAACAATGTTTTTGCTCTTCAAAGAATGATATCACAACAGCACATAAAACCTCTAAGAAGTGGAAATGTGAAACATATAATATTTTGCATCGGGATGCATTACTCTATTTATGCCAGATTGAATGCGTTTCCTGCACTAAGTGGACTTAAGTAAGGCTTTCAGGAGACTACAGGCTCTCTAATGGTGCCCCTCCTCTCCTGAAGTCCACTTCACAGCCTTTGTTACCTGATTACCTGGATGCCCTGATCCTGTTGGGATAAAAGCCCCGGGCAGCCCATCCCAGTGTTGTTGTTTTTGGGGGGTTAACGGAGGTCTTTCAGCCTGCGAGGGAACATGATGTGTTTTAACGGACGCACGGTACATTGGGGTTTGTGTGCCTCCATATATCTACAATCAACATCTTTTCATGTTGTTCCTGAGAGAGTGACCAGAACACGGGACTCACCGCCTGATAAGTGGCCTCTAATAAAAGTTCTGCAGTTATTGCGACTCTCTGCAATAAGATTACGAACATATTTTCTCTCTCCGACGGCCCTGAAGTGCAACATTAACTTTGTCAGTAATTCCTGATGAAAACCAAGTTTACGACTCTTTTCCTTTCACGCCGCGCCTCACCGCCGTCTGCTTCGATGGCGGCAGACAGCTGTCGACGTTAAGTTTTTAACCGGATTAAAGAAACGTAATATCATCCAGCGCTGCCAAGGGAAATATTTGAAACGACAAAAGATATTCAATTAAACTGTAATATCTACAGAGAATGTTTATTGCACGACAGGGTGGCAGAGCCGCTCATCACATGCTGGAAGTCAAAGATGAGGAACACAGAGGGTCATTATCTGTGTCGGGTACCTCTGGAATAATATCTGCTGCAGATATAGATTCAAACCCTTCAAAAACATTCTATCTCCAAGTAATGAGCAAAGTGAATCCACAAATAAACATGCCAGGATCTCAGAGGTAATGACCCGAGCAGCTCTGGACCCGAGAAAACCGCCTGTTTTACACAAATTTCCCGCTGCGCTACAAGTCCGTTTGAAACGCCCACGCATCCCTTTGTGTTCAGTCTCCAGCGGCTTTGTCTTTTTAACTCGAGAATTACAAACATCAAATCTCACTTCTTTAAGGGGGTTATTTCAAACATTAAGTGAAGGGTTTATAACACACTATAATGACATTTTATTACAGTATTCGTCAATACTTATGCCGGGGAACCGGAGAAGTGCAATGACGTTGGTGCAATTTGGACACGCAACACTTTGAATAGACAAGCTAACAGCGCTCTGTGCAGCAGCAGGAGGCGGAGCTTCAGACAAACAAACACAGGACTTTTGTCCAGGAGACCGGAGTTCGAGTCTCGTTTCAAAATAAAAGTAAACGCTGACATGTTGTTGCCTGAGTTGTTTGTTACGTGAGTCTTTAGTGTCGGTAGTTACCTGAGTTGTTAGTGTTGTTAGTCACATGTGTCATGTGAGTCATATTAGTGGTTAGTGTCGTTAGTCATGTGAGTCAATTTGGTCGTTGGTGTCTTTAGTCTCGTGAGTCACATAAAGTGGTTAGTGGAGTTCAAAACTTGAGTCGTTAGTGTAATTTGTCACGTGTTATTCGTGTCATAAGTCACGTGGGTCGTTAGTGTCGTTAATCATTTGCGTTATTAGTCACGCGAGTCGTTAGTGTCGTTAGTCACGTGAGTCGTTAGCTTGGTGAATCGTGTCAGGTGTTCGAAGCTGCTCTGCTCCCACTGACCTTAAATCTTATGGTCTTCATAACTTCCATACATTTGTCTTGCATGTTCCTTCTTGTATGACTGTGAATTGTGTTTTTGCTGGACTGTTTGTTTGTTGTCGTGTTCTCTTTATTTTGACCCGCCGACGGACTACAGACAGGAAGGATCTTAAAGCTTTAATCTGGTAAGGTGCATCAAATGGTGACATTTATGTTTTAAACTGAGGGGTAGCTAGTGTGTCGATGTTAGAGGGTCACATTAATACAACTGTTGTTTACTTCCTGTATGTTTCCTGTTTATACACCAGCCTCCACTTCTGGATCGTTGTCCAATGATTCGATCACAGGACATATTTGAACAACTTGAAGACAAACTAAAAGGCAAACGATTCCCCTCACAAGTTGAGAACAATAAAGAGAGCTGCTTCATTGCTTATGTTTGCTTTGTGAATTCAGTCACCGAGTGAGGATTTGCAAGTCCGTCCCCGATGGAGTGATGGATGAGGAACGTTTTAACTTTGCTGTTACCTAAATGGGAGAACCTTTGTGGTTTTAAGTGAAATGCCTCTTGGATGGACCGTCATGTTAATGATTTTGACCTCTGAAATGATGACGGTTCTCTGTACTTTGTGTGAAGACCCGTCTGGGGTTTCGTGCGCTGAACATGAAACACGACTGCGAGTGGAAAACACCATCAAGACTGCTTTTTGAAAAATCTGTGCAGCACAAAAGAGGCCGGTGATGATGGAATGCACTGATGTTCTTACCGAGTTGCACTTTCATCTGACTTCCAAAGTGTCTGCAGTTGTAAGTCGTCGTCCCCCCCCCGTCCCCCCCCGGATGTCTCAAGTGATTGCAAGTGTCTCATAACCATATACGTATATATATTTACATTTTCTTTAGCTCTGTGTTGTTCAAACAGCATACAGACGGGCGGCGATGTTATGACAACAGAAACATATGTTGAGTTGGCAAAGTTGATCCAGAAACGGAAGTAAACCATGACTGAAACATGGACTTCATGTTCTTAAACAGAATATTAAAACACAGTCACATATTTGCCGTGAATTCCCTGATATTCATGGTTGATTAAAATACTCTTTTCTGCTCCCAGTGGGGGTCATTCGGACCGTGGTGTGGACCTCAGACTTCTCCATGTGCATGCAACAGGTTTCTACTGGCTGTCTTCCTGTAGCTGCATGAGAACAGCAACTCGGCCACCGGACAATGAATCTGCTGAAACCTTATAGCTTCAGCCCGGCGCTGATCTCTCCGGGGCTCCGGTTCTGCTTTAATTCTCTGGTAAGATTCCTGCTGTGCACTTAAACATGTCTAATCGTTCCTTCTCACCAGCATAGGTCCCTCAAGAGGTTAGAGATGTCTGTGGAATATCTACGGAGGAACCTGCATGATTTATCTTATATTTATTTAGGATTTTCAATTTATAATTTAATAAATGTCCACCTTGAATGTTATATATACGTGAGGCAAGTCATACGAGGCAGTGCACATCTTCAACTGTGCCCTTAAAGGACCAGTGGGTAGCATTTACGGTGGTCTGTTGGCAGAAATGGAATATGATATTAATAAGTATTTTTTCTTTTGTGTACAATCGGATGAAAATGAGAATCGCTGTGTTTTTGTTACCTTAGAATGAGCCGTTTATATCTACATACAGAGCAGGTTCTCTTCACGGAGTCGGCCATGTCTCTACGGTAGCCTAGAATGGACAAACCCAAGAGAAAAACATTTGCATTTTTGCTTCGGCTACCATAGTTCTCCTACATTTTCTGTTGAAGTCAATTTATTTTGTAGAGCCCAAAATTACAAAATTTGCCTCAGAGGGCTTTACAATCAGTACAACATCTTTATCTATCTAATGCTAACAATAATGATAGTAGCAGTGGGTGTCAGGCAGGACCACGGCAGGAGGCCGGACCAGGGTCCAGATAAAACCACGATCCACGGAAACCTGCGAGGAGAGAAAGCACAAAGACTCTGAGGAAGAAGCAAAGTCAGTGACGTGCATCAAAATATACTGACGGAAAGAGAGAAGAGGAGAGAAATTGTATTTAAATTGACCTAAATACACCAACATGTATGAGTTTTATCCAAAGGCAGAATCTTGCAAAGAGATGTCTTGATGTGAATCGCTGAAGCTCACAGTCCTCGTGTGGACTTTGTAACTTTAATCTGGCAGAATTCCTGTGGAGTTCTGACCACAAAGTGAAAATGTACAGAGAGCTGGGAAGGTTTGAATAGCAGTAATGTATTTCTCATCCATTTACACACTAACCGGGCACAGCATGTATCAGCAGAACCACACCAGGGAAGCAAAACATATCCACAGAAAGTAGCATGAGTGGTGGCTGACTCCTCCCCGACATCCTGCCTAATGAGTCCACACATTGACTTTCAGCTCTATGGGAAATTAATAGAACTGTGACGAGAACATTTCAATTGATCACAGAGTGGACATTATGTCATTGGCAGTGTGCTGTAAGTCAGTTTGGATCACATCAGTTTTGAGGAAAGACCCCCCCCCCAGTTCATTCTTTACATTCCTACTTCAGCTCTTTATATAATTAAAAGGACAGATGCACCTGACCATAGACAGCAATCCTACAATACATCACATGAATACAAGCAGAACTTTTCCTACTAAGAAGTAATAAATTCAGAAAAGTATTTAGTTCTCACATCATGAGGTTTTTGATTATACAGTAAAAGAGTGGTTGCAGGCAATTATGTTGCCGGAGTATCTGCAGCATTTAAAAACTAAACACGACTTTTGTGTGCCTCAAAGCTTGTAGTCATTGCCTAGACTGCACATAAATTAAGTTGTGTGTTTCACACAGAAAGCCTCCCCTCAACGTATCGCTGCAGCACACGGACGTAAAAAACGACCACTGTGATGAAATTAAGTCGAGAAAACACGTTTGTATGGAAAAAAAAGCGTTTTCAAATCTTAATAATTTCTCTACAGCATTCTTCTGTTGCCATCTTGGATTATGGCCGTCGCTATGTTGTTTTTTCGCAACCAATGAACGGAGGAGTGACGTAGAGACACCGTAGACGGCTCTGGTAGGGTCAGCGACCTGTCAATCACTGTGTAGCCCCGCCCTAAAGCATCCCCTGCTTTATGGTCTGTGTGACTCTAAATGGACCATAATGTACTAAATGAACATCATGCTGTATTGAAGAAGACTTGAAACTAGAGATTGAGACCATAAACTCATGTTTACAATGTTTACTGAGGTAATAAATCAAGAGAGAAGTAGAGTCATTTTCTCATAGACTTCTATACTACCAGAGGAGTCGCCCCCTGGTGGACACTAGAGAGAATGCAGCTTCAACACACTTAAACCACATTGGCTTCACTCGGCAGAACCGGAGGTGACACAGGATTGAAAAAGAGACATAATGAGACAAATATTGTTGATGTTCAAATCCAAAATATCGGATCCCAAAATGAACGTGTTCTGGATGAATAAGATACGGACAAATTGGAATAATTACACTTTTCCAGGAAACATTTTTCGCAAAAATTCAGAACATCCAACAGAAGTCACGTTATGTTGTTGACAACTGAAAGATAAAGATGTGTCAAACAGCTGCATGAGCAAAGAGAATAACACAGTAGCTACCACAGTTTTAAACACATTCGGTGCAATAAGATGTGATGTTAAAAGGGAGAAACAAATCTGATATACAAAAGCATTTCTCACATGGAAATGTGGTGGACGCTTGGCAGGATAATGTGTTCTTAGAGAAAAATCAATGTTTTAAATTAGGGAAGTGAGAATGGAAAGGTGTAACAATAGGGGAAGGTGTGATTTAAATGAATAGCCCTCCATTGTTTTAATATAAAACAATCCCATTTTCATGTATAATTGCATGTGGTATTAAATTCCCAAAGGAGGCACATCATTTATCACCAAGAGAGACTCTTGTGTCTTCAGAGGCACAAGAGTCCGAAGAAATAACTTCTCCATTTGACAAGAAGTCTTTCTTCTAAATGTCAGAGGACAAAAAGATAAATTACAAAGTCAAATGCATTAACAAACCATTAACAGTTGTGTCAGAGCGGAAACGGTGAAGCCTGCGGCAGCCCGTCTTCTCCCGGCTGGTACGGTGGGGAACCGCAGTCTGCTGCTGCGCTGCGGCTCGGGTGTTCTAACTGGGAAATTGCAAGTGACTTGATTTGCATAAGTGGTCCTGATAGATGAGCTGCTAAAGCTGAGGAGGCTGCTCTTCTTAAGATCTTGGGCATGATGGGTGTTATTCTGCCTGTTAGCGTCTTCCTGCAAGAGGTCATTCAAACTAAAAAACGAAACGACAAGCTCTGCATCTGGACTGTCAACAAGCCGACTGCAACAAACAGTGAAGAAAACAGTAAATCAATCAAAGCCCTTCCTATGGACGACGCCACTGTGATGACAAAGAATCTGGTAAATCATAAGAAATAAATCAAAATAATGAGTTAGCATCTTAAAAGAATGGCTTAATATCTCAAAATAATGACCAACGTTCTCAATATATTTACTTAATATCTCAATATTTAGAGATACAATGACAATGATTTTTCCGATACTAAGTATTTTTTTGAGATGCTGAGACTTTATTTTAACATGTCATGCTTAATAATATTCGATACTAAGTGAATATTTTAAGATCCTAACTTCATATTTTGAGATACTTGGTTATATTTTTGAGAAACTTAATTATTTAGAGATGTACTAAGTCAGTTTTTTGAGATGCGAACTCATTTGAAATGGTAACTCACTATTTTGAGATAGTTTTCTCATTATAAAAATGTAAAAGATCTTTTTTTTTATCACACTGGCAGAAATGAGCTTCCATACCTTTCAGATTTATACCTGATTTGGTAAAATGGTCTTGCGTCTAAACAACGGTGGTGCTGACTCTGCAAACTCTCAATTTCCTTCACAAACCTTTACAATTCTGTTCTGTGGCCGAGCGTGGAAATCTGAAATATTACCGTTCACGGCGATGCAGACTGTGTGCCGCAGACCTTTCTCACAGCAGACATTTTGACATGACATAGCAGGAAAGCCACAGGTGCAGTTAATCACACAGATCATGCTGCACTTAGCTTTACTAGTTTCAAGCCACTGACACTTGTGACGGTTTTAATTTCGACTGCTCCGCTCTTGCTTTGACAAGTCTGCAGGACTCCGGTGGGACCAGAGGAACTGGACTGTGTGTTTAAATGATGATGATTGGTGCTCAAACACAGTCAAAGATGAAGGACAATGTTTTTCTCATGTTGAATTTTTAATGTGAAGATGTCGGCCATTTTATCTGCTCAGAGAATTATTGTTGTTGCTGTTTATATTCCTTATGATGCAAATTCAAAAAATGAACTACAGGAATGTCCTGCTTATAGTGTTTTGTTTGTCATGTGTTTGTTGTGTTTAAAAACGGGCTACAACTGAATGTGGTTGTGCATCCCTGTGTTGCATAATTAGACAATAGAGGATCCTTGAGTCCTTGAAAAAGGTCGACTCCTTGTTGACGACTGGCTCGTTTTTCTGTGGTTACGCAATGACTTCCTCTTCCAAATGTGTACAACTGCAATAATAATTGGACGAACACTCACCCCCCCATATTTCAAATTTCCATGCATGCCAACTGCAAAGATGAAAGTCTGACTGTTCAGCCAAACACTTAACATATATGTGAGCTAATTAAATGAGATTCCAGACTCCACGTACTGACATTCTATTCTTGTGCACTGACGGTCACTGTTATGAAACAGGCAACAGAATGACGGCCAAAGAACGGCAATAATGACAAAATACATTTAAAAATCCATCACTGATGAACCCATTAGCCTCCTTCTTTAACCTCATAACAGACGCTTCTGATGGCATAAATTTGACTTGACATAATGGAGAAAACTGCGGAAGCATAATGCATTCACTGGAGAATAAAAATATGTTGTATTATATTATCATCTCGTTAATTCTGAGTAAAGTTTGAACGGGGAAAAAAGAATCCTGCTCTGTTTTTCTGAATTAACGTGATGATTACTTTGTTATTTCTCAGAAACGTTTTAATGGGAAAATACTCTCACTTGAGAGCTGGATTTCACGGAAGCAAACATTGTTTAGTTCAACCCAGCACTCAGAAACCTATGAATGATGTGAGTGCACCACATAGTCAGTCTGAATGCATTTCAGATGCATCATCTTATATCTGTGAAGAACGCCGCATCCGTTCAACTGATGCTGGAGAAACAGCAGCAGGTCAGAGCGGGTTTTTACGTCTGAACACCTGCAAAGTCTTGAGGTGCCTGCGCAAAGTGGACAAATTAATAACAACACCATCTATATTACTTAAGGACACGAGTGTCTCCCAATGTCTCCAACCCAAATCAAAGTAAACTGCATCAAACTAAACAGGTGGGACATGTTTGAAAACTATTGTAGAATTATTTATATATATATATATATATATATATATATATTCTCTCAAGTGAATGCATTATGCGTCTGTAGAAAGCAGGTGTAACCAGTAACATTTATGATGGCTCTGTTCCATTTTAGGTGCACCAGTGAGCCGGCATGCACAACACAAGGGAGCTGGCACACATAAACGGGACGCAGCCATCGTTGGTGTTGTAAGTTGCTCCAGTGTTTGTCAGGTCATCATATTAGCTGTGAGAATAGCTAGAAATACAATATAAAATAAAACATTATACCCATGTTGCATAGACATGTTAAACATGATACTCATGTAGCATAAACACTCTTATTGCCTCCAAAGCAACACAAAAGTGAAGTCATGACTATGCAGATGAGAGGAGGGTCTCTTTTTTATATGTTCTTCTCTGATGAAGAGGAGGCGGGTGAGCCATTCACGTGATACATTTTTGTCTGTGATGCCCGGTTTGGGCAACATCAAGTTCACCACAACTAATATGGACAAGACCGGACGTTGTTCGCCTCGCCCTTGAGAATAAAAGCATACAAAACATTTGTATTTCAAAGTAGGACGTGAACCTCATGTTGAGACCTACAATAAATAATATAAATATAATCAATAAAATACATTTTGAATTGAATTATGATATTGTTAGTGATTAAATAAATTAGAGATTGTTTGGAATCCGTCTTAATGTCAGTGTTCTGCTGTCTCTAAAATCCTGCATAAACACATGCTTTGGTCTAATTTTAATATCATCATTGCTTTAGTTTTGCTTGTAATCCTCCTGTGTGTGTGTGTGTGTATATATATATAAATGGAGATAGTTGCTCATTATTTATATTAAACGGTGTATAAACTTAATTCTAACAGCTTTCAAACGCTAGACACTCATTATCATCTTCACCATCGTAGCCATATTGTTGATAATAAGATGATTAACTTGTATGCAATGACAATGCATTTTCGTGTAGCTACAGAAAATAATATGCATATTTATTTCACTTTACATCCGACTGCTGCAAATAAAAATGTATAGAAGTTGCAGATTTCTTTTTACTTTGAAAATCCATACCGGATATGAGGCTATATATTGTAGTCACCTTAACGAGCGCGAGCTGCGGCTCCTGCACATTTTAAGGTGAACACGTTTAGTTTGGAGCGGAGTTAAAAAAAAAAGACCCGGACCAGAGACCGACAGCAGCGGTGAACACAGCGGCGAAAAGGAGCTCTGTCCCCGGCAACGGACGCACCGCAGACAGCCGCCGTCAGCGCGTGGTCATTTTTGGGGGATTTAAAAGAAGAGAGTTGGTGGGACTTGGCCGTGTTTCAGACTCTCCCGGTGAGCAGCACCGACGATGCTCCGCTCCGGTTCTCCGGTTTAACGCCACAAAGTAAAGCAGAACTAGAAAGTAGAGGACTTTCTCTGGAGGTCTCGGGTCCGGCTCAGTGACGCTGCGGTGGGTGAACTGCTGGTCGTTGTTGCCGCTGCAGCAGACCTGGACTTCTTTGGGTCCGTTTAAACCGTCTCCGGCTCAGAATGTCTCTCCTCTCCGTGGCTGTGGATTTTAATTGAAACCGGAGAAGTCAGTCGGTGAGAGCGGAGCGCAGAGCGGATCCTCAGTTTCTCGCCCTTCTCTCCATCCACCGTTTCCACGATTTTTGCGCAAAGGATTTCTCCTTTTTCAATTCCTAATTTGGAGAATAACCTCATGCCAGAGATCAGATCTCCTCTTTCTTATTCACACTAGTCTCCTTATCTAAGGAGGGTACGCGCGCAGCAGGATTCCTGTGCGTTTTAAGCGCGCGTCATCTCCCAACTGATGTCCATTGATTTATGATTTTTTTGGGGGACATTTATCGTCTTCCCCCAGTTGTCCGGTATTTTTGCAGCAGGATACTTGTAACTTTGTTCTCCCATGTGGAAGAGAAACACGCGCTCTCTTTGCGGTGTTTTTGCTCTTTAGCTCGCAACACTGTATCTGGACAATCACGTTTTTTTTTTTTTTTGAAGACCTCGACGCGCAAATAGCCCACTCGTGCAGATACGCGCAGTGTCCAACTTAAGACCCCCCCCCCCCCCATCGGAAGAGCAATCAACAGCCCCGCGTGGACGCGAAACACCCGCAGAGAGGTTTCATTTCTCCACCAGCGGCTCCTGGAACAACTGGGATTTTAACACCCGCCCCGCTGGGATTTCTGCCATGTCAGGTGTACGGGACTGCAGATGGGCTCTCCTCCTCTGTGTGGCGGCGCTTTCGTGTGGTGAGTGACGACCCCTTTACCCTGACCCCCCCAGTAGGCTTTCAGCATTATAATGTGTTGCATTGAAAAGTGGTGGTGCCAAATTTCTGCAACATGCAGCTGCAGAGGGTTTGCTGCTTGTTGTGATTGGTCATTTTTTCAGAAGACACACACACACACACACACACATACACACACATACACATACACACACACACACACACACACATACACACACACACATACACACACACACACATACACACACAGATCTAATCCTGTCACACATTTTCTTAGAGGAGCTTCTATAAATGTCTAGTACAAGTACAAGCTCCCCACAGGAATGGTGTGGTACTTTTGCTATGTTGTTAGTTTTTCCCCTGTGAGGTTACTGTAAGTTTAATATCGACACATTGTTTTCCACACATGATGTTAAATATATCCACGTATACTGCTACAGGTACAAATGCCACATCCTGAGTACCATCAGGTGACCATCACACGGTCCACAACTATGAGACCAAATCATGCAAAAATAATAAAATAGCATAAAAAAAAAGTAGAGTTGGTCACACCACCACACAGTCTCATATTCACATCTGTCTACCTCCTCCTCCTGATTTCTTCTTATTGTGTGTAAAGTCGTATCATTGGACGTGGGAGGGCTCTTATGTAGTCTGTCCTACATACAGCGACGCAGCCAAGTGCACCAAATCCACATCAAACATCCCACAAGATGATTTCCTGACATGTCCCAGTGATCTAGTTGAACTCCAAAAACACTAATCCTCCTTTAATATCAAACTATATTTTGTTCATTGATGCAGCTGCGACACAGCACAGTAAGCAGAGTGTGACGTTAGGAGACTTTTAGAGATGACTCCTATCAGGGATGTTTTTCCATACCCGTCCCCCCTTTTTTTTCAGACAACACATCCTCTCCTCACTCCTTTTACCTCAAAATGTCTCATTGCACACACAAAAGAAACGCCTACGTGTGCAGTAAAAAAAACGACTGCGCTGTCCTTGATGGCTTCACCAGGCTCTGCCTACACTAATCCCGCCGTCGCCCCCGTGGTCAGCGCGACGCATGCCCACCTTCCTGGACAAAGAAGGCGCTGCTGTCACAAGTAATTGCAGGAACAGATTTGGCGCACGGCCCGGCTAACCCCCCCCCCCCCGAGGATGCTTTCTCTTGGCCTCAGAGACCTGAAGTCCCCCTCTCTCTCTCTCTCACACACACACACACACACACACACACAGGCCCTTGCTGCTCTCACCCTGCAGTGTAAGACCTGCCTCTTCGTGTCACGCTCGCACGCTAAGCAAACACGTTAGCAAGAACACGTCAGGAGCGACGCGGTAGACCTGCTGGATGAACAGCTGAAATCAAGACAAATCCCCAGGTGTGAAAAAAGCAGTATGGTGGACTTTAGGAGTGTAATGAAGCTATTATTGCTCACTCTTCTCACCTCGCATTTCTGTTTTCATACACGTCGGCTCACGCGTGACGCTAGGACCGAGCTAACGGTTCAGTTTTTTCTGCAGGGTTGATTCAATCAAATCAAAATATAAAAAGCTTCCCACTGGGGGATTTGTCACTGTGATCTTTAATGTGGCGCTCCGTTGATGCCCAGAGGGAATTCTCTTTCTCCTCCCGTCCTCCACCTGGAGGTCAGAGGTCAGGAGCAGATAGGGATTCAGGTTTCTTTCTTCCTCCCGCTCAAGGGCACTTGAGATCGGAGCGTTGGCTGACTGCACAGTTCTGTGGTCGCTCATTGTGTTGCTACGAGACGTCGTGTTTTCCTGGCTTCAGAGTTGTGTGTGATGGTGCTGCTGATTCAGTAACAGGTGGTTCAGAAGCACAACTTCTACTTTATCTTTTTGTGCAAACCCTTTCTTTTGTAATCAAACAAGAGAAGCTAAAGAAATAATCGTTACAAAATAGCAACAGGTTTGTTATTTAAATCGGGAACAATCGGATTAAAGAATTCGTGAACTAGAAGTGTGATCGTACATTTAATTTCGTGATCATTTTTCTGTAATCTGCAACGTTTAACGATGATCCAGGCCAAAGTAATGGATTGATTCACATTATTATCTAGATAATCAATAAAATATGCTTTAAAGCTCCTAAAATGGCACCAAAACATACTGGAATCACTTTATCTTACACTCAGTTATCTTTTTTATGGTGAAAAACCAACAATCATAAATAAGGTAATCATAAATCATAAGCTCCTAGTGCATGAATTAAGAATAAATAGATAAAATGGCAACATTGTGAGTCAGATCTGTTTACTTCTCCACTGAAACAGTGAGCTGAACAGCTTCTTCAAGTCCCTCCAGACGTTAACTTTACTAATCAATTATTGTGAGTGTTTCTAATATCAATCGGAGATGAAATCCTTTTATCATCTCAGAGCAGAAAGTACTTTGAATCATTACTCAATGAATCATTTGTTCTATAAAACCTATAAAACCTCAAACAATAAGACTGTCCCGAGTAGATCTGGAAATGTCTCCAAAAGTCAAGTTATTAGAATGTAAGAAGCTTAAAAAACGACTTAAACGATGAACCGATTATTAAAACAGAAACTTACTAAACATAGTAATGGTGTTTGACCAGATTTCCTTTTGTGGGGTTTAGAGGGTATGATTTATATTTAGTTTCATATTTATTCAGATTATCATTCACTCGAGATCTCTCTCACCGTCAGTGGTTTGGTTCATTTTTGTCGGCAAAGAGGTAAAAAACGTTATTTTCTACTTCTTGTCATTTACATGATCCGTCATCTCAAGTGTTGAGATTAAAAAAGGAAATGTTCTTTTGACCGGATCATGACGCCTGGTCTTGTTTAAATAACATCTTGGGGAGCTTAGACCGACCCGTTGAAAGGATAGGTCGTGGTTTACCTGGATAAATGATAAACGCTCCATGGAACCAGGTGTGTGAAACGCTGCAGTGAATGCTGGGAGCTGCAGTGAATGCTGGGAGCTGCGTCTGCAGTGCAGCGCGGCCCGTGGAGCAGCGCGGCCCGTGGAGCAGCGCGGCCCGCCCAGTCATGTCTGTGTGGAGTTTGGCAGCCGTCCCAGCACCAGCCTCTCTCTGAGAGGAGGCGCTGGACGCAGAGCAGACAAAGCAGCAGTGTGACACGCCGCCGCTCATGTTCCATCCTAATTGATTTACATGTGGTGAAACCGAGCCTCTGCTCCGGCGCTGCGTTTGAAGAACCATCCATCTTTATGGAGAACACAGAACGCAGTAGAACAGCTCTCTCTCGATGTTTCCGTTTCCTGCTCTTGCTCTACACCGTCTGCATGTTTTACTGCTGTTGGAACACCTGTCGCGGTTGTTTGTGTTCGCGTTGATGGAGGATGTGGTTTTTATATTTAGCTAGCAGCTCTGGTACCACACGCTGTTCAGAATAGAACAGCGTTTCATTGAGGATTTCTGTTTGAGTGAAAACCAATAGTTGTGCTCAGAGTTCAGCCGTCTGGAGTCTTTTTGTTGCTTCATGAGCATCACAATGTTGTGCATAGAAAAAACTGTAAAACGGTATTTTCCCCCACAGTGTGTAAATAGATAAATATTACAATACTTTAATAAGTCAGCATTGTGTTACCTCCTCCAGCAATAGTTACTATTTATACATTTATTTAATGAAAATCTTCAGGTTTTCCACTTTAATAAAGCAGCAAACAATATCATTATTATTATTGTAATATGTAATAAGGTGGACCCGAATGCCTCGAAGCTTCTACCATTGCGTCTAATCAGCATATATAGATATATATATCTATATATGCATGCATTACCCCAAAAACCCCAAATGGCATGCAGCAACATCAACCTGGATTGTGGTGATCGCTGTTTGTCGTGTGGGACCGTCGCTGTCCCTGGTGCTGAAACGTAGCGGAGGAGACGATAGACGTCTCCACATGTGTGTTTTATTGTGAATGACGACGTCGCCTGCAGTCTAACCATTCACGTGTTTATCGGCCTGCATATGAGCACGTTGGCTTTTATGGGCTATCGCTGTGTGATGTATTTGATGCGATTGTTGCTCATTTGTTGCAGTTTGTCTCAATAAACAAGAAAATCCTTGCAGTCCATTTGTTGTCCTCATCTCTCCTTAGACAATACAAGCAAAGTAAATACCTCATGTTGTACTTTTCCGTCCTGATATTTGGACTTTGTGCGTCGACCGTTACCGAGTACTGATCCGCTCTGTGTTTATTAATAAGCTTTCTGTCTCGCTGTGTGAAGTGAATGATCTTTATCTCATGTGTAGGGCAACATCAGGCCTGACTTTAACAGGTGTCTCGTATGAGTACATAAGTATTTAGTGTAAGTATGTGTATATATACATACAGTATGTGTGTAGTATATAAACAGAGTAGACACTTTGAATCTTGTGTTTACCAGAGATGTGATCAGAAGTCATTCAGCATTAAATAATCTAGTAATCGAGTACAGACTGAGATCAGAGTGAAGGAGTAGTCGACGAGACGTCTCTATAGAATAGAATAGAATAGAACAGAAGCTGAATTGATTGGCTCTGCCTCGCCTTTAGCAGCTTTTAAAGGAGGAGACTTTCGTATTGTTTGCTGTCGGTGTCGTTTGTCGCATGGCTCCTTTTTGTGAGTAGATTATTCTTATGTTTATAAATGACAGAAGAGCTCAAGGATAAAACCATTCTGTGCCGTCTGACCTTCAGGGCAAACATCTACTGACCAGAAGAAGAGAAGCTGCTTCTGAAAGGACAGGTCTTTGTTTCACTCCTTGATCCGGAGTAGTCTCTCCCAGATCTTCCCGGTGGCCCCGTCGGCCTGTTTTAATTGATGTTCCTCTGTGTAATTGTTGGTACAGGCCAAGGCTGGATTTCTTTTAATCGTAGAAATGCTCTTTGAAGGCCAGCGATGCTGAGTCCCTCGGACGCTCCGAGGCTGTATTTCATTGCTCTCTCTCGGTCGTTGTGGAGAGAATTGTAAGGACGCCGTCCTTCGTGCGGCTGAAAGGAACCTTTTGTGAAGCGCTGGTTCCCCTCAGAGGTGATGTGCAAGACCTCTACCAAGGACCTCCAGGGCTGGTTGGTAGTCCTCCTGAAAAGGAGTGCGCCACTTGTTTCTGACGCATTACCCCTTAATGTCACAATCATGAAATACTTGAATCGTGAAAGCACACATGCGTGTATTTTTGTTTTGTGCCTCAATAGAAATCAATTTAGTGCGTTGAATAAAACCACCATTAGGAAGTTCAATCTGCTAAAAAGCCCCGTTTATTAAGAGGACGATCAAGTCCAGTCAATAAAACCTGCAGACGGCGGCTTGTCATTTATGTCACGTCTGTGAGACAGAACCTTGATCTCGGATTGTTCAAATGTGTCTTTCAAACTCTTTTAGACAGTTTCTGATTGCGTCCATGGAGCCCATCTGCTGCTTGATATTAAGTAGTTTGATCTTTTGTTCTTCATTCTGTGATTCTCTGGAAATCTCAGAAAGTAATCTCCGTCTGAAAATAGTCCGCCACCTGTTTGTTTTTGGAGTGGATGACTTTGTTCAGAATGATTTGACTGCGTGTTCCAACTGTTCATTCAAAGTGGCAGGTGATGGTTACCACAATGTATGATGCAGTATTGAATTTTAATTGTAATATTTATTTTTCTCTACACCTGATCATTAACCCATGAACGTCCACACAGACACTGTTCATAACGGCATCAAGCTCTCTTCTCTGTCTATGCAGGTCTGTGACTCTGCTCAGCAGGGCGTAGCGTTCAATCCAACGACTTATTGATCCACAGTTCTAAAGATTATTTTGAATTCCCTTTTAATACAACAATTTATTCACCCAAAATAATCACAAAACCACAGACCTGATTTCTGTCGTCTAACCAGAAAGCCGTTGACTTGGAGACGGATGAACAGGAAGTGCAAATGTCTGACTCGCTGTGTGCTTGTTTAGGACTCTTTGCTGCAGCTCTCTGTGCTCAGCAGTCTCCTGCATCAGGCCGTCACATATGTTTGGTATGAAGTCAGCTCTCGTGCACAGCACCTGGCACACGGCGCCTCTGATTTGAAATAGCTTTCCTCCGCTGCCTGTGGTATTGTGAGTCAGACTCGGGAACATTTTCACCAGCCAGATTTCACATTTTGCATTGAAGGGAATAAAACGGCTGTAAAATGGATTGAAATGCACGACAATATGTCATTGCTCCAGAGGAATGGCCACTTCTCTCTGGGAGGAGGTTGTCAGTTGGGCTTTACGTGACACCTTTTTATCTGAGAGATGTGATGGCATCCACTGTGGTACACTCCTTCTTTCTGCGGTGTTACAAGGGTATACTTCTTTCCTTCTAATTCTGTCCGGCTTTTCATGAAAATGGCAATACGTCTCTAGCTTACTAAGTCCCCCCCCGTCCCCCGTCCCCCGCCCCCCCCCCACACACACCGACACTCTGAAGGAGAATGGGATGTCTGAGTGGAGAAAAGGTTTCGCAGCCACGATTGTATAACCTCACAGAAGAAGTGATGGCATTGATGCCACCTCCCCTGTGTCAGGCAGCAGTCGCTTACTGTCTATTCTAAACCTTTCGTCTAATGCTATCAACTCATACTGTAACTTTTACTGCTCGTTGACCAGATTCAGATGTGAATGGATGATCTAACCAGGTTCACTCATCACACCAAGACTGTCTACTTTAAAGGAATAGTTTGACATGTTTGGGAAACACGAAGATTGATACCACTCTGTTAAAGAACTGGAGAAGGGGAAACTGCTACTCTGGCTGGTTGACGTTTGTACAAACGAGATAAACACTCGACTCTTAGCGAGAAAGCAAAGAAAGGAATTTCCCAAAAAACTATTCCTTCAAAGTACAATTGTTAAAACATCTGCAAACAACTGGATTTATTCAAGTTTCTCACAAACACTACATTTTACGAGATTACATGTGAACACATCGTGATAACGTCATCATTTACATTCCCCCAGTACTCATCTTCACTGAGCAGAGCCTGAAGGCATCACAATGTAACTGAAGTGAACCTCCTGTTGGTTAGCCGTTAGCGGTGCTGCTAACGTTACTAGCTCTCCTCCTGTTGGTTAGCCGTTAGCGGTGCTGCTAACGTTACTAGCTCTCCTCCTGTTGGTTAGCCGTTAGCGGTGCTGCTAACGTTACTTGCTCTCCTCCTGTTGGTTAGCCGTTAGCGGTGCTGCTAACGTTACTAGCTCTCCTCCTGTTGGTTAGCCGTTAGCGGTGCTGCTAACGTTACTAGCTCTCCTCCTGTTGGTTAGCCGTTAGCGGTGCTGCTAACGTTACTAGCTCTCCTCCTGTTGGTTAGCCGTTAGCGGTGCTGCAAATGCTCCTGTTGGTTTAAACACTGATTGGTTGTTTACAATGAAACATGATCAGAGACTTGAAACACATGTTCTACTGAATATTGGAGTACGATCATCAGTAAAACTTCACATGCGTGCCAAAACCATGAGGGGGATCCATACCGATCACAGATCGACAGTGGTCCGTTACATCACTAATGCACTGGTCCACATAGTCACATAATGGCTCTGAAAAAGTAGGAGACTTAATATGAAAAGGCTTTTCCTAATAGAGTTCAACATGAGAGATGATAATCTAAGATTAGTACGTCATATTTGTCGGACTATAAAAGTTGGAGAAGTCTAAACGGATAAAGCATCTCGAGGTATTAGCGTAGCAGCAGTCTTTCCCAGTGGACTGTTAGTCTCCATATGAAGGATTTGTCTGAGAGGTTTAGCTTTCAGCATATCTCTGCATCTCCTCTCCTACCCACGCTTATTTTTCCTGGAGCTACAAATGGCGCTCAAGGACTCAGGCGTGCATGCTCCAGTCTGGCAAGCGTCCCCAGCTTCCTCCTCTACAATCGGCCAACAATTAAATCTTGTTCTCCGCTGTGGGATTGCTCTTCCCGCTGCAGTTCACCGAGTCTGGCCCGGGCTTTCAAAGTTCACGACTTCTCGTTGTCAGCAGCGTGGCAGACGTGGAAGTGTGTTTTCACAAGCTACTCGTTCTCATAGATTAGTCCCGGACGGGGTTGGACTTTGACGATCTCTTCTATGGAGGCAGTTGGTGACATTTGCTCATGCCGATCATGTGATGTGAGATTCACTGTGAATATAAGCTGCAGACTGGGAGGAAGTCTCCCCTCTAGTCTTGTGGCGGCTTCAGTGTCTCCCACTTTAGAAAGTGTGTGTCAACACAGTCTGCCAACACTGCCATGAATCCAGCAATTCAGATGCAAGTGACGCTAGTCCATTTGTAAAAAGTAAAAGCTTGTATTGCCTTTTTTTCTTGGTTTTAAATTTGGGCATTCCAACTTTTAGTTTTTCTTAAAGGGAACTGCACTGATTTTAAACAGCAATGTTTGTTTGCAGGTCTTGGGGCACGAGGAGCGTATGTGAAATAAAGTTTGTGGTGGTCTGCACCACATTCTACTGCTTTGTACCCCGATGATGTGACGGAATTTGACTTCTCCTCTTTTTAGCCTCATTGAATGTTTAAGAATACAAGTTTAAAACGGACAAAGTAGAAGCTAGTGAGCTTAGCCTTTATTTCCTCATGTGATTGTAAACGGACCGTCTTTTAGTTTGGGGCTGTTGGACAAACTCACTTTTGCGCTTCATGACGTTATGATGATTATTCACTATATTCTAACACCTTTTACACCAAACAACAAATTGATTTATTCACTAATCAGCAGATTCATTGATGAGAAAACATAACGGTTGCAGCAGTTGTGTCAAAAGAAAAGAAAGCGCTGATCATGACGCCGCATTACTCGACTGTTTTCTGTCTGTCCAAGTCGTATTGAAATAAAAATATAAATAAATACACTGCTTTGGTCAGTAGTCTGGCCATGACTTGTGATTTGCTGGAGCGCTGCCATTCCTGAAAGCTTCACTCTTATTTTCGCCTCGGGCTCCACAATCTGCTTTACGTTCATAGAACTTTATTTTTAATACTACGGTTAACTAAACCCTGCTTCTTTATTGCTTCTTTATCTTTTATTAGTACTTGTAGGATTTTTAAGGTTTCTCTCTTCATGAACTGTCGGACATTGTGTTATTTAAGAGCAGAAGAACATTGTGGCTTTCTTTGAAAGATGTTAGTTGCAACGAAAGCTCTTAATATGCTTAAAAGAAATGCGTTGAGTTGTTGGTAAGGTGTCTGTGTCCTTTGCAGCCAAATGCACATGAGAAACCAGAAGTGAGCCGAGCTCATGCCTCTATTTATTGGGCCGTTTGTCTCCAAAATATCCCCCGAAATCAATCAATAATGTTGTCTAGGCATTGTCGAAGCCAGAGTGAACATATCTGCTGAACATGCAGTTTGATTCTTAGTCATATTGATTTGAACGCAGGGAAACGAATGCTTTACAAATTGGGCCACCGCAACACTGACTGCCGCCTGACTTCAGTGTTGAGCACAAAACCTCAGACACAAAACAGGCCTCTGTTGTTTGGTCATATTTAATTCAAACACACTTATAGTTGTGACGATGGGGAACTCACTCAGCATTCAAAGCCAGAAATAAAACGGCACTGAAAAGTGGAAAACATGAGACATAATTTGATTGAAAACAAAGTATAGAAATGTTTCCGTGACTTAATTCTGCTTCCGCCAGCAAGCCATTGATTTAGGATATAATCCAAAGTGTGTCAAGAGGAACTTCATCTTTGACCCGGGAAATCATTACTAATTAAGTTTCCAATTAAATGCTGGAACATTAAAAAAGAAAAAAGAAAATGCTACGTCATGCACATCAGCAGACTTTTAAGTCCCAGAGTTATTCTTAACTTATTCTCCGGATCCACTCGCTCAGTCAGAACCCGTCTCAGAAGAAGCTCCACTCAGGCGCTCCGTCACTGTTGGCTTTTTTGGGAACAATACTGACGGCCTATTTCATGAAAGCAGACTGAAACCCATCTGTGCTCGGACACATCAAAGCTGGAATATGTTGTGAACTGTAGCAGAACACTGCTTCACATATGCGGCTTCGCATGGACCAGCTCAGATTTGGGCATCACAAACCGCCTATGGGTCTGTCGGCCAAACATTATTGGTTCACTTATTTTGCTCCAATAGAATTAAAGGTTCTGCCCTGCCTTGACTTGGCTCAATATTGTTTTACTGTGGTCTATGAGAGCATCCTTTTTTTCCTGGCCTGCAGCTCGCTGCCAGACTGAGCAATGGCCAGTATAATCAATTCTTTTATTGGGTTACATTGGCTTGGAGAGAAAAGGAATCCCCGGCTGTTATAATGGTCTCTGCTATGCTATATTAGCTTCAAGAGACGTCGTAATAATTCTACCATAAGCCTATGAAACAGGATTTATCCCACACAAAGCAGAAGAAAGCTGCGAGCTCCTCCACGTTTCAGGGCCGAGCTACTATTAGGCTAACATTTTAACATAGGCTCAAATTTGAATCATACATTTCAGTAAACACATCTCCCTCGCTGTCTGCGATGAATAAAAAATAACTTGTAGCACTTAAACCTGTCCTTAAGCAGTACGTTAAATTAGTAATATCCCTCACCCCCCCAACTGCCTTTTTTTTTTACATCTGTCATGCTTTCGAATTCTGCTTGAGGAATCACTGTGTTGAATTTAAATCTGGTGCGTCCACTCGGCTCTTAACCTGACATGGAAGCAGTTGACACCATACAAAATAGATGTGCTTCCGCTGCTGGACCTCCCTGATGGAGTGATTCTGAGACGGGATCGCTTGCATCAAAATGAGCTGCACAACCCTCGTACCTTTCATCCTCTGCCTCCTCATCACATGCGTGTTAAGAACCCGTTTAATTAGCGCCGGTCTTCTTTTGGCTCTCGAAGCGAAGGTACCGGAGAGGTCCCAGGGGGCTCTGAGAGAAAATGAGAAATGTATTAATTCCACTGTCATTTCATTCACTAGAAAATATACCAATTGGAGAATATGAAAAATGTAGTTCTAATCTATATTGTAAAGGCGGGCGGGGCCACGTGAACTCCACATGCTACGCTGCATGTACAGATACTACACCGTGTGTTTTATGTCGTGTAGTCGGTGTGCAAAACACTCGCATCCTCCATGCAGAGTCCAGCACTGTACGGGGATTTCTGCTTCCCAAGGAGTCTCAATACTCTCAATTTTCTCCCTTTGAGTTTTCCTTTATTGCATTTAGAAAAAAAGTATTTTGTCTCTTCATCAAGCTTTTATGTTGTGTACAACCAGCAGGCACAGGCTTTCAGTCAATAAAGCTCCATATCGCTGCCTCAGTTACATCAAAACTACCCATGATGCACACTGTGCTTTTAGAGGTTAATTATTTTCAGCATGTTTGGAACCTTAAATGCGGGTGAGGCAGACCCATAAAGGCACTTATTTAGAGAGTTAGATCAGCCGTAAAAAAAAAAGTCAATCAGCTTTTAGATTCAGCCAAGATCACAGCGGCCATTGAGGAAACGTTAGGGCTGGGCGGTATGGCGTATGGTATTGGATCAGCACAAAAGAAACAAAGGGAGCAAATATAACTTTCAGAGATTCCCCTGATCACACCTTCATTAATGATCCATATTGGCAGATACAGATCGCTTCTGTTTTGTTTTAGCAGCTGGTCTACAAGGCTCCAGAATCCTTTGTTTCACCACCATTGTACCAACTTATTTCAACCGCTCTGAAGTCAATGTACACCATCAGTAGTTCTAAGTGTTATCCTTTTACTTTTCTATTGTCGTCTAAAGATGTTTTTCCCGCTGTACAAATGCGTGCCGAACTGCGAGGGGGGTACGGATCACGGATCCACATGGTCCACTAGTAGGCCTGGAGGTGTTTTAAGAACATTTACTGTGCAAAACTGCGATAATAGATATAAAAGAACACAAAACTTTCCTCCTTGCTCAACAACTCAGTTGCCCGTTTGCGGAGGACGCGTTCTTTTGTTTTCCTCCTGTGGGGTTTGTAGTATCTTGGATACTTCCGGTTCAGGAATATTACAGGGTTGTTAACGTTCTCCAACTTAAAGGAGAACTCCATCAGTTTTCCACATCAAAGTCTTTTGCATACATGAAAGCAGTTGTGTGAAGTCTTGTGTGGCTCCTGATGGAGCTTCTCAGACCTGTAGCCTTCTGTCATCTCAGCCTGAGGCCAGAGGCTCCAGGATACATTAGCATTACAAACTCAAATCTCTAACCAAACTGTTAGTGGTGGCGTTGCATTGTGGGCAATGTAGGAGCAAAGTTTTAACAGGGACTAAGAAAAAAAACTTTGTTTGTTTACTACTGGTACCTTTTTTTTAAACGAAGATGTCTTGGACAATTTCCAGCCACTGTTCCTGTTTTGGAATGTTTAAATTAAGCCAATTTCTGGTTCCGGCTTTCTTACTTGCTGTAAGTAAAACCTTTAGTCAAGTGGAGGTCTTCTGTCATCACGACACTTTCAATGTTCCCAAGATACAGCACAGGGCAGGTGGTCACCATCTCATATCCCAAAATAGTTTTAACAGCACTAACATTTAGCAAATAAAGCCTTATCTTTGTACAATTCCAGAAAATATCAATTGGGAGGGATTGGATTACATATAGTAGCTTCGGTAGGATATTCATTTGAACTGTTTGTGTCCAAGCACTGAAGTCTAAAGAGACTCTAAACCACCTTTCAATATCCTTTGGTATCATTTCATCAGTTCTGTTGTCATTGTTTTCAAACATGTTGGAAAGTGTTTTGGTTATACTTTATTGTTTTAAAGTTCCATTTCAGATTATAAGCATCCCTGAGTTTTTGGGATGGAGAATAATGAAATAACTTGTGTTTTTGTTATATACCGAGTAGTCTCCATACGTCTCAAGTAGGTTCATTAAGTTTGGGAGACCTATATCTGGTTGTTTAAGAAAAATAACGACATCATCTGCAATAAGTTTGAGTATATGTTCCTTCTTCCCTAAACTGACTTATTGCTTGCGGTAGTGGTTCAGCGTACAAAGCAAAGACGGAAGGAGAAAGGCAACCGGCCTGTCTCGAGCCTCTCTCCATCTGAATCCCATTCGACATGTTTCCATTCACCTTAATCCTAGCATTGCATTTTCATCAAAGCTAAATCTCTTTAGAACTATATAAACATATAAAAATACCCAACTATCAAACGTCCAGACTACAGAACACAACGTGAACCCTTTTGTTGAGCGGTGTCTACGACATGGAGGGTTCTTCTAATGTTGTGCTTGGCCCCCTCTGATAAATCCAGTTTCTTCATTGATCAGGTCTGGTACGAAGCTCTCAAATCTTTTGCAAATGATTTGGTTAGTTTTTAAGGATGGAGCGGTGCGTTTGTGGGACTCCTGACCTCAGTATTTCTGACCTCCTGACCACGGCCCTGACTTCAGCCTTTTGCAGCTGCTGTGTATGTTTTCGTCCTATCGACCGTATTCGGAGAGCTCCAGTGGCGGAGGATTGTATGTTCCAAAACAGAGAGTGCAGAGGGGAAGATTAGTTTTGCAAGTCAGAAATCTCAGCTGCTGGCCGAGTAATCTTTGAGTTATTGATATTGATTGAAACCTCTTCAACCTCGCACAGATAGATTAATAGTTGTCCAGTGCCATGGGGCAGGGATCTTATTTCTTCTTTGAGTAGTTGGACACTGGAGATTTGTAATCAATTAGAGAAAGAAAATGTAAAATAATATGGTATAATTGAACACGTGAAAGTTCTTAATATATAATCGAAGTGAATTTCCCTAAGCATAGCAGTTTGACAGAAGTGAAATATTCCCACTTTTATCAGCATTGAATATCACAATGAGTCTTGGCTGGTACCATTTCAACCATCAGCGAGTGTGCTCAACCTTGGATACAGATGAGGTGGACGCAGTTTAGTGCTTCATTCACCGTGTACAACCATATATATTCAACAGAGCCAGTGTTTGATTTTCACATTCACAGGCATATGTGATTTTCACACAATGGGGGGAAACGGATTGTTAAATCCGGAGTAAATTGGACTAAGAATAATAAAGTTCCACATTCTTTAGATCTGCTCTCAGTGATCACACAGCTTTTGAGTGCCGACCTTAAAGAGGCTTAGAATAATGAATTAGTCATCGAGATCTCTAAGGACGTGAGGGGGGGGGGGGGGAGTTTGGCCTAAATGCACAAGTCTATCGGTCGCAGATAACCGCTCATACAATTAAAAGTTTAGACTTTATTACTCTAATTCTGAAATAGTTGAAATCCATTTTACTGGTTGTTGGAGGTTTGCCGAATTTAACAGTAAAAATAGTTTTTATTTTTGCATATGTAAGGAACCATCTACTGTAATGGCTCCGGTTATTGTAATGATTTTTCCCCCCTCCATTTATTAAATAAGGAAAGCAGATAAATTTGCAACTGCCTCATAATTAGCAAGGAAGTTAAAGTTCATCTCCAGACTCTGGGCAGGTGGTACAAAGACAGACTGCATTAGCCGAGTGGAAAGCCAAAGTTGGCCCAGTTTTGGCGCGATGAGACGTCTTTGCTGTTTTGCTGATGGCCAAACATTATCATGTTAGGCCAACGCTGGCCTCCTGCCTACGGACAGCGAGTATATTGGCCCAGGACATAAATGGTTGGCTGGAGCTGAGAAGTCTTTTAATTAAAAGTTTTGTCTGAGTTACTGTTCATCAATCAGGTAAAGAATGAATCCAACAAAGCAGAGTGACTGCTTTTCATTGGTCTTATTTCGAAGTAAAAACTCCCACACACTCAATATTCACTCATTTTTCCTGTGGATTGTACAATAAGTTAATTTGCAATATGCAAGTCAGCCAACTACTACCCCTCCTCCTCCTCCTGCTCCTCCTCCTCCTCCCATGCAGGGGCCAATCACTAATCAGCATGCTCTTTATTAACCCACTCATCTGTTCATGCAGCTGCCTCCAGATGCCAAATCCAACCACCTCCTGAATCAGTGTGATGTTTGCCGAACTGTGAGGTTACATTGCTGTCTGACGATTATGAGGATCGTTGCCATTATTAGGCATCATTGCCAGATGTCCAGGCCGAGGCTCTTACATTCTGAGTAATTAGTCTGATGCACACGGGGCAGGAAGCTAATGATGGAAGTAACTTCTTCTCATCTATGAGAATCGGTATTGCAGGGATGTGCAGTACCGATCGTGTTGTTGTTGTTCCTGTGTTGCATAAATGATCTATGATCATGATATAGGATCGGTGCATTGACTAGCATGCTCGCCGATACCCGATCCATCCTTTTTAGGCTGTATCGGTGGCGTTTGTGACACTGGTAACGGTATCGGTAACTCTAGATCACACTGACTTTGCTCAGCTGATAAATAAGCAAATCGACATCAGGAAAGTTGTGGAATGACCTTTCTGCCTTGCTACTTTGACCCGACAACAACATTTGGCAGAATTCTGCACGATCTGGTTAAAGATGGAGAGAAAAGCTAATGCAAGGAAAAGGTAGTGCACAGAAGGAACATGCAAACGACAAAGAAAGTACTGGAGCCAGATGCATACAGACTTGGATTCCGTATTCAAGATATTCGACCAAAAATGCCAACGTAACGGTCTTGTTTATGTCGCATTTCAAATGAATGCTTTTCTCCAATTTAGATTTCATCGTGAGCTGGCGGTTTATAACCATCGCATTGCATCCAATAAAGGAGCAGGCAGTGCAGGCATCCTTGGCAACCCTTGATGGGGTGATAAACAAGGCTGCGGAGCCCAGTGACCCGCTGTTCTCTTTTCATGTTTCAAATGGCTTCCTTTTTATATGTCACGGTTCTGTTGAGGTGACAGTGTGGCTTCAGATTCCTCTTGGGGTTTTAAATGATTCTCTCAGAAACCAGAACGTTTCCTCACTTGATTTGTCATTTGAGTGTGATTGTGTTGGTTTGGAGCTGTGAGGAAAAAAAAAGAGTTTTTCTAACTTTGTGGTTTTGAAAGTAATAATCTCCGTGATGAATATGGAGTAAATATGCATGGCCTTAATACTCAAGCTGATAACAGACAGTACTTTTGTTCTCGCAGTGAAACGGAGGTTGGATATGAGCTGACCCCGATCTGTCCCACTGCCATCAGTCCGCTCATTCAGCTGGCTGTCCGTCTGTTACACACATTCCAAATGTCTCTGATTGGCCTAAGGGGGGTGCCACAGCATATGTTTCTATGTCATGCATCTTTGAAGCCACTGATTGCACTTCAAGGGAACGACTTCCCTGATAGCTGGCGCAAAAGGGACGTTACACTTTAACCATTATCTAAAAATTAGGAACACGTTCTCTACTCCACCGAACACATTGGTTATTTAGGTTGCATGCTGTATTTTTTGTGTCTACTTGTCAAGTAAATTTCTGCCCAGTGTAGTTTGAAGGCTTCAAAAGGCGCTACAACTATTGCTGTATAAGAGACCATCATGTTGTCTTCCTTATCCTTCTGCCAACGTGATGTTGGAACTGGCTATTTGCTGGGATAAGCAGTGTTGGTGGGTGGGAGGTTTGAATTACTAGTTATCTAATGTTGCTTCCAGTAAACGCACCACAACCTGCAACAAGGGCCTCCAGCAGACATGGATCCAAGGTTCGTACAAGGTCTCCAGCCTCTGTGACTTGGCAGAGACGAGGTGTGTAATATCCTGAATGACACCCACTGTTGCTATTATGTTCACACCCTCAGAGTCTCCTATAAAAGGCGAACACCCCACTGTGCTTTCTGGGGCTTGATGATTAATTACTGCCAAAGTGTGAAAGTCAGCAGTCTGTTCCCCGCTGACCTCTCACAGTTGGAGAGGTTGTCAGTCGTCACTTTTATTCTTACAGACTACAACAGTTCAGAAATCTAAATGCAAATGAGAAGAGATGAACTACATAAACACATAATCACGTTTTTGGAAAGTGCTCGGAAAAATGAAATGTGGGAACAGATTTCTCTGTTAATTTATTAGGTTTATTAGTATGGGACTTGAGCTTCCTGGTCTTCCTCATCTTCCCCACAATGCATTGCGTCTTCAGATTGGCTGTTGGTCTTGAGAGATTTTGAGCTACAAGCTGTTAATATGTCACTTCATTAAGTTTTAATATGTTTTCAGCCGAGAGAGTAACAATTTAGATTCCTCTAATGTGGTCCGTTTGAAATTTGCTGCAATCGTGACAATGATGTGACGGATCGGCTGGCAGGGGGCCTTTGCTTGAGCATACTGCTGGTGGGATCAAACTTCATTGTTAATGTAGGCTGCAGTACACACCCATTGAGTATGTAAGTCTGTGACTTTCTAGTAAACTAACACAACGTGCCCCTCCTGAAATGTGATCTCCTTCCTGCTACCGTCCTCGGCTCACAGCCCCTCGCTGGTGGCTCTATTAGTGAGTCCATAAACAAACATAACATTATGTTGATCACGTTGTTGTATTGCTCATTGCCGATGCAGTACGAGTTGGATTTGGCGTCGTGACTCCGTCGGCACAGGTTGATGATGAAGGCTCCTTCTTAGTTTGCCAGAACGTGTCATAATGACGAATGCCGGTTCAGCAGGTTTGCGTAAAATCAAACCTAAGTAAGCTAGTACACCAGACCAGACCGGCAGAACTACCAGTCTAATAGAGTGTGTGGCATATGAATACAGATAAGTACGGTGAGCTAATGTTTGCTATGTGGTTTGATACTTAATAAAATATTATTTTCATACCTCAACTCGTCACACAGAGGTCTTGTTCCTCTTTGACAGAATAGATTGGTTTGCTTTCACAGCCACAGGCCGTGTAGTTTGCTGTGGCTTTACGAGAACACGGTGATAAAACTCTCCGCTCCAAAATCATTACGAGCGTTGCCTTATTGTTGTGTTGAGATTTGTCGTGATCCGGCAGCCCTCCGAGTCCGTCTCTACGAGCGGGGACAAGCCTGATCCTTGATGAATGATGGGAGGTCCAACTCCCTGAAGCAAGCAGTCCGACCCCCCCTGGGAAATCAACGCAAGGAGCGAACCGGGGCGAACCGGGTTCAGACACCTCGCAACTGCAGTGTGACATTCGCCACTGTTGAAGAAGTCATTTTTCACGCTGGTACTTCAGTCCCTTTGCTCAAACATGCCAGAGGTGAGCCTGTTATCCCGACAAATTGTGTGTTCTGGGCGAAATAGACCAAGTGAACTCACTACACTCTTAATGAGGATTGATGGGGGGGGGGTGTGCTGCTCCGTTTATGAATTCCCAAACACTATTCACATGTTTGATGACGGTGCAACCAACATTTATTTCTTGGCCTGAGCCAAGAACCAACGCTTTGAAGCTAGAGATCTCATCAATTCATCAACATTGGAGCAAATTAGTTTAATTATTAAAATAAAACACTATTTGCAAAATCATTTTGTGATTTAGATAAGTGTGTATGTCAGGAAACCTCTCTGCTAGGTTCACCATCTGTCCCGACTTATTCCCCGTAGAGAAGCTCCACATTTATAACCTTGATGATTTCAGAAGGAAACATTTCCTGCTTTTTTCCCCATCTTGTCCAGTCCTTCCATGCTGTGTTCAGGGTCTTCTCCCGTCTTCCTGTCTTAATCATTATGTCATCACTGTACGGATTCGGGGGAAAGGGACTTTGTTTTGACCAGTAGTGCAATGGATCATAGAAGTCAGGGTTCGGATCGTGTCACGGTTTAGAATCACGGATCGGATCAGCACTAAAAGGAGCACATGTCATTTTTAAAGATGCCTCGTTCACGTTCGTTTTGCTGCCAAAACCAATTGCCAATCATCAATGATCGATATACATACAGATTGTTTTTGTAGTTTTGTTTCAGTCATGATGAGATGGGAATGTGTGAGGATTTATGCACCCTGCGGCAGGACTGCTGGTCAAACACCAGCTGAAATTAGCTCGATAATCACCAGGTGTACGAGTTTTACCAAAAGCTGTCTGCATCAGGGGGACGTTGGTTTAAGAGCTTAGCATGTCTGCTAACCAGTTTCACCGTGTACCGTAGGTATTGTCGTTGCTGGCCCTTTTTGTCGGCCTACTCAACCATGTGCCTCTTCTGCTACTCCTCCCAGATTCCCCTCTAGGGACTCGAGCTCCCTCACTGGCTTCACTCCCACAAAGACTTTCAGTCGAGCTCGTCCAACTACCTTTCCATCCGGGACCCGCTCCTGCAGAGACCTGGACCAGACTCTCTCCTTACCACTTCCATTGTCCGTTGTCCGTTGCCTGAATGTGGTCGGATACAGCCTGTGCATTTGGACAGTGTGTCGGGATAATAAACCAATATGTGGTCGGGAAATCAAAATCCCATTTTCGCAGCCGGCCACTGATCTGTTGGCTCGTTTTGGGCGGCGCAGGAATAATAAAGCTTGGGACGAAAGTTGTCAACTGCTGTTGGGCAAGGTCTCTGCAGAAGTGTGTTTGTGTAGTGGAGTGCAGGCGTTCCTGGGGGGATGTTTGCGGATGGGGCCACGGGCCAGGAGCAGTGTGTTGGGATGTGGCCTTGCCCTGAACCTCTTCTCCTCTGGGCTGGATGCTGGATGTCACCAGCAGAGACACACAGCTCCTGCAGGTCTGGATGAGTGATGGCAGGTTGTCATAAATATCATCAATGTGCATTGTTCACAACCAGGAACTATTGTTTATATCCTGGAATAATGCATTGTTCATTTAAAATGCATCTCTCAAATGATAATTAAAATTAAGCAGTTTTTTCTTCATATAAACTATTATTTATTGATTTAAACTTGAACTGGAATCAAACCAAATTCCGTATTAGTAATGGAAACATACAATTGTGGGACCTCATTCACGCACACGCTGGGAAATGATTGTATTCTGTTTATCAGCTGCTAATTGCTGCACCTGTATTTGTGGCTGCCAGCTTTAATTGCCTCCCACAGGTCTCATAATTCTCTGTGAAATGCATGATGGGATTCATCAAGTGCCAGCTTTAAGGACTTTCTATGACGGTCTAATATCCAAACCCAGATCTCTCTGAGAAACATAATGAGGTTGAGGCTTTTCCCTCAACATCATCTTTTTGAAGGTACTTCTGGCTTCCCGCTGAAATGGTTTTGCAGATCAAACACAGTGAAGTTTTAGGAAAGCAACATTTTTCACGAGTGGTTTGTGCACTAGATAATGTATCTTATGAGTAGCATTGCCGCTCTGAAAATCTAGGGTGCAGTCATCAATATGCATCAATTAAAGGGCCAAACGGAATCTATTCACTTCCTCTTTTTTCACCAGGTATTCAAATAGTGTGCAATAAATGTGAAGTCCCATAATGGATGACCTCATTGAAGTGATATTCTGAGGACTCAACTACATGGAGTCAGTATGAGCTGAGCTTGATACAAAGAAACATTCTTTGTCCACAAGTAGTGAATGGACACGATTCCCTGATGGAAGTTTTGCTGTGATCAAATGTAAGCCTGCGCGATTAATCAGAATTTGATCAAAACTGCAATTTTCAAATCAAATTTCTGTTTGTGCTGCAGAGATGTCCTGGCTTACACGTCAGTGTACGGACTGAAGAAAACATCTTTGTTTGTCATCTTTGTACTGATCCCTGCAAAGAAAATCGCACCATAATCATAATGTGTTTCCTTGAAAAAGAGGATACGCATGTAAAGATGATCATTCCTTCTAACATCGCGAATCCTATTGCAAACGCAATACCAGCCAGAATTATCACAATGAGTTTTTTTTAAGTTCCAAATCGTGGTACCCGGAGAAAACCAACCTTTGTGAGTGAAAAGCTCAGACTGATTTACAAACTTGCCATAAACTCAAGTTTGTCTTATTTTCTTCTTCATTCGTTCATTTAAGACTCTAATTCAGCATTTTTGAAAGAAAAACTTTTGTGAAAACAATCACAAAAAACAAAGTACTGTGAGCCGTGTGCTGATTTTGTTCATTTCTTTCTTTTCACACGTATCCGTCAAAATCCTGAAGGAGCGACAAAAGCTGCGTTGTGTTGAGTGAAGAGAAGCTGCAGAATAAAATCAGTAGTTAGTCTGAGTCAAAAGATCAACCGTGAGATATGCAGCGGATACAAAAGGCAGGAGGGTGTTCGTCTCTGGAGATTGTGTACACGCCATTGATTTCTCTTTTTGAGAAGTGGAGTCTCGGCTCAATTGTACGTCTGCCTGCAGAGATGGACTGAAGTGATTGTCGGGGAGATCCTTGTACTTTTGAGACAGCCAACGTCTTTTGTGATGCTGCGTCGTTGCTGTAGTGTTCTGCACTGCTCTGATTACGGATCAGTTTTTGTTTTGTTTGACAGCTCAGCGCTGCCAGGAACAAGGACCCTGTTCCACTAACTCTAATCATACGTGTTCATGTAAGGGCGGCTTTCTGTGTACGTACGTTACATGACAGAAATGTCATTTTAATGAGGTGCTTATTAATCCGTCCTCCAAACTTAATGACAGAATATGTTATTACCTTTTTAAAAGGACTTAGATCTGGCGCCCCAATTGGAAGAACAAGACTGTTATCTGCTCCAGGAGATTCATGTTCTCCATTGTGCGTGTGTGTCCTTGTGTGAGTGTGTATCTGTGCGTCTGTCCACGGCAAAACTTCTAACCTTCAGTTCGGGGATGAATGTGGTCATAGTTAAACCAACGTTGACCGTCACAGATTTCTTCCGACTCAATCATCCATCTCAACCTCGTCTGTGCTGAAGCCGTGTTACTTTGTAGCTTTGTTTTTGACAGGCAACAGTCTCTGTCTGTAACTAACTATTGTTGTTGTTATGGATTAATCTGTTGATTCTTTATTTGATTAATTAATTTAGTTTATAAAATTTGAAAAAAATCCAGGCAGCACTATTTCTTTACACAAAACATATTTTGCAATTCAAATTAGTGGTAAATGTACTTTTGTAAGACGGGGGGCTGGCTCTAAACCTGTAAATACAGTATGAGATAATGCTACATCACGAAGCCTGTTTCCATTCACCTGCTTTTATGTACATTTTCAATTTGCACATAAAAGATCGTGAGTGGAAACGCCTGAAATTCAACACAAGCTTTTACACTCGGCTGAGTCGTTAAATGAGAGTGAGGAGAATAGATCCGCTGTGGATTGAGGAGACTGGAGCTTTTCACTAATGAATACATGGGAACAAACAAAAATGGCCGCTTCCATCACATTCACCACATCGCATTGATTCTTGTGGAGCTTGACTGGCGCTCTTATTATGACATCGTCTCATTGCGCCCTCTTCTTCTGCGATGGTTTAATGGCAGCTGAAATTTGGATGAAAACCACATCCCTCAGGATTTTATCTCAGAGGGATTTATGCACCACCCTCAGCCCCCCCACTCCAAACTCTTTCCTGTCCATATGGTAATGGTTTGTTTCAGAAGACGAAATTAGCCTCTGCAGTCCTGGCCGCATTAACTCAAACCTTCCACCAATCACGGCTCTCCATCAGTCCCGCGGGCTACATCAGATTTGCGGTCGTTGTTTCCCAAAACCCCGTTCATTTGTCTCATTTGTGGGTCCTCTCAGGAAGTAGTGACGAGCAGTTTTTAATCGTATCCGGGCAGCTCTGATAGTGAACCACCCACATGATCCCCTCAGTGCAGAACCAGAAGACAGGAGCACATTTCTCTCATGCATGTTGGGAGAGGGAGTGATGCCATGTGGTCCACATGCTGTCAGTCTGACTGCACTGTTGACCATCTGGTAGTTAATCCATTATAAATAGGTATTGGAGTGCTCAGTTTATACACAACTTATGGACTTTACAAACTTGCAGAACTCAACAGAAAGTGTTGCCAGGTTAGCAATAAACACCTTTTTAAACATAGAAACGTGGACCCCCGTCTCTGTAGCTGTATCTGAGGGATCCAGCTGTCTCAGCAGAATCAGGAACAACTCTAAAAGTAGAGACAATGGACAGGCTGGTGTTGGTGTCCCTTGAGGGACCCACAATCCAAGACTTCAATGCTACAGGGCCGATGGATCTGTGGTGGGAATCTGCTCAAAGGGTCCAGAAACCCCCCTTTTTTTTTTCAGCATGACTGCGAAGCTCTTCAGACCGTTTGGCTCCACTTCTTCTTCTTCTTCTTCTTCTTTTTCAAATCAACTAAGGACAGGCGGTCGGTGGAGAAGCCTTCATAAGTGTGTCCATTGTGAATCTCTGTGCAATCCATCCAGCAGTCAGTCACTCAAATGAATTGATCCTGACGTGAACAGAAGTGCAAAATGGAATTTATGTCCACCTTCATTTGCAGCATCTAGACATGTTGTGGAGGAGCTGTGGGTGGAAAATGTTATTTGGAACTTTTCTTATTAATCATGCAATACTTCAGTTTACAAACAGCACAAGTACACTGACGACTCATTTAAACTCAGTGCAGCTGACTCAAGCACGAGTCTGTCAGTAGTTGAGTCTATTTGAACAACTTCAACTTCGCTTCGCTGGAGTGACGTCTCTGAGGGAGTGACGTCTCTGAGTGAGTGACGTCTCTGAGGGAGGGAGTGACGTCTCTGAGGGAGGGAGTGACGTCTCTGAGGGAGTGAGTGACGTCTCTGAGGGAGTGAGTGACGTCTCTGAGGGAGTGAGTGACGTCTCTGAGGGAGTGAGTGACGTCTCTGAGGGAGTGACGTCTCTGAGGGAGTGACGTCTCTGAGGGAGTGACGTCTCTGAGGGAGTGACGTCTCTGAGGGAGGGAGTGACGTCTCTGAGGGAGTGACGTCACTGAGGGAGTGAGTGACGTCACTGAGGGAGTGAGTGACGTCACTGAGGGAGTGACGTCTCTGAGGGAGTGACGTCTCTGAGGGAGTGACGTCTCTGAGGGAGGGAGTGACGTCTCTGAGGGAGGGAGTGACGTCTCTGAGGGAGGGAGTGACGTCTCTGAGGGAGGGAGTGACGTCTCTGAGGGAGTGAGTGACGTCTCTGAGGGAGTGAGTGACGTCTCTGAGGGAGTGAGTGACGTCTCTGAGGGAGTGACGTCTCTGAGGGAGTGACGTCTCTGAGGGAGTGACGTCTCTGAGGGAGTGACGTCTCTGAGGGAGTGACGTCTCTGAGGGAGTGACGTCTCTGAGGGAGTGACGTCTCTGAGGGAGGGAGTGACGTCTCTGAGGGAGGGAGTGACGTCTCTGAGGGAGGGAGTGACGTCTCTGAGGGAGTGAGTGACGTCACTGAGGGAGTGACGTCTCTGAGGGAGTGACGTCTCTGAGGGAGGGAGTGACGTCTCTGAGGGAGGGAGTGACGTCTCTGAGGGAGTGAGTGACGTCTCTGAGGGAGTGAGTGACGTCTCTGAGGGAGTGAGTGACGTCTCTGAGGGAGTGAGTGACGTCTCTGAGGGAGTGAGTGACGTCTCTGAGGGAGTGAGTGACGTCTCTGAGGGAGTGAGTGACGTCTCTGAGGGAGTGACGTCTCTGAGGGAGGGAGTGACGTCTCTGAGGGAGGGAGTGACATCTCTGAGGGAGTGACGTCACTGAGGGAGGGAGTGACGTCTCTGAGGGAGTGACGTCTCTGAGGGAGTGACGTCTCTGAGGGAGTGACGTCTCTGAGGGAGGGAGTGACGTCTCTGAGGGAGTGACGTCTCTGAGGGAGTGACGTCTCTGAGGGAGTGACGTCACTGAGGGAGTGAGTGACGTCTCTGAGGGAGGGAGTGACGTCTCTGAGGGAGTGACGTCTCTGAGGGAGGGAGTGACGTCTCTGAGGGAGGGAGTGACGTCTCTGAGGGAGGGAGTGACGTCTCTGAGGGAGGGAGTGACGTCTCTGAGGGAGGGAGTGACGTCTCTGAGGGAGGGAGTGACGTCTCTGAGGGAGGGAGTGACGTCTCTGAGGGAGGGAGTGACGTCTCTGAGGGAGTGACGTCACTGAGGGAGTGAGTGACGTCTCTGAGGGAGTGACGTCACTGAGGGAGGGAGTGACGTCTCTGAGGGAGTGACGTCTCTGAGGGAGGGAGTGACGTCTCTGAGGGAGTGAGTGACGTCACTGAGGGAGTGAGTGACGTCTCTGAGGGAGTGACGTCTCTGAGGGAGTGACGTCACTGAGGGAGTGAGTGACGTCTCTGAGGAATTGACGTCTCTGAGGGAGGGAGTGACGTCTCTGAGGGAGGGAGTGACGTCTCTGAGGGAGTGACGTCTCTGAGGGAGGGAGTGACGTCTCTGAGGGAGTGACGTCTCTGAGGGAGTGACCATTCAGAGCTATACTGACGTATTCAAGAGCCGTTCTATCCTTTATACCTTCTTTATTTTTCTAACTAAGATTTTAGTTATAAAAACCACAAAGTGCTTCTAGTCTCAAGTTTTGCTGTTCTGCCATTTAATGTCACTATGAGAGAACACTCTTTCCTCTTGAAGCCTTATTATTTCAGCTCACTGTCGTCTGATCGTCCTTCAAACAACTGGCTTGAGATTCGACGGTTGGTTAAAGTGAAGCTCAACATTCCTTTGTTTTTATCTGCGAGTCATTGCGTTGAACATTATTACGAGCACAAAGTCTGCAGCTTATCACACGGCTGCATCATTCTGGCAGTGAAGAGTCCTTTCTCCAACATGTTGGTTCACACATTGAGACTCATTAATGCAAACTGTATGAAGACTCTGATAAATGAGTACAGTCCAACCAGAGGTTAAACGTCTCGTCACGCCATATTATCACAGATTAATACATCCAGGCTGCTGCTTTGCATCGGCTTGTTGCTGTTTCATATCGCGTGATCATTTGGCATCTCGTTGTGGCCATTTTGCATCTTTCCGGGACTATTTTGCGTCTCTTTGTGATCATTTGTGCTTTTATTTTGTAGTCATTTTGCACCTCTTTGTGGTCATGTTGTCTTTTTTGTAGTTGTTTTGCGTCTCTTTGTCGTCGTCTTGCGTCAGTATTTTTTACATTTTGCAGGTGGAGCCCCCCCGAACCCCCGACCTCCTGGGCCTGTGCTGTTAGGCCTGTTCAGTAGCCCATCGAAGCTAACTATTGAAGTGTCCCTGTGTGTAGCATGCCTGCTGCTTTCCTTTGTGCTGCACAGTGAGCTCAGTAGATCCTTGATATTTTGGCTAATTTTTATTGAGTAAATCTAAGTTGAACAGAAAACGATTACACATATTTGGCTGAAATTGTATTTAATGAGCAGTTAGTTCAGTGCTCATCCTGTTCGCTGGATATTTAGAAAGAACCGTTCGCTCAGGTCTCCTCCGATAGCAACAAACCTAAAATAATAACTAAATGATTCTATAAATATTAAAAAGTCATGTAAGTGAATTACTTGCAAACTTATCTGTCCTGAGCGTCTGTTAATTAACAGCGGGTTAACGGTTCTAATCAGCTCTCTGCATGGCTGCAGTTCAGATAGCAAAGTGCACCAACAGTCGCCGTGCTGCAGCCTCTTCTCTGTAGTTCTTTCTATGGCACAGTTATTTGACACAGCTGTGTTTGCGGCTACGTGCTTTAAGACCTACATGGCACTTTATTTGAACCATGCATCCTCCTTTCACACGTTCTGTTGTGTAATGGGCAACTGTGGCTCGATCCCGGCTCCGCTAGTCGCATGTCGATGTGTCCTTGAGCAAGACACTTAACCCCAAAATGTCTCCCGTAGCTGTGCCTACGGTGTAGAAATGTGATAGAATCTGAATTGTACGTCTCTTTGGATAAAAGCGTCTGCTGAATGACTGTAATGTAATGTGTGGTTGCTTCAGACAGAGCAGGGACCCTCTACTATGTATGAATGGAATTGAGTTGCATATTGAACATACCTTTTTACGGCGCATACAACACTAAGCTATTAAAATAATAATACGTAGCTGCTGGTTTGCCATGATGGAAAGGTGTTTAAACAGAGATTCATGGTCAACAGACTCATTCATGTTGTGGAATGAAATGCGTTTGTTTAAAGTTCTTTTCTTTACAAATGGCAAATATACCTTTAATAAAATATAATGTGTATTTTCAGACATATTTTATTAAAAAAACAACAACTTTCAAACTTTACCGAACCATAATTTAGCGACCGCCCTGCAGTAACTCTGAGGACCCCTCTAGCAGCCACGGACCACCTGTTGAAGACCAATTCTCAATGACTCAATGACAGCATCACAATCTCTTTAGTCTCACTATATTCTCTTCAATTTAATAAAATACAGATTTGAGTTGAGGTTTATATTAAGCTTCAGTGACTGGCTGTGAGATATTATTTCTTGTTTGTTCAGATCATGTGATATTAATGTTTCATTGTAACAACGACATCGTAGTCTGATCTATATAGTGTTGACGTCATATTATAACGTCACAATAATTCAGTGTTTTAATGACCACGGCCGTTATGAACCTGTGATGATGCTGAAAGGTCAGTCAATTAATTACCTTTGGGTGAACTGTCTCCATGATTGCTTGAAGGAACAATTCAACCAATCAGTTTCAGTAATTAGGACCATTGATGAAAATGTGAATAATAGTGTGCAAATTAGATTCTACTAACCCTCAAGACACCATTTCAATTAAAAAGGAAATCACATTAAAATCAACTGGGCGGCCTCGTTTCAATCAGGTGCTTTTAATTGGAAAGAATTCACTGGTGTACCTGGTGTACCTGTCCACAGGTTCAAACCTCACTGTCCACAGGTTCAAACCTCACCGTCCACGATGCATCATCAGGCAACGGCTCTCACAGATGATTGGCTGTTGGCATTGTGCTGCTTTATTAAAATGTATATCTAAAAACTCTGCAATAGCGCTTTAAAATAGCCAATTCGATAATCGCAGTAATTACTGACTTTACTTGGACTAAAGTGCTTTAGTTTATAGTATTTGACACCTTCAGAAATACGGATAAATCGAGGTCGAACAAAAACATGTTGGGCTGAAAAGAATAAACGGTGATGAAATAGTTGGTACAACCAATATGTCCTTGATTAAATAATGTCACTTTCTTCCTTCACGTTAAAATGAATGCTAAATCAAATACTCTGACCTCAGAACATCTTCATACATACAGGAGCCTGATTCAAAGTAGACGACGTATACAAAGATTAAGCGAGTCATCCAGCACTTTTCATTACCTGAGACAGATTCAAAGTGCTTTACGTGTAAGAAGGTGTTACAAGTCTAATTAAAAAGAGCAGAATAAAGAGAGCTTCATACCCTGGGGCCATTTTAAAAGCACATTGAACAGAAAATGGCCTCTCACTTGTGGCCAAGCTCAAAGTCAATACCGTCGGAGCTGCTGTGGGGGGTGGTTTTCTCTGCCAGAGTCTGGCTGCTCTCCCTGCAGACAGCCCACAGTGTCTCCAACTAGACTTGAACCATTAATTAGGCAGCTTCTCCACACAGCCTCAGCCGCTACAGTTAAAGTAATTGGACAGACATTAAGACAAGGAAATAAACTATGTTCCTGCCGGGACTGCCAAGAACTGGACACCTTGAAAGAACAAGCTTCTTTTCTTCCTTTTGTTCATCACAGGATGGAAAGCTACAAAATCAGTTCCTCTTTTTTCAGCGGCTTACCGTGGATTCTACTCTAGCTGCTGCTCTGTGTTTAGGTGACCCTGTTTTATATTTCTCGAGTGTATTTTCAACAGACGCAACCTGTTCTCACATATACCACAGCTTAGTCAGATGCCCTCGGTGTCCTTGGCTTTCTAATTAGCCAACTCCAAAGTAAACCCATCCACGTCATTATCAGACAGTCGGAAGAACTGAAGTAGTATCGAGAGGCGGGAGGAAGGGGAGGTTCGTTTGTCAAACAAACTCAGGACTTTCACCCAGGAGACCGGTGTTTGTGTCCCATGTCAAAACAAGTCAACGTTGACTTATTTTACCGCAGTTTTGTTACCGAACTTCTGCACTTTACTAACGGCAGTTATCTAACAAGTCTACTCATTTCACGTAATAAACCTACGTTGTAAGTTTATTTTGAAAATAAGCAAACTGTATGTTTCCTGTGAAGACATTGTGCACGTAACGACTCATCGACACGGATCGATGTATCAGTTCAGTGATAAACAATCCAACATCCAAATAAGCAAAATAATGTTATTTACTAGTATAGTGATGAAACTTACAGGTGTAGTAACGATGGGAGACGCCGTCACGCCGTCCAAAAGCTAACCTGAAGTGTCAGTAAACATTGTAAACATGAGTTTATGGTCTCAATCTCTAGTTTCAAGTCTTCTTCAATACAGCATGATGTTCATTTAGTACATTATGGTCCATTTAGAGTCACACAGACCATAAAGCAGGGGATGCTTTAGGGCGGGGCTACACGGTGATTGACAGGTCTCTACCACAGCGTTGTCCGTGTTTTCATTTTACAACTTTAAACCTTTTGTTTTTACTTCATGAAAGTTAACTGTTACATTTTGCTCTCCTAAAAATGTGTTGTACTTCATTATTTTGTGTTACTTCTGGTTCTAAAAAACCTAGATGGTGACGGCCGAAATCAAGGAACCTTCAAAACAGCAATCCACATATCGATGGGTGACGTCACAGTGACTACTCTGGTTTCCTGGATGTTTTTAGATCCGACAAAACCTAGAACTCGCTCACACTTCAGTTTTTGTGAGGGTGGAATCAGAAACACACAGCAACCCTCCTCTGTTCGCTATAATGAATAGTTTTGTTGAGTCAGCAGCTTATTAAAGCTGGATGAGGCGGGTTTCACAGTATCCTCAGCACACTCTGGTCGGGCAGCTGAAATAGAACAATACCGGTAACATCGTCACAGTGGTGGAAGACTTCTTCTGGGTACAAGGTAAACAGATACGTCTTGTAATCCTACTACAGTGATGTAAAGTCAGTGAGCTCCTCCTTCCCCTTCGCATGATTAATAGAAATCAAATCCCCCTCCTCACAATAAGAACCATGCGTCGTCTTTTCTCTGCGACTGCTTTTACCTCCCTCCCTCCTTCAGCTCTCTCTCTCTCTCTGAAATCCTCTCTACCTCACTCTCCCTCCCACCCCTCACCCTGCAGTCAGTGCCTGTCCTAGATTTATTGCCCCCCTCTCTCCGTCTCTCTCTCTCTCTCTCTTTCTCTCTCTCGAATGCGCACACTTGCTCGCTCAGTCCTTCTCCCACTTGAGCTACTTTCTCATTTTCTCCCACACTCTTCACAAATGATTTTCCGGAGCTACGTCTGCTGTAAATCCCAGCACAATTAGCAAACAAGTAGACTCCCTCGCGACAATATAATACCGCGGTGGTATGGTAATGTGTTTCACCAGGTACCCCCCTCAGAAACATCATTAGCTTTGGCACAACGCCTTTCCACCATCCATCCTTTTTCCCTCAAAAGCACAACGCTTCCTAAAGTATTCTTAAATGTAAGGGAATGTAAAATGACCCCAGGAGTAGTGCTTTCCGTTTAAGACAAAGCTGAAGTCGGGACACCTTCGAGGATTACTTCTGCCAACAAAGCAATTGAGAAAGCGCAAAACACTGGAACACGTCAGCTTCTGAAATAAACTCACGCCTGCTGCAAAAATATCAGATTCGGTAAAGAAAATTGCAATGGGTGCATCTCTACTCATCACCTTGTAATGCTGAATGTGTTGGTAACATATCTTCTTATTTTCACAACCATCCAAGCACCATCTGGTCTCCACCACCTCCTGAGGGAAATGCTTGGCTCCGTATCTGCTAGAAGATGCTTCACAATGTTCACCAGCTGCTGGTTGTTGCTGGAAGTGAGGTTGATGAGAACTGAATCTAATTCTCTGTCGGTCAAACACTTAAACTCACTGTGAGTCACCCTTTGTTTTCACATTACATAGCTCTTTGATTGATTATTTAATGAAAGCTTATTGATTTGTGCAGCTTTTATTGGGGCCGTGTGGGGATTTTGATGGTTCCAGCATGTGGGTGAGGAAGTACACATGACCTCTGCCAGTTTCCTCCTATTCCACTGATTGATGGCTGCATTTATAGCGCTTTTATCCAATTTGTTCCCCCAGTCACCCATTCACATGCACGCTGTCGCAGCGAGGTGCTACCGTGCAACGTGCTGACCTGACCACTGGAAGCAATTTAGGGTTCAATGTCTTGCCCAAAGACACTTAGACGGTAATGCGCTAAGAAATGTACCGAACTGCCGGGAACACGAATATAAATAGTTAATTTGAACAAAAACATCTTTCTGTATAAGAACTTGATGGAATATCTCCACAGCATCGTGACTAACCAGGACAGAGACGATTTTAACACATAAATCAAATTATTAGCCACAGCAACGTCGCAAGATGAGCAGAATGACCTCACTGGTTACTCCTGAGTCTTGGATGGATCAAACCAGAGCAAACACAACGTTTGCCTCTGTGGAGATGTTCACGCCATGAATGATGTAAAACGTTCTGAGAGGAACTCCCGCTGCCTGACAGCAGGAGTCCGTCCCGTGACAACACGCTCTCACAGTTCACTTTGAGCTCTCGTCAGTGATGACACTCGTCATCTAAATGTCTTGACGCGAGTCTTGCGGTCGGTAGTGTGCCGCGTACAGGACGTTTGGCTCTTCCTGCTGTACGCTCTCCTTGTAAATGAATCTGGGTCACGTTGGCCAGGTCACAAAACAACGTAGAAACTCATCGCATGTAGCTCCGGGTATTAAGGTCATCTATTTGGACCATGACAATCCCGACTGATGCTAATCCACCAAGTCACACATAATCTTGAGACAAATCAGCTTATTCTATGTTTTTTCTTCAATTCAATTGTTTTGTGCTTTGAGCTTTGAGCTTTTTGTTTTGAAGGACTCAGCCCCGTTTGTCCTGCTTACGAACGTTCATTCTCTCTCTCCGGTTTGACTCTGGACGTGGGAGGAGCCACGAGTGACTCAATTCAAACCTGAAAGTGTCCCCTGGACACAGCTGATGTTCTGTTGAATCTGAGAACACACTGGGGAGCTTTGTGCTTTTTAAAATATTAAATAAGTCTACAAAGGCTGCATCGATGTTCACTCATGATCTACATTAACAATGAATAGCCTGAATAAATTCACAAGGAAAATGTTCTTCAGTTAGTGTCTGAAAGTTTGTTTAATTATTAAGTAACAATCCGCTGTAAACAAATATTACACACGATACGTTTTCATCTTGTTTATCTTGCTTCACAATCATGGTTGAAAACTTGATCAGCATACAGAACATCATATAAAAGGTGAGCGAAGGCAGAGAAGTGCATGTTTTTCTAAAGAAATAGATCCTCAGATAAAACTTTTATGCACATACATTTAATGTGTGGACCAATCCCTCTGCAGTAATATGCTGCTCTTTGATGAGCTCACATGGCTCCCCTAATACAGCCAATTACTCACTGAGTGGCAGGCAGATGAAATGGTTTCCAGCTTCTGCCATTTTCAGTTATGAACCAACATAATACTCCTGTGACACTTTGAAAGATTATTTAATCATTAAGTTATTTCTGCTGAGACAACAAGGAGCTCTCATCACTCACACTCCAGAAGTGCTTATTTAAACACGACCACCATTCCCGTATGAATCAGCTGCTTCTGAATAGTTTCATCTCATTTATATTTAGATCCTTGTAATAAGCGTTGGTTTGAAGCTAATTAGGCCCTAAGTCCTTGTAAGATGCTTATTAGCATTATATATTAAGACTAAGTTATGTAAGATAATAACGTTTGAAAACACGTTTAGTTGTAGTTTATAAGATGTTTGTAAGCAACTAGTAAATAGTAAACCGTTTATAAACTTCCTAAGAACGTTAATAAAAGCCTTTTTTATAATTGTTCAAATTTCATTACAAACATTTAATGAGTTTAACTAACTTAAATATAATGTCACTGTTCAACCTTTAATAATCGTTTTGTTGCTTTATTAACATTTATACACACTTTATTATGCATTTATAAGCGGTTTGCTTGTTAACAGCTAACTGCTTTTTTTCAGCTAGCGGATACAAAGCGAAAACTGTTTCTTATGAAGGTTAATAAATCCTTTATTATGCAGTTATTAACAGTTAATTATGAAAAGCAAGAGCAATGCCTTGTTAGGGTTGATGGATTCTTTATTATGCACTTAATCATTATGATTAATAATCTTCCGATCAGTGATGAACATGTTTACGTTGCTTATTGATTATTAACACGTAGTACTATCGATACATATCTTATAAGGACACATGCGTGTTGTACCTATTATTAGAACCTGTGTATAAAGCGTCACCATAACCTCTGTGTGGAGTCATAATACTTTGAGATGCATTTTAGCTCATCAAGATGACCCGTTGAGCCTGCAGCTTTTATGGGTCATTAAATAGCAGAGTGCTGTCAAACATCTGCGGCACAACTAAATCCATACTAACCGTTCTGTGTCGTGTTTGGGTAATCCTGAATATATTGGAGGAAATTACATCAAATGCTCAATCTACACGTTTAGCAAATGTTTCAAATACGCTTCTTTGGTTGTTCCCCGTTCACTGCTTCATACAGCCGGGTTTATTCTCCACAGCGTTCCTGGTCACATGACTCTACTCCCCAGGTATTAAGTAATCCCCAATCCTGGTATGTGGTATGGAAGAGTTCTTGTGGGTCTCTCGAGTCTCGATGGGAGTCGAGTGGAGTGTGCCATAACGGAAAGCAGTGTAACATGATTGTGATTGTGCGGTGGGCTACAAATAGAAAGGGGGTGGGGGGGGGATTGGTTAATTACCGAAATGTCAAAACACCCAAGAGTGGAACATGATTTAGCACGGTTAAACGGGCCCAAACGGAAGCACGTTCCCCCGCCTCGCGGCGAGGGAGTGTGACATAGTAACCAACGCGATGTGGGACGGTGACCTATCTCGAGAGGCCGGGCTGTTCAGTGCTTTGAAGCTCAGTTGGGATTCAGAGACTACGGCTCCCGTCTGAACCGCGAGGAGTAAAAAGCAAATCAAGAAACTGAGATTATACATTAAAGTCACGCCTGAACCGATGAGGCTGCCTGCTCTCGCTGTAGTGGAATACATTATCTGGGCCATAAGTGGGACTGTTTGAAAGTATGCGACTGTTGTTGCGCCCTTCAGAGGTGCCCGTGTGATGTTCAGTTCTGTCAGAGAGTTGGTGTATTTTTAGCGGCGCTCGTCACTCACTTTTACAGCTCCGTGGTTGCAGCCTGTCGGCCAGCGTTTGGCCAAAACACGAGCAAACAGCAGGGCAGGGTTTGATGAGGTGCCACTTAAGTGAAATCCAGACATAATCTGTCTGTGCTGCCGTTTGACCTCAACATTAATCCTGGAGTACACTGGAGTATTCGGCTGTATTCATTGTCTCCTCCTGTTGGACTTCACGAGGAGCGCTGGTGCTTGTTAATGGAAATAAAATAAAACAAACCTGTGAAATCATCATCAGTGATATAGTAATAAATACACATTTTACACAAATAACCATGCATGAAAAATCACAAAGGGATCTATAAAGAAGTGAACTCGAGTGATGTTTGGTGTCGTAGCATTTTAGCCAATCTGCTGATGGAATATGAATCCTTTTGAATTTCTTAGCAAATCTATTACGTTCTAGCATTCAACACAAAAACACTACATTGACACACTTGTATAAGGAGGACTCCTGTTTCTTTGTTAATACAATTCTATTTTCTGGTAGTTTCTATTAGTCACTGGTGTTAGTATTACTTCTTAAACACTTATTTATATATATATATATATATATATATATATATATATATATATATATATATATATATATATATTCTACTCTAGTTATTATTTACTTTTCTATTTTAGTTTAATTATTTTACTTTCTCTTTTTCTTTCTCTTATTGCTTTTCAATTTTGCACTGGGGTCAGTGTTACTTTTTATACACTTTAATTTATTACTCGAATAGTCATGCATGTTCAAATATTCTTTGTTTCTTGTTTGTTCTATTATTATTATTATTATTATGTTTTTTTCCTTATTCTTCTGTTGAATCTTTGATCAATCTCTGGCACAAGAATTTCCTTCGGGATTAATAAAGTTTCATCTCATTTCACCTCACCTCACTTTAGCTTAGTTTATTTGATCTTTGTCGATTTATGTAAACCATTACTTTCCTCAAAGTTAATTGTATTTTGACAAACAAACAAACCAAATTAAAATGAAATACGCCACCGTGTAATCTCAAATGAAGATGTTGTAATAGTTTTAAAATCTGCTAAAAACAAAGCTCCCCATATTCTTAGAGGACACTCGACCTTGTTTGTAATCCAAATCGATAGACTCAGCATTTTTCATGAAGGCAGCATAAATGGTCTCTCTGTCCCTGCAGCTACATGCAGATCAACAGCTTCTAGTCTCCCTCCAGTCCTCAGCGTTAGGATGACTTCATGAGTCAATTTAAAATATCGATGTTGACGCTGAAAATGCGTAAAAGTCATCGATTACGCCGACTAGTCGCGGCAGCACCACCTACGGTTCATACGAGGTTCCACCGCCAACGTTCTTCTTATTTCAACCTGCAAAAGCGCCGTCAGCGTCTGCTAGAAGTGATCCCCTACTAACGTTCTGTGTTCTGTTCTTTGCAAATAAAAAGAGTGGATTACATGCTTTAGCTGCGCACACACACACACACACACACACACACACACACACACAAACACACACACACCAATTCCTTCTGCCTTCAGGTGATCGACCAATAAGGAATATTCCAGGTTTAGAGTTTAAGACGTGACTAACTGGCAGCAGTCTGGAGCATCAAAGCAGAGCGAGCTGGGCTGCGTGGAGAGTCTTTCTGGAGGTGTCGGGAGATGCGGTGGCCTACTTTGAGGACGTGATCCATGTTTAATGTCCCTCCGCCGCCACGTAGGTGGCAGGCGGGCCGACATGTGTTGTCATCGTCTGTGTGTCGACAGCAAGGACTCCCCTTCAGAGCGGATGAACTGATGAGGTCTTAAACCCGCCGTCTCATGTGGAACCTGTCCACGTGTACGTAGACGGGTATGCATGAGGTCATTTTAATGCGCTTTATTAACGACCTCATCAGGTCGTTAATTAATTTTGCATATCGGTAAATAAAACGAAAACAAACTAGATTTAACTCTTATTTTGGTCCCATTTCAAAGTCATTTCATAATTAGTTTTGCAGAATGGATTAGAATGAACGGTCGTGTTCAGGAAACACTGACGATCGTCCAAAGAGACATTTCTGTCTTGTAAAACAAATCTGAAAAAGATTTCTTTGGTTAAAGCTAACGAGAGAAATTATCATTTTGATGTGATGTGGAAATCCAAATAAAAAGGCCAAGTTGATTGATTTTAAAATGAGTACATTTATATGTAAACGCCCTCTGTGACATATACTGTATGTGACATATATGTGACATTTCAGATCTTTGGCTTCAGGGAGTCAGAAATGTGCTCCATGTAGTCTGTTTTATGTCCCCGATCATTTTCCTTTCAGGAGAAATGGGTTCTGGGTTCTTCTGGGTTATTAATTTGGTGTTTTTCCCCCAAATGATTTAGATTTGATGAGTTTTTGTTGTTTCCTACGTGCAGTTTGGATGGTGATAGAAAGCTGAATTTACCACATCAGCATGCTGATGATGCTGTCGGCCATTCATGACACTTGACTCTGTTATTGCCCCTTTTATCTGTGATGATGTTGTTGTGAAGGAGGCACTCCAGCGATACAGTGGAAGCAGTAGAGGCTGAGATCATTGTCTAATCTCTGGTTATTATCGATCACGAGGGTCTGAAATGAACTTTTAAATGAATTTCCTGCCACTGTGGCAAGCAGGTTGTTGTTGTTGTTGTTTTGAAATCTCTGCGCTAAATGAAGGAATAACATTTAGGATCTGATGTCATTCAGTGTTCACTATATTTGACACAGAAAACATTACGTACTCGTTCCAACGAGCTTCCAGGGGAGCCCTGTTGTTGGGGGCTGGGAGGCGGTACTGTACACATCTATAGTGGCTATTTGCATAAAACAGACAAGTCAACATAAGTGTAAATATACGATTGTATTTTTGAGGCGTCACAGTTTGATAGTGACCCCGCATGAACAATAGGACCCAAAAACTGAAGCAGCTAAATGGAATTCAGCCACCATTAAACCGTTATCCATTGTGTCCAATCGTCTTCTTTCACTCGACCTCATTTGGAGAAAAGTTCATCAAACTTAACGTTGATTTGTTGATTAGATATGACTTTATGATCATGTAGAGATGCAACCAACAAGTCTTTTCACTATAGATGTATTGTTTATCATGGTCTATAATGCTCACAATAATCACAAACACAAGGTGACTTGTGAAATCCCTTATTCAGAAACTGAAAATACTCATTTTACAGGAATGTAAAACCAAGAAAAAACAGAAAATTCTCACTTGTGAGAACTTGAAACCATCAAAAGTTTGGAATTTTTGCTTGAAAATAAAGACGATTTATTGATTCTCTTTCCTTTTGACGGAGCGATCGTTGCAGCTCTGTATCTTCTACTTCCTGATATTCTTTTCCAACGTGTCCCACGGTCACACCGTTAGCTTAATGACCGGAAATAGACATTCGTTTTACAAGGTTTTCTCATTTTAATGAGAAGGTCGTAATTATTCGACTGAAGCAAAAGCAAGAAGTCGGAAGGTTTCAACAGAACGCCAAAGGTGTCTGACATGAAAGGTCAGCGCCGCTCGTTGGATCTCGTTAGTATTGATTGACCTATATCCCAAACCCAGTTATCCAAAGTCTCCTTCTTCTATTTCCATTTATCTAATATGTTGTCTATGCTTTAGTGAATAAGCAGGGAACCTCTCCAAGCCTGCTTGTTAATTGAAATGTCAAACCGTCTTCAATGTCTTTTCCATAATAATAATGATGCATTTAATTTGAATAGCGCTTTAAAAGGTATTTAAAGGCACTCTACATGCTATAAAACAGAAACAATAAAAGCAATAACAGTACAAACAATGCAGAGAGATGACATTATGTTTCTGATTTTTGCTGTTTGATTGAGATTATTGATTGATTGATCACCACTTCAGCGTATGAACGGCAGAGCTGAGAGACTTGATGTGCTTCACTGCTGATTTCTCTCTCTGCCGGAGAAACAAAGGACGAGCATCCTGGTTCTTTACCTCCTCCACCGTCGGAGGACGGGAGTAACACATTCAATAAAGTCCCGTTTGTGTGTTTCTAAATGTTGTAATTAAGATGTAATTGCTTCAGGTTCACTAATTCAACATGTTTTTATAAATCCACATCCGGTGTCCATCACCGTGTTTCCGTCGATGCGTTCTGTTTAATGCCAAGTTTAACACGTTCATTTAAAAGCAGACCAAGTCTTACTGGCTGTCTTTGAGATTCCAATACACTTTGTTTATTAGACTCCACATTAGTGGAACATCTGTGTCTGATTGAGTCCCAGCATCCACATTCATTTCTGGATGATGAAGTTACCATTTGATTGTGATATTCCAAAGTCTCAGCAGAACTCATTTTAACAAACGAATCCGACAAAATGACAAGCTGGCTACATCTGTTCAGTGCCGGCTCAGCAGCTGGCACTGTTCATATTCTGCATCTTCTGATTTATGTCTTTTCTGCAGAGAACTGGAAAGAGTCGGTCCAAGCGAGTCAATCACGCATACCTCCTCTCGCTGCTATAAACACTCTGTTGAGCACCAAACCTGCGCCTGGTGATCAGCACGAGTCACCAGCTGGCATTCTTTTGCCTTTTGTACAAACGAAGAAATATATATTATTGAAGGTTCACGTCCTGTAGGAACCGATCGGGCGGAGAGATGCAGAACTACTGGACTCTGTAACGGACCGTGTTCTGAGGCAGCGAGGGCTCTGAACTCCTCCTCCTCATGAACTCGGCATACTTCACTTAACTTAAACTTTGTCTCCTAGCAGGCCTCTTAATGCACCACGCTCTTGTGTTTTTAACAGAGGTGTATTTCTACTGCAGTACTGATGTGTATTCGTAGTGTTGGTGTTGTCTATCTCGAGCATGTTGACATGTTATATCATTGAATCTTGAAGCGGAGTCTGAAGGTATCTAGAGACGAGTGCATGTTGTATTTGTCTCTCCTGTTGATGGCTGAGACTGGTACCACATGTTGTGACTCTCCTCTGAGGACTCGAAGCAACTAACAACTTGATGAGTGTGACACAAACGCTGCTCTAACCTTTCCTTCATACAGGACACCTGAATCTGTGGTTACACACACATCACTGTTAAATCACAGAGCGACACACAATGACATGACATACCTTGTAATATATATATATATATATATATATATATATATATATATATTGTATTGATATTAACAGCAGTTACTTCAGCTATTCTCATTATTAAACACTCATAATGCTAATAATGTGTTGCTTGTCTGTTTTTCTTCCCCGTCTCATGCTGATGTCCTCCTCTTACCTTTGGATCAGGTGAGTACAACTCATTGTTCTTGGTGTTTGTTAATCTCATGGGAATAACGGAGGTCCACGATGTCTCCGTCAACAACTACATCACGTCTCAGCAGCGACGACGTGACTTCTGGTCCAGTTCTCATGTTCACCTTTAAGTGTGATAATCTCTTTTCTGGAAGTGATGAACTGCAGACTTGATGATTTCATGCCTCGTGCCCGGTGCATGCTGGGATAGGCTGCAGCCCGTCCTGGTCATTTATTGTGGGCTGTTTGCTCTCCCTGTCTCTTATCATGTTAAACAGTGCTGATGGCGACCGAAGGCAGAATAGGTTGCTAATTTATTTAAAATCGTTAAACTCTTAACAAAGCAATTTCAGTTTCAGTTCTTTCAACATGCTTTTTTCTTCTCTTGCTTTCTATCTTAAAAACTAAAATGAATAATCTGAGAAGTCAGGTTTATGTTTGAACCGAAGCGCTGACACTCACTGAATTATTTATAATTATTATTTATTTACCAAAGCCAGTTCAACCTGCATCACTGTTGGTGATGATGGATTCATTATTTGCTTTAGAAATATTAAAGTGATTTCAGAAATATTAATTTAAAATATCAAATAATTGAAATAACTGAGGTGCAGCTCTTCAGTTTTGTGGTGGACGCACATGCGTCGCTCTGATGTGCACCAAAGCACATTTATTAGGTCGGGTCAATTCTTTTATTCGGCCCGTTATCACAAACGTGCCCGGAGGGTCCCTCTGTCCGTAGACCCCGTCCCCCCCGATGCCATGACTCAGACCATCTGTCCTTTAAGCTTCACTGCAGATCCTTCCCATCTGTACTGACAGTCATTTATCACACACTGTTGCTGCTTGTCCACATGCCACACACACACACACACACACACACACACACACACACACACACACACACACACACACACACACAGTGAAATACGAGGCCAGGAGTTATCAGCCCTCTCCAGTCCAGGTGTCAATCCCACCAGGTTTTGTTTTTTCCTGCAGCAGAGTGGATCTCACCACCGTCATATTTGTCAAGTTAAATAAGTTGTCTCTGAGTAAAGACCCCGCGGCTCCGTATCGATATCTGGCTTTGTGTATTGTTTTGTATTTCACCGCTTCATTATGAAAGGTGCTGGTTTGGCCGCGCTGCGCGTGCCCTGCACTCTGCTTTTGTCTCTTCACTGTCTTGCAGTAGACGAGCAGAGGAAGAGGATGGCGGGGACGGTGATTTGTTACTGTTCAAATTTCAATTTTCCACCCCAGAGGAGGGTTTGTTCCACATGAAAGAGAATGAAAATGCTGCTTCTGAGAGAAAACGTCTTTGAACGCTTTTTCAAGTTCTTGAGCTTTTGGTATATTCTTTTGCTTTAGTGTAAGCAGGAAGTTGAGGGATTGCAACCTGAGACAGACGCTTTGTTTCTCTCTTACAAACGGGTTAATTACATTTAACAATTACACTTAATGGATTGTATTAATTCAGCTCAAGAGAATAGTGTTCCTGAGCATCTGTCAGTCAAAAACAAAATAAAGTCTCCTAGAATGAAAGCTCTCTTGGACAGAAGGAGGTCAGGATGATTCAGAGCTCATATTTGCAGAGCCGGTTCTGTACTGTTGCTTTTAAAAACATCTGTCCAATCATCTTCTTGTTGTCCCCTGCTGTCAGGCAGCCCCCCCCCCCCCCCCCCCCCCCCCCCCAACACTCCCACCACCACACTCCTTCCTCTGCTGCCTTTCTCAAATATATCAAATTCAAAAACCTCAGTGCCGGCACACCCGACTTCAAAAGGCGTCCACAGCCCTCATGGCTCCGGGCTACGCTCCACTTCCTGCATTCTGGGCAATGTTCTTTATTCTGCCAATGCTGCTCCAGTCATCAATCCACCTACTGTCGGAATCTTCTCCTTTCTGGCTCATCGATCATGAAATGAACTTCTCACTCCAGCAGAAACATCGGAATTCACTTCCAATCTTCAGTGGTGCCCAGAAAATCCTTTTCCTCCAGAAGGAGAGCAACCTCAAGTCCTTTTCTCTCCACCTGCTCATTTCACTACACCACGACACGCTGCTCTCTGGACTCCTCATGAGATCAGCTTTGACCCTTGACCTCTGATCCTTTCCATCGGCTGCTCAAAGACGGTGTTCTGTTGGACTTATTGTGTGTGTTTGAATATTCTAAATTTCAATATGTAATCGAATATGTAAATTGTGAAATAAATAAGAGAGCACCCCCGCGGCGGCCCTGAATGCACCGCATGACGGGAGTCAAACAAAGTGACTTTCATCGATGTAATTGAAATGTAACGTGGGGTCGAGCTGGAAGAGGATTAATTCAACGACAGCCAGAGAGACGCTGTCTCCTAACAGCTGGTGTTACACTACGCTGACGTAACCGCTTAAAAGATGGGTGAGTAGTACTTGCTTGTTCTTTTTAAATAATAAGTATTGACTGGAAATAATAATAAAATTTCGCCAACTGTAACTATGAAACTTTCAGCTGATCTCCGATCTGCCGTCGTATGGTTCCAGTACCGGTATCGAGATAGTTGGGCTGGGTTTGGTATGGAAGCCATCCTTTTCTTCTGCTGTCGAATACTTAGAAATATAATGAATGTGATAAAAGCTCAAGTGGGACGTTCACTGATTAACTGAAGAATCACATAATCATCTTCATAATCAAGGGACAACAGCGTGTTTCTTCTGCTGCGGAGTGTCCGTTACTCTGCACTGAACCCCCCCCCCCCCCGGTCTGTAGGACTCGAGGATGCAAGTTTGCCATCACGTCCCGAGTGATAAAAGAGGCGGGTCGCTGCACTTGTCATCGTTTTTGGTCGGGGATCTTTTTAATCCTGCTGCTTTTTAGTCTGTTAAGTGTTTGATATGAAAACGGATCTCTCTCCTCTTGTTCCTCTTCTTTTATTATTTGGGGGGGGGGGGCCTCCTCCCGGCTCTCGGCTGCTCGTCACACAGCAGGTGTCCCGTATTTAATACGTTGTGCGCTCTTTGCCAGCTTGAAGACAGGCGGCCATGTTGTCTGCTGCGGTGAGAGTTCTTATCAACGCGCCTCCACAAAGGAAGTGTGTTTAGCATACCGATCGCTCTGAAGAAACATCCGCCGTCACTGCCTCAGGACTGAGACCGACACCATGTGGGTTTAGTGTGTCTCTTGCTGTGATCCCGCAAAGATTTCACTTGTAGTGTCGAGTAAATCAGGAAGTACCTTCAGTAGGCCAATGCCTCCACTTGTCCAGGGCTCAACACCAACATTCAAAAGTGGCAACCAGGCATCAGCTATTGGTTAAGCAGTTATACGTCAGTGGTCATGCTTTGAAGTATCATTTTTTTAGTCCGGCTCAAAAAGCACCGGCACACTTCTCCTCCTGAGTCTCACAAACCTCCTTTCTGTTTTCACTTCAGGTTCATTTGGTTCTTTATCAGTTGAATCAATTTGCACTTTGGTTTGGAACGTCGACATGTTCGGTAAACTTTTCTCCCCACAGTCAAACAACTTGGAAGAGAAGAGATGAGATAAGATAATATAATCCTTTATTAGTCCCACAGCGGGGGGACATTTGCAGTGTTACATCAGCAAACAGGGAAAACGGAGACATCAGTAAAAATAAATAAGATATAATGAAAAAATAAACTGTAAAAAAAAATATATAATGATCGACAGACTAGTAGAAACTGAATCTTTTGGTTATTGCGCACAAGAAATATGAAATATTTACATTGCATGCAATATTGACTGTTACAGTAATGTTTAGATATAACTAATGCAACAAATGTTAAAGAAAATGTTTATATTTGGGTGCACGTTTTGCAGTTTTCTGTCTGTATTTTTTTATATATATGAAAAAAGTGGTTGCCACTGATGGCAACAAAAAGGCCAAGAATTGGTTTCCAAGTTCTCAAAATGTTACTGTAGAGCCCTCTGCAGTCTGTACCAGTGAAAGCAAAGTCCTCGGCTGGTGGAGCTACGTGTAGCAGCTAACGGGAAGCTTCAGCTGCAGGACGACCTGCCGGGACTCTGCAGGAACTCTGCCCCCAACGCATGAGGAATTAGTCTCCCCTTATCTCTCATCCACAGCCATATGGGCTAATCTTATCTGAGCAGCGCTGTGTTTAAGAACAGTCTAGTGCATTATTTGCTCACCCTTGATGAAAGGCTTGCAGGTAGGAAGTATTGGGGAAGCGTGCTGCATTTGGTTGAGGAAAGGATTAGGGATTGAGAAGTCTCTCTTTGGTTTTGTTCTTCCACATGAAAAGCTTTGGCTGTGTTACAGGATGGAGGAGGCGCTGTAGTCGCTGATTTCAAACAGACTTTCCAGCAGCGAGGCAGGCACTGAAGTACAATATCATCTGTTATGTAGGCTACTCATTGAAAGTGTTGAGTTCTGGCTTTATGTGAGGATGGTAGAGTCCTTCTAGTTATTCTGTTGGAAGATGTAAAACTTCACACTTAAGAAAGTCCACATACATTTTGTACTTTATTCTGTTTGTCAGTGTTTGGGTTTGGCCCCTTAGCTCCAATTAGGGAAAAGCTTCACTCTCAACAAACAAGGACTTTCAAAGTGAATATATTACATTAACAATGGATCACATGACTACATGCGTCCTTCCCGATACCGATTCCGTATCGTATTTTACGAGATTACATTTGAACACATCATGACACCGTTATAAATTATCTTCGTGCAGTACTCATTTTTACTGACTAGAGCTTGAATGCAACCTCCGTCAACGTTATTGAGCCAAGCAGGACTTTGCTGCCCACCGGTTGCTAACAGCTAACTATCTCTCCTTCTGATTTCTACTTGGATTCGTTGTTCTCAATGTAGCATTAATGTGCAGGATGTGGGGATCTGGTAGCGAGTTACCCATGTTGTTGTTGTTCCTATGTAGCATAAATGAGCTGATAAATGATAATGTAATATCTGATCAGTGCACAGACTTGTAGGCTGTATCTGATACTAGTGTCGGTGTCGGACACTAGAAAGGGGTCCCTCATACTGACTGAGGTAATATCACCTGACTGCAGTTCCCCCCATCTCGACACTTTTAAGCGGAGTGTATTGGTTTCCTGTTAAGGTTCACACTCGCCATGCAGAGTGCTGTTCTTGGCCCCAGTAGGCAGATGTTTTCAGTGAAAAACACCTGCTCAGCCCCACACAGCAGACGGACCCCTCAGCGCCCAAAGAGACAGATGGCAGGTTTGTTTACAGAGCGTTTCCTACTTTGTGTCCATAGTTTTTGGAAAGGCCCCCGCCCCGTCCACAAAGCCAGCTCCATAAAGAAATGGGCTGGTCTGCACAGAGCCCTGACCCCGACCCGAAAGATATTTCTGCATGAATGACTCTTCTAGGTCATCTAGCACGGGGAACCACGGGGTACCATGGAGAACTAGGGGGCAACTTGTTTTTCAGGGCAAGTAAACTTAAAGTACATGGACCAAAAAAATAAAGCTGCAACTGACGACTGTTGATTACTATTATTATGTTCTTGTTATCTTTTACTTCACATTGGGGATGAAGCCATGCACTGAGAATAAAGGGAAATGTGAATATAAATGTATATAGATCGTTTCAACAGAATTGCATTGCTAGGCCACAGCTTGGGTCTTTGTTTACTTCCTGTCACTGCAACTGGGACACTTTATGTTTACAACTGTTTCATGGTTTATTACTTTACTGTCTCTCCGACGTTGGCTAAATCTCCATTTTGACGATCAAACACATGATTGCTGATTAGTTTCTATACAACCAGAGGAGTCGCCCCCCGATGGACATTAGAGAGAATGCAAGTTTTAGGACATGAAGCATCGGCTTCACCGCCTGGCTCTAACATTATATTGGCAAATTTGTAATTTGAGTCCAAATGCGTGGGATGCATGCACAACCTTCATAAATCATCAACATTTCCAGACTCTTCCCTTCATAACAGCGTAGTGTCCTCCCTGTCTTTTTGGCTCTGGCTGTACGTACGAAGGATTCATATCTGATCACACAGTATTTAGCTCTGGCTCTCTCACAGAAGCTGCTGTATAAATGAGTAAAGAAGGGTTAGATTTATCACACGAGCTTTGAATTACAAGCTCACAGCGACAGAGCTGAACACAAAACTCAATACTGATGTCTGTTTTTTTTTTCTTTCCTGAATGGATTTACAGTGGAGCTCCACCACCCATGCCCTCTCTAATGCACTTTACACTTCCCTCTGATGATGTCTGGCAGCTTGTTTGCATCTCTCCTGCCGGTGATTTGATGTTGTTTTCATCCTCTCTGGCACCTCGTAGATAAACTTGTACAGAGACGCAGCAAGCTGCACAGACGAGGTTCTTTCTGCCATTTGTTAGATACGGAGAACATCAGACGGCAGAATGACAAAGGGTTCCCTTTGTGCCGGGGTGTCATTCGGAAGAAAAGCATGCCATGTTCCACTTATCAGGCATCTTCTCAGTGACTTCAGTCGCTCGCTGTGTGTGGAGGAGACTTGATCTTTCTCTGTTTACCCCCCCCCCCCCCCCCACACTGGAGGTTCTCGGTAAATATTTGTCCCTCTTGACAGAAAGGAAAGCAGCAGATGGACTTCTGTTGTTGACCGCGCTAAATGGAGCTGTCTGGATTTTTGATGAGGACGCAATTAACTTTGGTTTTTCACTCGAGTTCGGACCAGAAAATGCGAGTTCAGAGTGGACTAGAAGGTGAGGCGGAGTCCTCATCCCCCATCTCAATGCCATTCATGTTGGGCAGGAGAGCCGTTCAGAGAGCCACTAAGAGCTTGTCAGCTGAGGGAAATTAAATTATGACCCTATTTCATTGCGGTAGTCGTTCTCGATGCTTTCATTTCTCTCTCATTCCTATTCCAGAGACGGGCTGTGGAAGCCTCATCAATCTCACCATCTCACAAGCGTCCGTATCCACAGTCTCCTCGAACCTCTCAACCCCTGAATATGAGAGAAGGTGTTAAAAGTAAACTTCTGTTTGGTTTTTTTCTTCTTATGTAAATCATGTAGTTTGGTGACGCGTCCTCGTTGTGCAACAGATATGTTTGCCTTTAGTGTTGAGTTGAACTCCTGTAGGATGTGAGGTCTTCTGGCCTTCATGCTTCCTCCCATGATTCTCATTGTTGTCTTCTCCACTCTTCTATTTACATAAACGCTTTCAAACAGATTAGACTTATAAATTGCACGTTTAAGTCTGATGATTTTATTACGCCTCCGTGGTGTTGACGTTTAAAGGTTGAACTTACGCCCTTCCGGTCTCGCCTCGGAGAATTCCTTCAAATTTGGCACAAACATCCACTTGGTAGCATCTTCAAACGCTAATACCCTTCCTGCCAACATTATATGATAAACATCATTAATAAATAGTAAATGGATTGAGTTAATGCAACTTAAGTAATTAGTTATTTTACTAAATTTATAATTAATAATGTTAACTATTCATTATTAATGCTATAATTTATTCTAAGTTTCTTGCTGTTCCTTAATTCCCTGATAATTCTGCTGGACAGACCCGACGCTTTCTCTCCTTCCTGGAGCTTCTGGGTCACAGTCTGAAATGTAATGAGCAGTTCCAGCCAGATCATTACGCGACAGCTTTTGCCAAATAAGCACAAAGACGGCACACGGAGAAAAGCATTAATAATGAATTCATTTCACTTAGACTTTAGCAACTATTCTAAGCACTGGACTGGCACCAGATGCCACCAAATGGGATTCAGAGGAGAATTAAATTCCATCACTCCGCCTCCTAACTGACCCCCTTTTTTTTCCATCCAGTTGACATCGAGTGCTCGTGGGGCAAATGTACATGCTTGCGTGCCTACTAAGTGCACCAGAAGAAAACAAATGGGACGCCCTTTTTTCTCAAATGTTCTTGTAGCCCTCCTCATAAAAAGTGCTCGTGCTTTTCATTCACTGCTTCTTGTCTGAGGCCGGAGACCTGAAGACTTATCATCCGGCCTTATTGCTTTCACAGCGCCTCTCCATATTGGACGGGCCCGTCTGAACATTGTCCCCATCTTTTTGTCCGTGTCTTCCCTCATCCCGCCTTGTTGGGAACAAGTGGAGCGAATCATGTATCCTGAAGACTGCATCCTTTGGTCCTTTTAAGGTCCATGCCAGAGATCACAGTCCTACTCGTAGACGGAGCTTTGGCTCTCCTGTCACTGAGCATCACGGATTTCAGGGTGATTGATGGCACAGCTCATTTTTTTTTATTGTGTCTGTTTTAAGCCTGCAGAATACTTTTATTTTCACGATCAATTCATCATGTCAGACTCCCAACATGTCAGAGAACAGTGGAACTATTTCCCTGTAGCCCAAAGTGGCTTCTTTAAATTGCTTGTTTTGTCCAAAACATTAGATAATCCGTTTGTTATCACATGATACAGCAAATCAACAATTCAGTATCATGTCGATCTAATTCTGTTGATCATTCACTGATCAGTCTGTGGGCTGTAAATAAAAGCTTCCAGGATTGTAATAGTGACAGTTAGAGACACTTCTAACTTACTCATTCATCACTCTTATTTCATAAATCCTGTCTGCACTCGGGCTGGATGATGACATCCTGAAGCATGAAATATGTAATTTTACAGTATGAATACTGTATATAAGATGTAATTGATGAAAAATGAAATGCCATTATTAATAAATAAAATAACACCACACGGGGATCTTTAATACAAAATACTTCATTCGATTTCTGAATTATTTTTTCCCCATATTATAAACTTTAAAGCAAAATCTCATGAATAATTGTATGTACGTATCATATTGCACAATCCTAATCTGGAGGGATTGTTTTTTTATTTTTATTTATGTCACTGATACATTTTTAACTCATATTTATTGCAGAGCCAGATGGATGCAGAAACATTCACATGCAATATCTCACAGAAATAAATCCATTTCCATCTATAATTGATTGGATTTCTAAACCACGGGGCTGTGAAGCTACAATATAGAACACAACAGGTCTGAGAAGAGCCAGAGGCATTACACATTGGGGATGATAATACCAAGAATAATCATAGTTTACCTCTTTATATGAATATATATTTAAAGGATTATCAAAGGTTTACACAAACATTCTCAACCCAATTGAAGATCCGGGCCAGTTTGTTCGGACTGAGTTGGTTACATGGCGCAATTTTATTCAGATTATTAGTCAAATATTAGGGTCCAAACTCACCTATTGAAATATAAATCTGGCCGTATGAGCATTGTTACAACAATAAACACAAACAATTCAAGCAGACAAACACAACTGTCATATATTACAAGTGAATGAGCACAATATCAGTTAATATGCAACACAAATAAAAGCAGTTATGATGCATGAAACAGGTACAAATCTAAAGTATTTTATCGACCAAGAGCAGTTGTTTCTCAGTCCTTTGAAACAGACTTAACTCCCTCGTAGCGCTGCGACCGTTTCAGCTCCTTCTCCACGTTGTTCCAGCACGTTTAAAAGCTTTTCTTCTGCCGAGTTCTGTTCTCACCTTGGGGACAAATCGGCCCAATGATCCGTGTAACCGTGCTGCCTGGGAAAGAGAAGAAGTGACTAAACGAACCCAGAAACACGGCAGGATGAAGGGAAATAGAAACACAGTGCCTGCCTTGGGCCTCGTGCATAAGAACGTGCGTCTCTTTGACGTCTTTGAGTGACAGATTGAACGTGGTGTGCACACGCTTTACATTCTAAAGGTGACGCGTCGGGCTGCAGAACTCACCGAGGAGCGCGAGGCTCCGCTCAGCATCACGTAGTCGCCGCTTCAATGAGTTCCTCTTTAATTTCTCTCCCCTCTCTGATTAGTCTTTCATCGAGTCAGTCGGGAGGGAGCTGCAGCATTTGCAAACACCACACACACACACACACACACACACACACACACACACACACACACACACACACACACACACACACACAGTCGGAGTTAGCGGGACGAAAAAGCTACATTTTTCTAAAATGATAAACACCCACTGAGCTGTTAATTCTAAGAATATCAGCTCTACAAACTTTCCTTTTTCCCCCCAGAGGAAATAATTACCAGAGAGCCCGACTTGTACTTGTTAAAGACACATCTTTGTTTTGCACACAGCCGTTTGATATGTCATCACTAACAGCATAATCCTGCCACTTTTCTAAAATCTGCTTCAACCTGGCTTTTATTTTCCCTGTTTTGGTGATTATGTTGGATTATGTAAAACCAGACAGCCTGACATAATCACACACACACACACACACACACACACACACACACACACACACACACAGACAACTAAAGAGCGAGATAGATCACCAGTGCCACTTTCAGTGAAAGGCATTCACACCGTAGTAACACACTTTAACAGCTGTGACTTAACAGTTCGGTTACAGCCTGTTTGACACATTTATGGCGTCTCACTTTTCCTTATTGATTTCGCAGGCTGTCTGTTTCTGCTGCGTTCCTGTTGAATAGGATTCAGTAAAGAAACAAAAAACAAGCATTGCGGTGGAAGCATTGTTCTACTTCCTGTAATAAACTATTTAATCTGATTAGGTTTGGATTGAAGGCTGAGGAAGCGCGGCGCGTGGCTGGATAATAAGAGTGACAAATCAAAGCAGATGTAATGACACACGGGGAACGATAGAACAACAAGCGCACCAGCCTGTAATACCGACCTCCGAGCTCAAACTGCCTCAAGTAAACAAAGCCCTGTTTGTTGCACAGTATCCTGTTACACACACACACACACACACACTGCCCACATTTAGTGTCACTAACCTTAACCATTGTGCGTATACTTCAGGTGCATTTCCTTCCTTACAAAGTGTTTTAATGTCCAGCAGCTTGCAGTCTCTTTCTTCCTCGGCTTTGTTAGCTCACACTGCTGCTGATCAGATGCATGTTTTGGTATTCCTGTACTTACCAAGAAACACATTTGAACACATCATGATAACTTTATAATTTATCGTTGCCCATTGCTGAAACCAGCTCTCTCTCTTTGCATTCATTTCCCTTCAGGCTTGACCCAGATGACTTCCTCCCCTCACAAGTTCTCATTCAGGTGTTGCCCTTTAAGCCCCCATTGCTCAGCGGACTTGACAAAAATCCCAATGCTTTTAACAGATTTCCGGCCTCCATTATGGACATTTTGACAGGAGCTTTCAACAGCTTATGAATGTTTTTTTTAATTTTTTATCCTCATGGAGTAAGTGTCTCAGAATACACAACAACGAGAACTATGTCTGGTACAGTTGGAACCAGTTCAGATCTAAACTAGGCTGATGTCACGTCAAACTCACTCACACGTTTGTTTTTTAGATAACTCGTCTCTCACGAGTCCTCGCCCTCTTGGTTTTTCATCCTCCCTCCTTCTATCTTTCCTTTCTCCAGAAGTCTTTCTCTTCTTCCAACCCTTTTTTCCCTCTTTGTTCCTTCTGAACATTTCTCCTTTTGTTATTCTAATCGTGGCAGCTTCATCAGAAGTGATGACTTGCATTGCTAAGCATGATGCGTTCACTAAAACACTGTGCCGTCTTGATGAACGGTTGTTTTCTCAGTATGTGTTAGGAGTCAGGAGACGGCTAAACACCAATTTTTACCACGTACCCCAAAAAGCATCCCGCGGTGAGATAAAATTGCACGCTTCTAATTCCCATCATCCTGCAGCAGAACTCTGGTTTTTGTCCTCCACTTATTTTCAGGCGAACCCTGATATCGAGGCGCCGCACCAAAAACTCTTGCGAGCAGCATGTGGTCGGCGTCATGCTGCCATTTCAGCTGTTGGAGCGATACGGACGGCTCTCCAAGGGTCAAGTGAATGAAAATGCCGAACAGATACTGTGCTGTCGGGTTGGTCCGTCTGCCTCCGTGTTTTTGATGGGCCACTGTTTAGTCAGTGTGTCTGCCCTGGCCTTTGAATGGGCTTGTGTTTAGTCAGTAGGTCTGAATATTTAATGTGCCAGTGTTTAGTTGGTGTGTCTCCGACAGAATGACGGAGCGAGCACTCAGCTATTAAACACCAGCGGCTGCTTTAGGCTTTAGGTCCAACCGGGCCTCCAGACTGGGACCAGCATGTGTGTGTGAGCCAGTGTCATCGATTAATACGAGTGTAGAAAGAAGTACTAAGGTGTTTTACTTAAGTAAAAGTACTAATACTACAATAAATTTAAAAAAAAAGCAATGTTACAAGTAAAAGTCCTGCATTCAAGTAAAAGTATGTTCGTATATAATCAAGAAAAAGTGCTTGCAATGCAGCCAAAGGTGCTCTTTATTATAATATTGGATTTGTATTATTATCGACGCAGTAACACCTAAGACACATTTTAATGTTGTAATTGGAGACATTTTTATGCTGCTAGTTTAATTTACTGTTTAACAGACCATTGCCACCTGCTCCGACCCAACAGGGTTCACCAGAACTCCCGCGTCCGGCTGGTGGTCTCTGTTAAAGCTTCATATTATGTTATGCTTCAACATGTAACACATGTACTAAACTGGGACCAATACAGAGAAGATGAGCATGGCCACTCTCAAGAAGGACGACAGTCACAATCATGAAGCCTCCTCACTCTTTATATTTCCCTCTCCTCCATTGGTTTTAGTGACATTTGTGTTTTGGTAAAACACCGCCCCCACCTACGCATCAATAAACAGTTCAGGCGATGAGTGGTACTGCAGCAAGAGGCCTCCAAAACCAAAGAAATCCACAAAATGATAACAAATTTAGATGAAGTTCTGTGAGAAGTTGATGATGGAAAAGCTGCTGAAACTAGGAAGACAACACAGGAAGTGTAGAAAGCTATGTGTGGTGTCAAAGTACTTTTACACATGCTCTTTGGTGTATGATGCGTTTGCTGAATTAAAGTCGGCACTTTTGACAGATTAAGAAAAGATGTTGAATCTAATTCTATCCGTACGTTTGGTTGTTATTAGAGCCGCTTTGTTACCTTCCTAAAGAGTTCTGCTGGAACAGACGGCAGCTCTGAGCTCTGCTTTAGTCTTCTTTTCAACCTCATTTGTTGACTCCATCTCTCTGGTTAGCGCTGGCTGAATGCCGGGACCTACCTCCCTTGAGATTTGTGAACCCAATGCGGTCCTCTATTATGGGCCCTACTCTGGAAACCATTCCTAACCCTAAGACTATTTAATAGATCAGCGTTAAATAGTTTGTCTGTCTCAGTATTTAATAGGCCAATATCTGAGTTGGTTATTTTCTCCATTCGGACCAAATTTTGGTCACTTAATATTTAACGAGCCTGTTTTTAGTCGTACCGTCTCAATTATGTATTGGGCAAGTCTTAATTTGTCACTCTATCTTGGCACTTAATGGGCCAGTCTGTTTTGTAGTTAATGGGCCAGTATTTTACTCGATCAGTGTTTATTCTTTAATGGGCCACTCGTTGGTCTGTCACTTAATCGCTGCATTTAATGACCCGGTGTTTAGTTGGTTTGTCTTCCGTCTATTTCCTCGGCTGTTTTTGACGGTGTAAACCTGTCAAGACGATAACGGATACACGCTGTCATCACTTCACTTTGAAGTCATAATGTCACAGCAGTGCCATGAATGCACAGCTCTAATGAATTCTGTCAGACAATACATATGATGAGTCATTCAATGCAACAAATATATGTTTTGACGCTTTCGGATACTCATCGATCGTATTGCTAAAGCAGTGGTCTGCAGGCGTTATCGCTACATCGTTGTGTGTGTGTGTGTGTGTGTGTGTGTGTGTGTGTGTGTGTGTGTGTGTGTGTGTGTGTGTGTGTGTGTGTGTGTGTGTGTGTGTGTGTGTGTGTGTGTGTGTGTGTGTGTGTGTGTGTGTGTGTGTGTGTGTGTGTGTGTGTGTGTGTGTGTGTGTGTGTGTGTGTCAGAGGGTTCATGTGTGTGATCTGTTTAGGGGCGTGTGCAGAGGTTTCCTGTGTTTTTATTGACTCTGTCTGTCTGATGGCTTCTTGTATTGTTTGACTGGAGATGAGAGGATGAGGAGGAGAATTCCTCAGGGACGTAAATGTACGTATTGAATCGGGAAGCATTTGATTAAACCCTCGTGTATGTAATTGTATCTGCATATATTATTAGAGCATTTCTGCTCACGATTTCATGGGCTTCTATAATATTCGTGGAGAGTGACCGTGGTGGAGTTCCTTTATAGACTAACGTGGAGTCATGTGACCATGGAGGAGTTCCTTTATAGAGTGTGATGCTCACTTCCTGTTAGCCTACTAAACTACATCATCCCTGCAGCGCCTCTATAATGTAGCCACCGAAGTAAAGGCTGCTCAAACATCATGGCTTCAGCCTCTCATGCTGTTTATCATCATCTGGAATAGTCTCTGGAGCACAAAATCAAGTTTCCTCGATGGCTCCAACGTGTGCAGTTCTTTCAGCGGAGCCAAACATCGCACAAGAGTTTTCTCTGATTACCTCCCTCCTCTGAAGGGAGCTGCTAATCAGCGAAATCTTCTAGTGGAGTCCTTGACTGGGAGTGAAAACCTGGATTGTCTGAGCCCCCTCCACGGTTCTCACATTTGAGGTCCTTCGAGTTAAAGAGAGCAGTCACGTAATGGACAGATCCGCCGCCTGGGCCCCGACAGTGGACCGCAGCAGTCAGCACAATATTCAGCCAAGTCAAACAGCTGACATGTGGCAGCGGCATCCAGCATCAACACTGCATCTTGAACCGAGTCCCGGTCTGCCTTCACCGGAGGGCAGAGCAGGTGCCAGCTGTGCAACTAATTAGTTCTGAGAGCCGATAAAAAGGACACCTCACTGATATGAGAATCCCTGAGACAAAAGTTACCTCAACACTGCTCAAGTACGCCGGTGCATTGCTGAAGAAACGTCATCAAAGGCTATGATATCACAGTGATACAGATATTTGATTTAACTGTAATATTATAATCTGGATTATTGCCTCAGTGTGCAACGTAGCCTCATGAAAGAGCATTCCAAATAGTGTGTTGTAGTCAAGAAGACGGTGGTGGATACAGAATACACATAGAAACAGGTTTTTATATTCAGTGTTTAAATTAAACGGAACAAAAAGATCCTTCCAGCTCATATACTTGTGTGGGGTTTGTATCTAGACGCAGGAACCTTTTTAGGATCTCAAGTACTTTTGTTTTACTCAAAGGGACCAGGGTCTTGGGCCCAAATGCTGTCCCTGGTCCTCGCATGCCTTCAGATGGCCCAGCAAACTCTCAGGGTTCGGTTTGATTAACTGAGAGATGCTGATTGAGCAAACACAAACCTCCAGGCTGCTCCGGCAGCAGGAAGCAGGCCGAGGTGCTGCTGGAATCGATAGTCGGGGTGGACATTTCTTGCAGTGCTTATTGACGTAAAAAGTTGTGTGGTTCCCGACACGTCTACAAAAGTTTCTTTTTTCATCGCAGGGACTTTTTTCCAGGGACAAGGAACATTTCGAGCATTGTGACCGTAGGGACCAGGGTCTAAATTCAGTTCTGGGGGCATTTTACCCCCCAAATGGTCCCGGCTGGCCACTTTCTGAATATACAGGAATCTTCAGGGTGGGGTTTGCAGGGATGACAGTCACTGATTGGTCAAACACACCCAGCGCTGCTGCTTGAACTCTACTCTAGATTTTGGGACGGGGGGCAGGTCTCTTTGTCTGATAACATTAAAAGCCAGAGGGCCAGGGGTAGAAGAGACGGTGCTGAGAATGAGAAAAAACAAGTTCATTTTCTCATTGTTTGGTTCTGAAGCACAAATAAATAACCATCAAACACTGAACAGATGATTCAGTGTGGAGACAGATGCTGTTAGTTTCATCCACATCTACATCTCATTCATTACATCCGACGTGCAGCAGTAGTCGCATTAACACAGAACCTATGGGTTTATTTCTTTCAACTTTTTCTTTGAGATGAATAGCAGCTGCCCTCTTTTCCTGCCACTTCTTCAGATCTCTGTGGAAATGAACAATGTGCTGAAGGAACCTTAAGTCCGATAGAAGTAGTCGGTGGACGAAAGGTACCGGCAACGAAGTGGTGGAAATGCAGCTGAAGAGCTGAAATAAAGAAGTTGTGGATTTGTACTAACGCAGGAATACAAATCACAGAACACCCAGCAGATTGTGTGTTCTTTAAGAGACGGGTGACATTTTCAGCGTCTCTTTCCGCCTCTGGTAATCTTTCAAATATCACACGCCAAAGGTACCCGCAAAGAACAACATGATCCTTGTGTTGTTGCGTGCGTGAATAACCTCTCAAACAACGCTGTGCTCTAAAAACACAATCTGTAATCAGTCTACAACCTGACTAATCTCCACCGTTCTTCAGACGCTGTGGAAACGGTGACTGTTCTTTATTTATATCTAGTTCGTGAAGGTTCCTTTAGTTCCTGGTGCTGTTTGGTCAGACGGAGATTTTTTGGGTTTTTAGAGGCTCTAAACGTGTTCTTGGCGTATTCTCCTAGACCTCTCTTCCTCCTGGGGGGGGGGGGGGGGGGGGGCTGTGGTAGGGGCTCACACATGGTGAGTCACGTTCCTCATTAGATGGAGCTCATTTCCCAGGTGAGACAGAGAGCGGAGGTAGCAGTCAAACAAGCAGCCAAGGTGAAGTCTGCCGCCTGTGTTTTTTGGCTTATTTTGGCAAAAGAAAAAGGCAGTTTTTCAGTTTTTCAGGCAGTTAATTACAGGCAGTGTAGTTAATTCAGGCCTCCTGCTCCTCCTCCTCCTCCTGTTCCTCCTCCTCCTCCTCCTGCTCCTGTTCCTCCTCCTGCTCCTGTTCCTCCTCCTGCTCCTCCTGCTCCTGCTGCTGCACTTGAAATCACAATCAGGCATCGTCTGAGGCTTCCTCCATGGTGAACAGTTCTCTTCACCATTGTGCTTCACTGAGCACACCCAAAACCAATGTTGTAGTTTTTGCTGCTCGTGTGTACGTCACGTTTTGTTGATCCAGTGTTGTGTTGTTAAATCCAGAAGTACCTGAGCCTCGTTCCCACGCCGCTGTGAATACGTCTATTGAAGCCCGTTGTACGTATGAGAGCGTCTCTCATCAGTTGTCCCCGTACCTCCTGCTGGGGACGCTTCCTGAGAAGCAGAGCGTCTCAGAGCGACCGGCGTCGTGCTCGCATGAAAGGAAACGCTTTGGGACGATTTGTGGCTAAACTCGGTGGAAGTGGGACGGCGTGCTGCGATCGTCTATCTCGGCTCATCTGGTGCAAACTGGAAGATAAAACATTAAAAATAGTGAATAATATTTAGCATAAATTACAATAAGAGTCCTGTTTGTGTGTTCCTGTGTCGAGGTCTCTGGCTCTTTAACAGTCACAACAAGGCTTCGTAAAGTATTAAAATGGCTGAATTTATTACCACGTTATCCATGTTTCATTTTAATGAAGGCATGACCACAGAGGATTCTCCTTTGTTAATGGCCAGAGGGGCTGCATTTTATTCAGATAACCTCACGGCTCCCACGCTGCAGCCTCTATGAAATATTAATGTTTTCTTGGCTTGTTACTAGGTTACGGCTTCTCCCATTGGTCCACGTCGTTAAGAATTTATCAGCTTTGACGAAGGTGGCGACAGCGAACGAGTTTACGTACCAGGGTGCCGTCTGACATATGAGTAAACACGACAACACCTCGGCCACAGATCACATGACCCGTATGCTACAGGAGCACCGGGTTCTCTGTCCCTCTCTGGAGGAACATTTCACCGTATCAACAGAAAACATGCCGATGGAGCGTTGTAGCAATCACAAGAGTGAAGAATAAACTCAACAACTAATACGTTTGAGACGAGAATTGAAGGTTTTTCTGCAATCTTGATTGGAATTAGTGTCGTAATGACTGCAGGCCATGTTGAAGAGATTGCCATGACATATACAATAACATGTTTACATTCTCTTTGACTGCTGGAGAAATCGAACACACACGCAGTGGTAAAAAAAACTACGAAGCAAACAAACATGAACATTTTGAATGTTAAATGAACTTACTTGCTTTCCACGTGGTCACTTAAAGGAAGTGGTTGTGGACAGAACGCTCTTTGTCTCCATCAGAGTGATGTTCTGAGGCTCTGATCAGACATTCTTACTAATTGTTTTTAATGAGTGTTGTTCTGCTCTATGCGCATCACGTTTTCACAGAAGTGCCCTGAAGGCATCGTGTTTTTGACTCTGGGCGGAAAACGTCTTGGTGTGTTGTTTTTCTCCTGCTGGATACCTGGAGCTGTACGACTCCACCGACCGGCGTCTCAACGGCAGCAGGAAGGCTAATTAGTGGCGTAGTTTAGATTTAGGGTAACATACTTTTTGCAGTTCTTGGTTTGTGTTCAGCCAATGTTAGCATTTATTTAGTAGTTGCCTAGCAATGATACAAGAAAGAGAAGCAGCAAACTGCAAAGTTTGATTGGGCAACAAAAGGGCGGTGTGGTGCACCTCATGTCCCGGTCCCTGAATCACACGGGTGCTTTTTTATGAGGTCAGACTTGAATAAATCTCAACTTATCCTTTAAATTTGATGTTCAACAGCCCTGATGCAGAACAAGCATTACTGACTCAGGCCCGATCCCAATCCCAGCACTCCGGAGGACTTTGAGGCGCGCTCCCGTAAAGTCTGCGAGGCTTTAGCTCTGTCCCACTGTCAGATCGTTGAGTGTTTGAGGCTCTCTGGCAGACATTTTGAGCCCGTTATGAACCCTTTACGTAAGTCAGTATTAGATGCAGACTTTGCGTGAGGGAATTACCCACAAAGAGGACGGCACAGGTGTGTTCATGTTTGATATAGTCATATTAAATGTACTCAGAAACATTAAGGATCAAAGATGGAACATAAAAACACATGAAATCAGAGGATATTTATTTATTCATCAAACATTAAATTTTGTCATTGAAGCTGTTTTGACAAAAACGAGTAAATAGATTATTTTAAATGACGTCTCATCTTGTGAGGAAAGAGTCTGGAAGTACAAAGTTAAGATAAATACCCTCCATTGTACATCGTATTGTTTGTCGTTGTCGTTTTAACGCGATGTGTTGCAGCAGAGTGCTGTCCCATTGGTATTCACACCCTTTTCAGTCACACACACTTTCATGAACTTAATCACAGAGGTGTCCCTCTGTGATGTCTCACAGCCTCATTATTTTACAAGTTCAGAACTTTCCCGGGCTTCTCTGCTCTGTGGATTTGGCTTTTCAGGGGTGAATATGAGGATACCGTGAACACGAGGCTGTAAATGTTCATCTCAGGTGGCTCGATGCCTCTTCTTGTCTCGGGACAATACGCCGCCGCAACACAGCCCCGTTCACCAAACCGGTGAATTGATTTGCCAGCCAGGATTCCCCTGATTGTGTCTGTGGACTAAAAGCAACAAGGGCCAGCTCTGCGGAGAGATGAGTTTATTCACCATTCATCGATCAAGCAGTCCGACCAAGATAAAGGAGTGGATGCTGAGCGGAGCAGTGATTCCCACCGAGAGCAGACACTGACCCTTAATGATGTTTTCATTAGTGTATTATCACCTGAAACTAATAATCATGTTTTTGTTAACTAAGAATGAGTCCTTTATGTCTGCATAGAGAGCAGGTCCTCTTCTTTGAGTCCGCTATTTTACACCGCTATTTTACACCGCCATGTTCTACGGTAGCCTAGAACGGTCAAACTAAACATTGGCTGCCACCTGAAGGCCACCGTAGTTCTCTACACGCTTGTGAACCTACGGTAACGTGAGCCACAGAGTGCCAATCTGTGGTACTGCCAACCGCCGTCTGACTTCCATTGTTCACACCGCTCGATGTCTCTAAATCCTACACACTGTCCCTTTAAGTAGAAGTTTGGATACTGGTGTTTAAACTGTGTATTAACTATTCCAACGTCACCACAGGTTTCTTTCTTTTCTAAGTAGCTTTGAGATGTTTTAAACTCCCCTTTCTTTGCAAACGTTTATTTTATTTTTGGTTTTTAACCACGCTCAGCCCAAACCTCAAAATGCCTGATCACGATTAATACAGTCAAACAAAGGTCATGTACTTTGTCATGTGTAATGCATGAAGTTGAATGTTTCCGTGTCAGATTGCAGCCGTAGCACCAAAAAGTGTTCGGTTCAGCAGGTTGAAAAGTGTGTTTGTGTGTCTGGAGTCGCTGTTGACGTGTGCTGCAGCTCGCTTTAGAAAATGTGAAATCACGCACATATTTCCACCTCCTCTTGACTGCATGTTGTTTATTTTGTGCGAGCTCCATTTCCCCGTCCTGATAGGGGGGGGGGGGGGGGGTATTCCACGGCAGTGACAGGAGGTGACAGTCGCTCTGACTGCTGTGACAGCGGTAACTGACACGGAGAAGCAGCGGCGGTGTTGGTTTATGGTCTATCAATAACGTCACGCTCGCCGCCTGTTTACTTTGTCCTGAGAAACCGGTAGTTTTTATATTTTTACTTTTATTGAGTCTCCCCCCGGAGCCTTGAGAAGCTCTGGTCTGACACATCTATTTGGCGGAGGTGAACACGGCATCAGTGACTCTTTATCACTCTCATGCACACCCGGCCCTCTTTGCTCGCCTTGTTTATCTGATCTCTGCGGGACTTCGGGAGGCTTCCCGACCGCTTGGCCGTCTGCGCCGACTGTGCGGCTGCCTTTGCTGGTGCCGATCCCCCGCATGTGTCCATGTAGGTACAGCTGTCTGATTAGTGTAGTGTTGGTGGTTTGAGAATGTTGAAAAGGTCAGAGTTCATCGACTGCATTGACTCCAGAGTTCATGGATTTTGTTTCACCTCTCCCTGTTGGATAATTGATCGGATTGCCAATGCTGAATGAATAATGGCTGCATTCAGGCGTGCGTGTGGCCGAACGAGCATAATCCTCCACAGTTCTGCGTGATCACATCCAGACTGGCAACTCTGACCCCTGAAGGCGATGGACTCTGTAGACTGTGACAGACCGGTTCTCCAACACGGGTAAAGGTGCATAACCTCATGGCTCATTATTGTTCTGAATAAATCCAACCAGGCAAAAAAATACTGAGATTCTGTTATATTTACTCACACAGCAACACGGATTTAAACATTAACGTCGGCTGTTGGGGAGTTCATCACTCGGCAGCAGTTTCTCCTCAGACTTTTTTGGGGAAGCAACAAATCCTCAAACCTGAATGACAACATAGGTGATGTCACATCCTTCCAAAATGATTCATGTCGTGTCTGAGCGTCTTCTGATCGTACCGTGTTTACTACGAGTGTCTGGATTTCAAGCTTCCAAATCGAAATCCGGATCGGTGATTATTGTCAGAGTATTATTTTCCCCCTCCGCCTTACTACTGCTGCCCTCACGCTACTCACGCTACTCACGCTACTCACGCTACTCACGCTACTCACGCTACTCACGCTACTCACGCTACTCACGCTACTCACGCTACACGCTACTCACGCTACTCACGCTACTCACGCTACACGCTACTCACGCTACTCACGCTACACGCTACTCACGCTACTCACGCTACACGCTACTCACGCTACACGCTACTCACGCTACTCACGCTACACGCTACTCACGCTTACCCAAAGAAGATAAAAACAACATTTCAAAAACAGCACACCGTAGCTTACGGAGACATGGCCACTGACGGAGTCACAGAAGACGGAGAAACAACAGAACTGGAAAATCCTTCCTGCTTCCAGCGTTTCCACCCGCTTGTTGTCTCAGCGGCTGTTGTTGTTGTTGTTGTTGTCGTCTTTGGGTTCTCCAGTCTGAACTGATTCTCCCATTTTCATAGTTTTCCTGCTTTTGTTCCCTATTCAGTCGCTCTCAAGCAGGTCGTCTAACGGGAGGCGTTGACACACTAGTGGCCCGTCAGTTTGTTACCAATTGATTGGTAAAATAAGTTTTATTTTTATAATAGTTATGTTTTATTTTAAATAGATTATTTCATTTGACCATATGGCCTTAGTGCGGTACGTTCCCAAAATAACATGGTGGTTATATCACACTTGATACCATGTACCGTCTTTTTAAAGATGAAACCAGTGATCTGTTGATCTCTATGAATCAAGACTTCATAGTCTGAGAAACAAATCCTAAAATCATATATCGAGTCAAGAGCTTCAAATCAAAAGTCATATTGAGTCGTGGATTTGGAGCCTTGTGACACTCCTGATGTTCACCGTAGCCTTCCAAAAGGCATGGCTACAGAAAGTAGACGTGGAGATTTGCGGTGCTATAACCTGTCTGTCTATTTAATGCATTTGAAACGACAACAGATGCTGCAGTCTTCTCCTGGTGAGGAGAGCGTCTGGAAGTGCTCCAAACTAAATGACAGAATATGTTGTTTGTCGTTTCCTTCCAAAATCCCCCGTGTGAGTGTTTTCTGATCTGATTACCCAATCTGCACTTCGTTTGTCAGCGCCTTCCAAAGCTGTTACATGTGACCCTTACAAAAATGAGTCATGTGACCGTGTGATCTGCCCATGGTTACGTGGTCACAGGGTCACGGTCTAAAGAAACCGCAGACAGGATGTCAACAGCAGCCGCTCATCAGTAGAACAACGTCACACTGCTGCTGGCTTCGTTCCTGACAGACTACAGTGATAATTCATCTCAGTCACGAGACGCTCTGCTGGAGTTTGTCACCTCATTTATTTTAGGCATTGAACAAACTAAAAATACTATAATCTCTAAAACAAAACGATAATATTATAACATGCCTTAGTTTTCACTGAAATATAATTCTTGGCACCTTCATTATGGATTATTACCATAGACTGTATATAAGAAGTTGATGTACTCATCATGGTCGTCACCAGAAGTGACCATATCTGGACTGAGGAGGAGTGACGTAGAGACGCTGTATACGTCTCTGGTAGAGACCTGTCAATCACTGTGTAGCCCCGCCCTAAAGCATCCCCTGCTTTATGGTCTGTTTGACTCTAAATGGACCATAATGTACTAAATGAACATCATGCTGTATTGAAGAAGACTTGAAACTAGAGATTGAGACCATAAACTCATGTTTACAATGTTTACTGAGGTAATAAATCAAGAGAGAAGTAGAGTCATTTTCTCATAGACTTCTATACAACCAGAGGAGTCGCCCCCTGGTGGACACTAGAGAGAATGCAGCTTTAAAACATGAAGCTTTGGCTTCACTCTGCAGAACTGGAGGTTGTTGCCTGTTTATTACATCATAACTGAGATCTGAATGATTTCATTTGCCGCCACCATTTCCAAATACACATCTGTTGGGAACAACAAAAGATTTTGCTATCGGACACTTTGTGGTTTCTGTTTGCTTTGGCTGAATGCAGATAAACGGTCCATGTGGAGAGCAAAAGAGGCGGAACACATCGGCCGAAATGCAATCGTGGAACCCGCCAGCCATCGTATCAATCCGGTCTCACATGTCAAGTTGCGAATCGGACTGTAAACGATGCGCAGAGTAAAAGACGTCTCTGTCTGGATATCGATGGATAGACAGGAACCCCAGAGATGTAGCTCATCGCTCCCGGAGGCTTTTCATCGTCAGACCGATAGCCGATTGGGTCAGAGAGCATTAGTCAGTGTGCTCTGTTTCTCACGTCATATTAATGTGAGTCTGGACGTTAGTGTGATTGGCATTGGACAGTGCTTTTAGTGCTTTTAGTGGTAGACGCTGTGATGTAGGTCAATGTCATGTCAGTGTGCTTTCAACAACTGTAGGCAGGAAGTGAATATTGAAAGTACACTACAGACAAAAACATTGACGTTATTCACCGGCCAATCAGGAGAGTTTTGGGCTATTTTGCATCCATAACATCTCGTTTCAGACGAGTGTTGTTCTACTTTTTTGTCTGTAGATTTCTCTCACCAAAAGTAAGCAGTTGATAATGCCTCATTTGCATATTGAAACATAAAATGTCAGAAAACCTTTAATACAATAACTAATTGTCTTTATGTAAGTCAACTGGGGAAGTTTCTTTGTGATATATATTAGTTACATTCTTTATGTTTATGTTTTGTCCCCTCTGTCGTCCGTCTCTGTCTTACTTTAATGTCTTAAATCATTTATGTCTTCATGTACTTGTCTACACTTGTTGTGGACACACTTTTCTACACAATTAAAATAAATAAAAATGAAAGTAGTTCTTGGCAAAATAAATGTCTCACTGGGAAAACAAGAGAAACAATCTCCGGTAGAACTGTGCAACCTGAATGAAAGGTCCTGTTTGTAACACGCTGACATGCATCACGTATTATACATTACATTTGAAGACATGCATCACGTATTATACATTACATTTGAAGCCTTTGTGTGGCGTTGGTCTCCATATTTAAACGGGAACTAAAACGTTTTGTCAGTTTTCATGGACTAATCACCTTTAAAATGCATTTAATGAAGCAGAAAAGCAAGAGGCAAAGATCCCCGGAGACAGGATTGAAATGTTGAGCAGGAAATCTGGTCTTTAATGTGATTATCACCAGATATACACCGACAGCCCGCTACGGTGACGGTGTATTTGACGATTATGAGTTAAATACACTGTCCCCATCACTGTTAATGCTTCTTAGAGGGATATTCCGAGCGTGTTGTTTTTTACTGGACTTTTTATAGCAATCGGAGGAAAGGCTTTGAGTTTATGGGCCTGCTGTAGTCTGCATACACAGGGGCTCGCGACCCGATCGCCTTCTCTCATTTCTCCGCTTTCTGCTGATGCGTTTCTGCCGCATTAGTCTGCATAAAGCATGAAGTCTCTTTTGCATCGCCATCCCGAGGTGTGAATGAGAGGCAGAGGCCATACATCTGAGCTGCATACTACCGCAGCCTTTCATTTGACTTTTTTTTCTTGTGGTAATAACTCTAAAGCGCCAAAGGAGCCAGCCACATGAATTTTGAATCAACCTGTATGAAGTATGAAGTAGGAAGCAGAAGCCAGGAGTGTGTGCAGGCCCTCACGCACACACAGACCAACTTTCCTCCGGGGACCGAGGAATTAATAATTCACATACATTTCCGGTGCAACTCATGGGTTCTCTTTTATGACATCTCTGAAAAGCCTGTGGGGAGGGGGGGGGGGGGGGGGGGGGGATCTGTGGGATCATTACGGTGCAGCAATAACGCTGCGGCCCCCTTAATGAAGCAGAAGACGGATCGACGGCGGGCCGGGTTATTGCTATTCAGAGAGCCCTCCCCATCGCTCTGTGGAGGGTGAACGGGACGCCGAGAGAGAGGCGTGGAGAGAAAACAGAGGACACGCAGGCTGATGAAGGGACCTCACTGGACGGCCATGGAGGCAGCAGTGTCCCTTTCCCATGGAGCCCATTCTACCTTCAGTCTGCAGCAAGCACTCCCCTCCTCCTCCTCCCAGTGCCAGCAGCTCATATTATCTGCCATGCAACAGTGCCTGATATAGGCCCGCTCGCTGCTGCAAGGCCTCCTCCAGATAGGCTTTGTTTATCACAGATTTCTTTTTTTCAGAGGACTCCACAGATGCACACGCCGCCATGAAATAAAGATGAGAGCTGTGTCCTTTTACCCTCATTAAAAACTGGACCCATTCCTGAGCATACAGTAAGCTCTCCGTGCAAACCCTCGGCTCTCCACCGAGATAACAGTCGCCGGGTTTATCTTAAGAGCCACACGCCATCGCACGCGTTAAATCTGGCTGATGGCTTATTCATTTCAGATGCACAGTCAGTGAGTTTTTCTGCTCAGTAATGGTCCGAGACACCACATCTACTTACCGATGGACTCCGTCTCTCCTCTCCATTGCTTTGCTTGTTTTATAGGCACCGTGCATGTCTTTCCCTTTCCTTCACTTCCAAACTGCACTCGCTTTGAGTGATCGCGCTTTTCTGACAAGTTTGGCTTTGTCTGAGAAACGGCGCTCACTTTCATCGGTAATGGACCCGACGCTGTGCTGCTGATGGAGGGAGGAAACATGCAGATGGGTTGTTTACTGGTGTTTTACTCTAAATATCATGTCTGTCTTTGTTAAACATAAATCAGCACACTAGACCTTTGTAGATGTTTTATGATTAGGGGTCTGTGCCAGGCGGCAAAGCAGCAATCAATAGCTTCTAAAGTGGCACATTTTCTCCAAGAAATACATCTGTGGTGTCAATATAAGTGAAAAATGGAGGACTAATGAGATCCTTTAGATTCACATTATTATACCAAATTACCTTCTGGAGTTGAAATCATCAATAACGGCACTGAGAGGGTTAAAACTATTTCCCTGTTATTTGCACAGCAGACTGATTATTGTAGTAAATGGAAGCTGTCGTGTGCAGTTCATCTTGACCGTTTACTGTGCAGGATTTGTGCTATTTAAGGATTTACGGGGCACTTTAGCAATTTACTATTGCACTAGCATAAATATGGGAGACTCACAAGAGACGCATTTAAGAAAAGGAAAGAGTGAAGTCAGAACTGGTGCAGCAGAATCGCTCACAGCGAGACTGTCGGCCACTAGAATGGTCTCAGCTCCACAGTCTCCACTAAAGGCTCTACTTTGGTAAGTGGCAGTGAATAGCAGGTGAATGATCACTTGCCTGCATTCATGTGTGACGGTGGCTCAAAGCACTCAGTGGCATCTTTCTGACCCCCCCCCCCCCCCCCCCCCCCCCCCCCCCCCCCCCCCCAACAAACTCCGAGCCTCCAGTTTGTAACACAGGCTCTCTGTTCAGATAGAAAACACGTCTTATCCTTTTACTTAATTATTGTAATCTAGTGGTTATTTGCATTAAAAAACACACAATTGAAATGATTAGAAAACAAATGATTTCATCTTTATTGAATTATTTGCTTTGTCTTAGTATTAGTAGTTTTAATATGTTTGATCTGCTTGGAGCTATAGTTGGGAAGTTAAACGCGTCATAATTCATCTCTAATATCTATTTGATATTGCTGTGAAAACATCTGGATTTATTCAACTTTCTCGCCGAAAACTACATTTTACAAGATTACATTTGAACACATCCTGATAGTTACTAATTACCTTCGAACAGTGTTCTTTTTTCCCCAATAGAGCTTAAACACGGCATTATGTAACACAGTGCAGCCTCCGTATACGTTGGCGGTTAGCTTAGTTATTAGCGGCTCACAGTGTAGCACTATCGGTTCATGAACGGTGTTTAACCACAGGTGTGTGGTACATGTTTGCAGTGTAGCCGATGAGATGAGGCTTCACCACTGAGCTCCAATTGACCAGACGAGTGATTTTCCACATCGTAGCCTGTTTACTACGAGCTGCCTTCCCTCTACCTTCACTTTGCCAAACATTTTCTCAGGCATAACATATGTTGCGATAATAATTGGGAGATAGTTGGCAATATGTGCAGTATATACAAGTACACAGTTAATGGGACAGAACAAGCCATTGACGTTGTCAATTAGGACTGCGATTCTTCCATTTGAGCAGTTTTTTGGGTTTTCATGCGGTTCTTAAAGCTCTACAGCGTAACTTAAAATATGATGATATATGTTTCCGATGACAGAGAAGAGTCTTGAACCGCCTGGTGCTTTCCAACGCCGGTGAACGAGCCGGCTGTGCCTGCTCTGCCTCACCTGTGCGTCATTCTGTGACTGTTTAAATAGCTTGAGATGCAGAGAGTGTTAGATGTTAAAACAGAGAGATACATCTCTGTAAGAACCGATCCTTCCACATGATCAACTTTAAAAACAATGATAAATATCTTTGAATGCTTAATGTGATTTATGACAACAGAGCTCTTCGTATTCATAGAAAATAAAACTTATTATCGTCCAAGAGCCAAACGAATGAAATGTCTCCTCTTCATTTAGCCGGGGGGGGGGGGGGGCAGCGACAAATCCTGAGGGAGAAGGTCTCCAGATGAATACCTCGAGGTCTATTTATGTGGGAGATGAAAAGCTTGTATATCGCCGGCATGATCCTCACTTTTATTTCCCGAAGAAGAGACGACTTGTGAATAGAAGCATTCAGTCGAGAGGGAGCGAATATTCTCCAGTCACGCCGATTGAGAATATTCCGAGCATTAAAGAAAAGGGCCTGCAGTTCGCCCCCGCCCATCCTCGCTGGAGGTTCCATACGGTCAACACCGCTTCTGAAGCCAGATCTGTTTCCTTCAGTCTCACCGCTGCTTCACCCAGACACGCATTTCAAAGCGCTTCCTCGAGCGTTCATTTTTAAAGTGAAATCTGAACACAGGCAGAAAAAGATATGAACGCACCAGAAACATCAGACATCTTGCATAGTTAATATTTAAGCAGATGTTGCAGCTGCTGTTGACTAAATAAAACGCAAAGAGTGTTTTGTGTAACTTGGCTGAGGTGTGTGTGTGTGTGTGTGTGTGTGTGTGTGTGTGTGTGTGTGTGTGTGTGTGTGTGTGTGTGTGTGTGTGTGTGTGTGTGTGTGTGTGTGTGTGTGTGTGTGTGGGGTACGATCACTCCTGTGCGTTTTGATCACATCGTGTTGAGCACACTGTGTGACGTGTAAGCAGCGTTGTTATGCATGATGGCAGGCTATGTAAATGGAATGAGGTGTATTCCTGAGACAGCCGTGACCTTTTCCCACAGATCGTTAGTTACCTTGACCTTTTGTCAATAGGGCATAAAGCTTCCCGGTCCAGGTGAACTTTGTGCCGGCGCACTCCATCACCGCCGCGACGCCTTCCTTTCCCCACCGCTGACCTTTGGAGACGGATACCAACATAGCCGTCGACACAGGGATTGAGATAATGTATGCCAACAGATGTCTGACATCCTCACAACCTGAGCTTGCTCACTTGATTAAAGACCCCCCCCCCCCCCCCCCCATCCCACCCAACACGTTGCCCGGAGAATGTTTTATCTCCAGAGTCTCTGGTGCTCGACAACGTGACTATATTCTGTAATATGTTCACAAAAGGAAGCTCACCGGCTCACTTGTCTGACAGAATATCAGGTCTGACTTACTTAACTAATAACTGGTCTTCTAGACACAGTTTAGAATTTCATTTATGATTCAACGGTGGACAAAATGTTTATGTAATAAACTGCATGGTGCGGAGTAGTGTTGCAGCATTTATCTTCTTTATCTCCTTTCATCTTCCTGCTTGTGTGAGCACATCCACGACATGGAACACATTAGATTTCATATTCTGAACTGGAGTTCATTTGATCTAGTTGACCCTGAAGCTTCTAGCCCTGGTTTAGACGTGTCGGATGAAGGCGTAACAAGTGAGGACCAGTGAGTTAATGCTCTGATCATAGACCGTATGTAAGAAGGAGACGTACACCGTGACATCACCTATTGCTTTGTGGACTGCTGTTTTCAAGCCTTGAGTTTGGCTTTTTGGCTGTCGCCATCTTGGTTTTTTGGTGAAATCATTTAGGTTTTTTGCGTCAATGAGTGACACTAGAGGGTGGAGCGAAGTACAACCAAACATTGAAGAAGACATTTTTTGGCGACCAAAATGTTGCAAATAACTTTGATGAAGTGAAAACACAGTCGGACACCTCAGCCCGGTCAGCACCTGACAAGTGTGTGTAATTAATCTAGTGAAGGGCTCATTGCATGGGACGACTTCTTTTACTCCAGAAAGTATACAATTCAAATAATCCAATGTTTACTGAAGGGTTTATGCCAAATTCAAATGTCTTTATCTAAAATATGCAAGAATTTCAATTTATACTTATTTTCGAGACCATCAAATAGCTCCACCCTCGCAGTGATCCCTTCACAAGATTGTTAAACTAAACAAACTCTTTGAAAAGACTCGAGTCAATAATCTCACCTGTTTCCTGTTTTAGCAGCTGTTACCAAATCACTTCTGCATCAGGCAGCTGGAGAGTATTTCTGTCTGCTTTTATCAGTACTTTGTTTTATCAGTTCAAACTTAATTAATCATCGAAGCCTTTTCTAAAAATACTATTCATTAATGACCAAACTAAAGTCTGTCATGTCGTGTGTGGCGATAGTGTTTTACACTAAAAGAGATGTAGTTTCACGTACGCTGATTTTAATTTGCATCGGCACCTCGAGCAGCCTGTTGTACCAACCGGTGCTTCTGCAGCGAGCGCTCAGTCTACCAGTGATTAACGGGATCAATCAGAATCACACAGCTCACACTGATGTTCTGTTTTACAACCAATGCATATTTAAATGCTGATGCTTTAAAGGCTTGTATGCAGATGCTTTGTTATAATTGATTACGCAATTAACCTTGAACCTTTACTTTTTCAAACGTAAATTATAATACTATATATTATTAATACTATAATTATACTATACTATAATTATAATACTCCCGTATTAATATTAACAGCAGTTACTTCAGCTAGTCTCATTATTGAACACTCTGCTAATAATGTGTTGCTTGTCTGTTTTTCTTCCCCGTCTCATGCTGATGTCCTCCTCCTCTTACCTTTGGATCAGGTGAGTACAACTCATTGTTCTTGGTGTTTGTTAATCTCCATGATGTCTCTGTCAACAACATCACGTCTCAGCAGTGACGATGTGACTTCTGTTCCAGTTCTCATGTTCACCTCATAGCCTGATGAGTAGACCAACTCCGTTTCTATAAATGACGACAGCTCATTTCTCTCTTCCGATACTCGGCCGTAGTCAGAACCATCCTGGTCCCCGTAGAGATGAGGTGTGTACCACAAACGGGCACATCTGGCCGGAACTGGGAGCCTTTTAAGGGATGACGGGCCGGCTGTTGCTAAGCGATGTGTTCCTGTTGGCAGCAGCATTTTGTCCGAGCTGACGCTCGGAGCAGATTTCTTGGCAAAAACAAATACATGAATCATGTGTGCTGTTCTTAGGCTGAAGTTTGAGGGTAGTTTAGTAATGTGTTGAAGTACAACACAACAGAGGAAGATGGATTTACAATCATGTAAGTAGCTGTTCAACCTTGAATACGCACTTGAGAAGTCAACTGTGTTTTCAGCATGAATGTAAAGAGAACCTTCACAGAGCAGTTAGCTGTGAGATCATATGTACAGAAAAAGAAGCACCGCACCTGCAATGCACCAAGGTCAGAACATTTCCTTTTATAGTTACATATGTTTTCAACCTTAAACTGCTCATTCTGATGATTTGTTGAATTTTGGTTTAATTATTTGTTTCGTTCTTATTCTATGTATTGAAGAGGTGTGATTTAAATGTTTGATATGTGGTCCTTCATTATTGTAGCAACTTTATCCATGGATGGATTACTGAACAGGCAGGGGCCCCCCTGACCTTCACCCACAAAATGTGCAAAGAAATATAAAACGACTTCAAAGACGTACAAAAAGACTACAAAGAGATGCTAAATACCTGCAAAGAGACTCTCTGCGACTCTGAAAAGGGCCACAACAACCACAAAGACACACAAGGACTACAAAGAGAAACACAAATAACTACAAAGACACAAAATGAGTACAAAAAGACACAAAACAGCAACAAAAAGAAGCTGAACAGCTATAAAGTCTTGTTCCTCTGCTGTCTCCTACAGCGGACTTTTGAGTGCTTCTGCTGAACAGTGTGAGCAGCGATCCTCCACAGGGCATCATTGACACTGACAGTAAGTTCTGCCTCCTGAAGTCAGGGGGCAGCGCGCAGTGTCTTCTGACAATCTGATACCCGCATCCCTGAGAAATGTATAGCAGCTGTCTCTCCGTCCTCGTCTCTGACGCGTCTCCCTGGAAGTGTGGAGCCCCGGGTCCCCCTCAGCAGGAGGCGGGCTGAAAGAAAGAGGTCACAGAGATTGACTGAGTCGAGATTAAGCTGCCGCAGCAGCACTCGGGCTTAAATGTGCAGATGAGAGCACAAAGCCCAGGAGTCATTTTACAGATTGCTAGATGTGGCTAGACATAACCCCCCCCCCCCCCCCCCCCCCCCCCCCGTCTCCCTCCCGCCTTCAAAAGGCCAGCTGGGTGTCGAGGGCAACATATTTTGAGGTTAACTTTCACCAGCGTTCTCTGTGAGAGATCGTCTGATGTGACACGTGTGGCACGTTAGTGACAGACGATTAGTAGCTTTGCACAAGTCAAGAAGGTGTCGTCCTCTAACTACGTTTGAGCGATTGGCTGGTTGGTTTACCTTTTTAAATGATCTGTAGTTGAAACTTGTTGGAGGTTATCAGAGACGAGAGAGAACAATCTCTTCACTTGACTTTACCAAAGTTAATTATCTGTCCGACGTGCAGCGTTTGGAATATAAATGCATCACAATATTTTAGGAAAGTTCTTGAAACTAGCGGGGAACTTCTCTCTGTAACTAACTTGAAAGGTCTTCCAGGAAGCAGACCAGCATGACTTTGGTGAATCGAGTTCCCCGGTGGCTTCTCTCTGAAATCTGTTGGCCGGAGCTCCTCAGGAATACGAACACAACATGTTGCAGTTGTCCGTGTTCCCTGTCTACTGTATAGTGTGCATGTTAGTCTTTATCCATCACAGAGAGTTCCAGCGGCGCTCGGTTGCTCGGCTCCCTTGATTGGCTCCCTTTCTGAGGAAACCAGCCCGACTGTGAGCTCGTTAGAGTCGTGAGACAGTCAGGTGGAGAGGACGGAGCTGTTGTAGCTCAATTAAAAGCAGAACAAATAAGGTTTTATTCGCAGCTCAGCTTCAGGACTCATCGGGTAGAGTTGTTCGATTGAAGCTTAAGGGTAACCAGTGATGAGATCAGCGCTTCATTAAGATCGTAATTATAATAAAGTGAGATCTTGTTGCTGTGGGAAGCAGCAGCTCTTTACTTTATTCTCTTCTGTGCAGCCATGGTTTCCACCACAACCATAAAATGCATTCTTTACTTTTATTCCACCAAATATGTTCCCTTTGGAAACCTCATACTTTCTTTTTCAGTTCTAGAGATGGATGAACACTGATTTACAGCTTATTGGAAATATATTGTGTTTTTGCTGCTGTAGAATCCCCTTTTCTCATCAGGGAAGCTGATAAAGCTTGAGCATGTTATTAATATTTACTCGGGTAGGATGTTGCTGAGCGTGCATATACTTCACCGGTTTATCCTTGTTGTTGCAGCAAAGTACAAATACAGTTGTGTTTGTTGTTAATGGCTCAATGCTCATGGGGGTTCCCAATTAAAAACAACCCCACTGGTTGATACACAACGGAACAGATGCAGGACTCGGCCTCTCTGTTGATTTACATAAAACCCCGTGTAGGTACACTTTAATTAGAAGAAACCATCCTTGTTTGAGTGTTGCTCTGGTTTCATGCAGCCGGTAGAGCAGGACCACATGACTGTTCGTGAAGCTGCGATTGGTTGAGTCAGGGAGTCTTGGGAGGGAAGTCCTCGCCAAAAGTAGCCGACCAGAGCAGCTGTGGTCGTCCACTCACAAAGACAAAGAAAACCCAAAACACGGAGGGACGCTGTGACATAGGACGGACGGAGGGAAAGGTCAGGAACCAGCAGGCAGCGAGTACCGCTGACCTGGCAGTAATGGTGCATCCTTCAGGCTGTGGGTTTCCTCCGCGGTCGACTGCCGAAGAACGTTCCTACAGTTACATATCTTTGGCTTTAGGTCGGACCAGAAAGACATTTTAGATACGTCTCTTTCAGCTCTGGGAAATAAGGATACACAATTTGAACAACTCATCAATTGATTATGCAGAGACAGGCTAAAGATGTGAACTAGTAGATATCACCATGAAGATGTACTCATATAATACAAGACACTTACTCGTGAAGTGTGATGTTTAAAATGGAAATGAGGCATAACTTATGTAATATGTGATCAATTACATATATTCCCAGAACATAAATGTGAACTTTGGATGAAGCCAGCTTGTTGACATGTTAGAGTCAAAGGTTTTTAAAGAGGGGATTTAGGATGTCTCTTTATATCCCTCCATGAATCAGAAGATACTGTGCACAGCTGTACAGGAAATTCATTTTCTGGATGTTTTTGTTCATAAAATGTAGTATAGATGAGTGATGTGTGAACAAACCCCTCTGTGTGAACCTTCAGCACACAGAGAGGAATGAACGAGTGAAGTTTGGTGAATGTAAGAGCTGCTGAAGTGGAGATTTATCATCAGAGTCTGAGAACAAACTCATTGAGAGGAAACGTCCTTTAAAGAGACGTTTAGTTACATTACAGACATTTAGAGACTCTACAGGTGAACACATGAACTCATAGATATCACCATGAAACTTCACCACTTCATCACTCACATTAAGAGTATTTATTGTGTTACAAATCTACAGACACATATAAACAAAGTAAAATGAATCTTTCCACAAGTCTGAAAGAAGACGTGTTGTTCTTTCACTAGTAAATCATCTTTAGACGTCGTTGATCATTTAGATAATAGTTGAAGGTGTTTTGACCATTTCATTTCATATTTCAACATTGATTTAAATGTGTTTTGGGGATCTGGTTCGGCTTTGTTTCATGTTTGTCTTTCCTTATCAACTGCCTGTAATTTGCTTTAAATTACTTTAATTAACCTTTTCAATTTAATTGGCCAATTTTAGAGTAAATAAAGCAGGTGGAACTATTCAGTTGTAATTAAACAAACTGAATACTGGGTAGTGGGTCAGAATTTCTGTTTCTGTCATTAATGTTGTCTGTGCTGTGAAAACAGCATGCCAGTTATTAAATAGAGGTTTTAAAGAAATCAATGTATTGAGGACGAGGTTCCCGCTCTTCTCCGTGCTGGTTGTGGCTGCAGGAGCACGTTTCCTGTTTCCTGCAGCCTCCTCTTATCTCCGGCTCTGAGTGCCACTGGGCTGCATTTATCCAGGTTAACTTGTGTTTGATGACTGGAGGGAGGATGAAATGTTGTGGGGATTGAGAATGCAGCTCTCGCCTTCACATATTCATCCACATCATTTTAAAGAAGGATCGCTGCTGAAACCGTCTCACTTCTTCCAGACAAGCAAACAAAGTTCTGCTCCGTTTCCTATCTCCTAAAAAAATGATCTTTTGAAACAATCTTTAAATAAAGTTTTAAGTTTCAAAAAGTCGTAATGCGGAAACAAGCGATCATTTAAATCATTAACAAAATATCATGAGTGCTTCATTCCAACGCCCCTTTGGCCTGATACATATTCATAAACATATATCCATAAACTGTAATGATTTGTTGTCAGGCGTGCTCGTAGCTTTGCTAAATCATGAACGCATAAATCATCCGTAAAATGCGTGTTGATGTCATCTTTAAAGATGAAGGCCTTTGACCAACAGCAGAGCCTTTCCCCGTAACGAGAGAGCTGATGGTCGCTCTCACTTTCTCTCTGCTTTCTGGGATCAGAAGAACAGAGGATGGAGGTCATGATGTGGAAGCAGAGCGGAGGAGCATAATTAGCTCCATTGTTTGTTTGAGTGATGCTAATGGCTCCGAAATGTTCTCTCCTCCCCAAATAACCAATAAAGAAACCTCTGAGAAGGCAAAATACCAGAAATATTGTAGTATAACTTTATGAGAATGATTGAAATGTATTTGGCGTTCAGTCAAAAATGTAAAAGTGCTTTTTTCCTCCTCTGATGACACACGCGTTGCTTTATAAATTCTGCCGTAATAAATCAATCCTACTGGAACACAGTGGATTCAGACTCTCAATCGGAGGCCGGTTATGTCACTTTAATGTTACCAAATGTGTTTTTTTGGGGGGGGGGGGGGGTCATTTGTGTGGAGCTCTTTGTCTTTTTTTCTCTTTGCACTTTCTTTGTGTGTGTGTGTGTGTGTGTGCGTGCGTGCGTGCGTGCGCAAACTGAGTTATTTTGCATAATGTAAAGCTGCGAATGGATCGATAGGTCATTGCATATTTGGGTCATCCGTTTCCTGGCCAACATTCGAATCGGACAAAAAGCAGATCCTCCACCAGCCAAATGCTGTTTCCTCCCATTGAAGCGTCATCTCACCACAGACAGTGAGCTCTCCTCTTCTGTCCTCGTCTCACTACAGACAGTGAGCTCTCCTCTTCTGTCCTCATCTCACCACAGACAGTGAGCTCTCCTCTTCTGTCCTCATCTCACCACAGACAGTGAGCTCTCCTCTTCTGTCCTCATCTCACTACAGACAGTGAGCTCTCCTCTTCTGTCCTCATCTCACTACAGACAGTGAGCTCTCCTCTTCTGTCCTCATCTCACTACAGACAGTGAGCTCTCCTCTTCTGTCCTCATCTCACCACAGACAGTGAGCTCTCCTCTTCTGTCCTCGTCTCACTACAGACAGTGAGCTCTCCTCTTCTGTCCTCGTCTCACTACAGACAGTGAGCTCTCCTCTTCTGTCCTCATCTCACCACAGACAGTGAGCTCTCCTCTTCTGTCCTCATCTCACCACAGACAGTGAGCTCTCCTCTTCTGTCCTCATCTCACTACAGACAGTGAGCTCTCCTCTTCTGTCCTCATCTCACTACAGACAGTGAGCTCTCCTCTTCTGTCCTCATCTCACTACAGACAGTGAGCTCTCCTCTTCTGTCCTCATCTCACTACAGACAGTGAGCTCTCCTCTTCTGTCCTCATCTCACCACAGACAGTGAGCTCTCCTCTTCTGTCCTCGTCTCACTACAGACAGTGAGCTCTCCTCTTCTGTCCTCGTCTCACCACAGACAGTGAGCTCTCCTCTTCTGTCCTCATCTCACTACAGACAGTGAGCTCTCCTCTTCTGTCCTCATCTCACAACAGACAGTGAGCTCTCCTCTTCTGTCCTCATCTCACTACAGACAGTGAGCTCTCCTCTTCTGTCCTCATCTCACTACAGACAGTGAGCTCTCCTCTTCTGTCCTCATCTCACTACAGACAGTGAGCTCTCCTCTTCTGTCCTCATCTCACTACAGACAGTGAGCTCTCCTCTTCTGTCCTCATCTCACAACAGACAGTGAGCTCTCCTCTTCTGTCCTCATCTCACTACAGACAGTGAGCTCTCCTCTTCTGTCCTCATCTCACTACAGACAGTGAGCTCTCCTCTTCTGTCCTCATCTCACTACAGACAGTGAGCTCTCCTCTTCTGTCCTCATCTCACTACAGACAGTGAGCTCTCTTCTGTCCTCATCTCACCACAGACAGTGAGCTCTCTTCTGTCCTCGTCTCACCACAGACAGTGAGCTCTCCTCTTCTGTCCTCGTCTCACCACAGACAGTGAGCTCTCCTCTTCTGTCCTCGTCTCACCACAGACAGTGAGCTCTCCTCTTCTGTCCTCATCTCACCACAGACATTGAACTATCCTCTTCTGTCCTCGTCTCACTACAGACAGTGAGCTCTCCTCTTCTGTCCTCATCTCACCACAGACAGTGAGCTCTCCTCTTCTGTCCTCGTCTCACCACAGACAGTGAGCTCTCCTCTTCTGTCCTCGTCTCACCACAGACAGTGAGCTCTCCTCTTCTGTCCTCGTCTCACCACAGACAGTGAGCTCTCCTCTTCTGTCCTCGTCTCACCACAGACAGTGAGCTCTCCTCTTCTGTCCTCGTCTCACCACAGACAGTGAGCTCTCCTCTTCTGTCCTCGTCTCACTACAGACAGTGAGCTCTCCTCTTCTGTCCTCATCTCACTACAGACAGTGAGCTCTCCTCTTCTGTCCTCATCTCACCACAGACAGTGAGCTCTCCTCTTCTGTCCTCATCTCACTACAGACAGTGAGCTCTCCTCTTCTGTCCTCATCTCACTACAGACAGTGAGCTCTCCTCTTCTGTCCTCGTCTCACTACAGACAGTGAGCTCTCCTCTTCTGTCCTCGTCTCACTACAGACAGTGAGCTCTCCTCTTCTGTCCTCGTCTCACTACAGACAGTGAGCTCTCCTCTTCTGTCCTCGTCTCACTACAGACAGTGAGCTCTCCTCTTCTGTCCTCGTCTCACTACAGACATTGAGCTCTCCTCTTCTGTCCTCATCTCACAACAGACAGTGAGCTCTCCTCTTCTGTCCTCATCTCACAACAGACAGTGAGCTCTCCTCTTCTGTCCTCATCTCACTACAGACAGTGAGCTCTCCTCTTCTGTCCTCATCTCACTACAGACAGTGAGCTCTCCTCTTCTGTCCTCGTCTCACTACAGACAGTGAGCTCTCCTCTTCTGTCCTCGTCTCACTACAGACAGTGAGCTCTCCTCTTCTGTCCTCATCTCACAACAGACAGTGAGCTCTCCTCTTCTGTCCTCATCTCACAACAGACAGTGAGCTCTCCTCTTCTGTCCTCATCTCACTACAGACAGTGAGCTCTCCTCGTCTGTCCTCATCTCACTACAGACAGTGAGACAAGGTTTCCGGTGACATCTCACCGGAAACCTTCTCCTTTGTTTGTTGCCTCTCTTTTGCCAAATCAGCCTTGTATTCATCGTGGAGATATCTTCAGCCAAACCCAACAGCTCTATGCTAATGCTTCACAGTGGAGCATGAAATATTCATGCATCTGAGCAGCGCAGTGTTTCAATGAACCCGGTTTAAATTTATTTACGCGATTAGCAATGTAATAAACAATGACGCTGAATATGTTGGTGCTGTTTAATGCAGTGTGCTGTCAAAGTTCACAGTTGTTGGAGATTAAATGCGTTTTGTTTTTTGAAAGAAGTGCATCAGCTACTTTGTCAGAACTGACCTGAGGTGCAACATGCGTACCCAGATGAGCTTTCTCTCTGCAGCAGTGATTTGGAGCGACGCTTGTGACAAACACGACCTACAGTCTTTACGTCGCCTCCAACCGAAGTCTTACATCTCGCCAAAAACTCGAGGCTATTTCCGTCGCAGCTGAAACCCAGAATCCACACACGGATTTGCTGTTGTTCTGTCTGCAGCTCGCAGAGATAACAGGCAGCGTTGTCTTCTCTCTGAATCGCTGCCCAACGACGTGTTGGCAGAAAGAAACTCTCCAAAGTAGGAAACCAGTGTCACATTCTGCTCATAATCTAAAATTACACACTTGCTCATTCCATTTTAACTGGACTCAAACGATGTTGAAATATGTAGTTTTATCCGTTAACCCTCTTTTCAAAATCCACATTACAAAGATAAAACCAGACGATGTTTAAAAGAGTAACGTCATACTAAAATCAGTTTTTTAAGCTAAATGAGGTGACTGTACTGTGATGAAACACATCCATGCTGCTGTTCATATTGACATGTCTCACCAAATGTATAAAAATCTGCATTTCATGGTTGAAAATGGCTCAAAGCGCCCCCTACTGTTTGAAGTCTGTTCTTATCTTCAAGGCCAGTCCTGAGATCGAGTCGACCGTTAGTGACTAATCTGCGTCATGAAGTAAAAGAGTTAACCGCCTGTAGTCAGACCCCCCTCCTCTTCTCTCCACACAGCAGCTATCGGTCACCACAGTGTAGCGTCACCGAACGAGTCTGTCCTCTCCTTTCAGAACATCACAACATCAGCTGTTAATGACTGATTATCTGGAGATAGCGACGTAGAAACCTTCAGAACATGGAGAGGAATGAAACTAGAGTTTGGTGTGTGTAAGAGCTGCTGGATCAGAGTCTGAGGTTTTATTTTATCTTTAGTGCATGAAAACCAATGTTTTAGCTTTGGGTGTCTCCTCTTAAAAGAAATACAAGAAAAGGAAATTGTAGTAAACTCATGAAAGGCTCACCGATAAAGGTAAGTCTTAACAAGAGACTAAGAGGAGAGCGCTGATTCAGGCGACCTGGTTTCCTTGGGCAAGTCTTTGTCGGGCCTCGGGGGCCCTCACTGCAAACGCTCCGTCCCCTTTCGTCTTCAGCCAGACCTCTGGAACCGACCAAAGGACTCGAAGTAGGAACCGACGTGTACGACAGTGAGAGGTCAGAGATAAAGCAGCGAGAGAGACCAGGAGCAGCCTTAAAAGAACAGAGCTGATGGAAACACTACGGAGCAGTGAGTCACTGTGTGGTCTTTGTATTGACTGGATATGAATGACAATGAGAATGGAGCTCCATGTCAACTATGTGTGTAAATATGCAACTATTCCCGAACATTTCAGCCAACACAACTCCTTCAACTATTAACACGGACGTGGCCGTGAGCCGGTTAACTTGGAAAGGATTGATTTCCTGCAGGATCACACCAAACGGGAGCTGGCCACAAGGTCAGCATTAATAATACAACAAAAACGTATTCATTCAGCAGCTCAAAGTGCTAGACAATTAAAAATGCATGAAAGAAAATGAAAGAAAACACGAGAAAAATAATTCCATTCATACAATAGTTGGATAAAATAAATCCAAAATGAGAAGGAAAATAAAACAAAAGTAATGAATAAATGATTATTAAAATCCTATAATTCAGCAGACGTGTACATGATAGAAATGAAATCGATTTACTATTTAATTATATCTCCCAATTCCGACTCAGGGAGTACTTTTCTCCCTTTGCTAATTACTGGAGTCTTTGACGGTGATGCTTGGTGGTCAGTGCTGTGGTGTTCCTGTCCTTCCGCGGAGACATTACGCGTATACCGAACGCAGCATTCACTTGAGAACAAAAAGTAATTGTTGCCCTGTTTTCCTGAATTCATGAGATTATTATCCGAGCATTAACAGAAAAGTTTTAATGGGAAAAAAAATCTGCTCCGTTTCTCTGAATTAACAAAATACCTGAAAAATCCCAAGAGAAGCTCTCAGTAGCTGGAGAGCGGGATTTCATGGACGTAGACTGTTCCTCGTTAAGACACATTCAGTGTACCTTCAGTAGCTAGCGTAGCATTAGAAGTGCTAGCTCTAGTTAATGATGTGCTAACGTACTCTGCTAACGTAAGCTCCACTGGTTTTTACGTAGAAACGTGACGTTCTAGAAACGTTTATCTCCTTCAACCTCTGCGGGTAACGAGTGTCACTATTACACGTTTAACATGAGGAACTCCACTAAACCAGCCTGAACATGAAGAACATCTGGAACCACTGATGAGAGTCTGTGGAGCAGAGACCGATAGTAGTCGGATACCTGGTTGCAGCTGGCTGATGCTGCGCTGTGATTGGCCAGTCTGCTTTTGAGAACTTAGCGAGGGGTTGATTCTGAGATCATTATTTCCTTAATTCAGAAAAACAAGTGAAAACAATAAAGCCCCCATACGTATCTGTGCGTGATGTCTTTGGGCTTTCTCTGGATCACGCTTGACTTTCTGTGGCTCCTGCTGCCGCTCGGCTTCGTTACGCTGAATTAGCTTTTTTTTCGCTGAATAAAATTGAATATCGAGTGCATCAGTTTTTGTGCACCAGTGGGTTTAAATTAGCCGTCTGGGTGTCGGGATTGAAATGTTGGTCGGTCAGTCCACCACTTTGGTCCAGACTGAAATATCTCAGCAATTATTGCCTGGGTTGCCATAAAATGTGTGCAGACATTTATGATGTGTGTCTCAAAAATGATTGGATGGATGAAACCTCTGGGTGCCATTAATGTCTGCACGTAATCACTTAGCATGTGTTTAAAGATTCAGTGATTTATCATTTCTAGTTTTGCAGCTGGACAACAGGTGTTTAGAGAAAGCTTTAATCACTGTTGTTGTGACGGTCTGTGATGGAGAAGAGGATAACTTATTTACATATATTAAAATGTCACACAGGAAAGTAGGAAAAACAAATTGAAATGCTGGAAAAAATGGAAATAAACAATTAAAAAGTGTGAAAATAAATGACAGTGAATCAAAACTGAAAGTGACACAAAGGGTTAACCCATATCCATGTTCCCGTGTATGTTACGCAAACATTAGTGAGCATAGCTGCGAGCATGTGTGGCCTCGGAGAACGTCGGTTTGCTTCCATATTGGTTCTGTGTGTGTTGCTCCCCTTCGAGCGCGGCGGCAGAATACAGAATGAGACGCTGTATTACTTCCTCCCTGGAACCCTTTAAAGAGCACACAGCTCCCCAGCTGCATGTTAATGCAATCATTATTTTAGTCTTTCTTTTGCTGATACCATTTTGACCTTCAATGCATTCATGAGCTCATTTCCTGCCTCCAGGGAGAGGGAACATATTGGCCACATAACGGCACAGGTTTCTAGTTTGGCAGTTCTTCACTCCGAGCTGAGGTGGAGCAGTGTGTGTGTGTGTGTGTGTGGGGGGGGGGGGGGGGGGCCATTCCAAATGAATTTAAGTGGAAATCTGAGAGAATTTCTCTGTTTTGTCAGCGAGGTGAGCGCCCATCTGAATTATACATGCTAACAAGGACAACCGCCGTGAGTCGGTGGGATGCCGCTGTGCTGCGACTTGAACCTGCAGACTCCTGCAATCCGCTTGAATCTTCACAATGACCAGCGCCGCCACATTCCATTTGCTTCGCAGGTGTGTCGGATAACTCCGTTCACACCTGTAAGATCTCCCACACGCGCACACAACTTATTATTCTTTGCTATTAAGATTCACAGTGACATTCATTAGGCTGCACTGGGGCTCGTCGAGCTGAAGCAATACCGTCTCATCGCCCAGTGGGCGAGGTGCCCCTTCTACCTCTGACATGGCACAATTATAGAAAAGAATAATAATCCAAAGCCATCAACTTGTAGGATAACAAAAAAAAGTGATGACCTTTTAAATAGCAACCAACTGGACTTCCATTCCCCAACATGTCTATATTTATAGTAAATTCAGCTTCTTTATCCAGAAACATGAAAGTCCCATCGCTTCTGACCTTCCTTTAATCTGTCCTGTGGCCCGAGGGAGGAAGGTCAGTTTAAGAGTATTTTCTGTCGTAATCTCTCTGAAATATGCCCTGAAATTAAATGTTTTCCTCCATTCAGCGGTTGATGTACATGCGATCCGATAACAGAAAACTGACCACAATGACGGTTTTTAACCCTCTTTTGTTCAGCAACATAATGGCTCTTTTAATTCCTCTTTTACGGCCTGTCAAGATAATTTAGTATTTCAATCTTTAAACCCCCCCCCCCCCCCCCTGCCAGAACTCTGTGGTCTGTTGAAAGCAGGATTGTACTTGGAGAAAGTTTCTGGCCTTCAGTCGTGGAGAAGAAAAGGATTGTAATGTTCTCTTTTCACATGATAAGCTGCTGAAGTTGGACTGAGTCCGTGCAGCGCGGTGAGTCATCCCCCAGCGCTGTGAGCCTTCGGCGGGCGACCTGGGAGGCCCTCTTCCCCGCATCACTTTGCTGACTGCGATGTGAAGCCACTTCCAAATCGAGTCTGTGCGCCGAACACGTTTGAGAAAGCGGTGCTTGCGTGGCCCTTGAATCTTCACCAGTCCCCCCCGCTGCAGCGAGCTCCACGGGAGGCTGAAAACGTCTAAATAGCTTAAAGTGAGAAATAACATCCCGGAGGTGTCGATGTTCACAGAGATACAGAGGGGAACTTGAAGTGCATTTATCACACGGAGAAGAGGTGATCCTGATTCTATGAGCCACAAAAGGAACCCAGAATATTTTCTAAAAGCCTCGGGGACAAATGACCACAATCACACGTGTGCGTTCGTGCATCTGTGCCAAGCATGCAGCATTTTAAACCCTGAATTGCTGGTTTGAATACAATAGCATTCACCCCTTGAATGAAAATCTGTGATATTTTGTCACTGAAATGAAAGCTTTCATCTCACACACTTAATCCTCATTGTTTGATTGGATTGCTGAGGTCATTGTTTGATAAAACGAGATCTTTTAGAATTCAGGTGATGTGTTTAAATAAGATTTGGCTTTAATAAAATGAGAACGGAGGAGATTGACTCCATCCACAGAGCGACACCGCCACGCATTAGTTTAATGCAATGCCGAGAGGTAATCTGGCAAACCGGCACCTCCAGTGCGCCGATACTATAACAGTCAAATTGAAAAGACTGATGGGACCTCTCTATCGAGCTTTGTCTAACGTATAAATAACAAAACCTGCTCATTGACTGACTTGTATAAATGATGTTACACAATACACACTCACTCAGAATAGAGAGGACATTGTTTTTGGAATCAATGCAGTAACTTGAGAGCACATTTAATCTAAAACAATTGTATTTTCCACACTTTTTTAAAATTTCCTTTAAAGCCAATTTAGGTCCTCAACAGCTATATTGTACTTCTCTGTGAGAACAACTGTGTTTGAAGGAGACCGATGAAGATCTCAGAGACAGCAGGGTATTCTCCTTTTTTGACTATCTTTACAACCCCGGTCACTCAGTTGTATACAGATCCAGCCCCCTTCCAGTTAGAAACTCTTCCTAAACTGGGAAATTAGTTCTAGACTTCAGGCTGGAGGCTAGAAACTGTCTGTTTATTTCTGCTGTAGAAATGTGCCATTTTAACAGAGAGGTCTACGGGGATTGGCTCACTTCTGGAGCCTCCGGTGGCCAAAGACGTGGAGTTAGGTGTCCTTATATAAGAAGATGACCAAACTGTACATATTTCAGATTTACACTTTGCTCAGATCTGATCATAATTCAAGCCAGACCACATCCAGTGGTGCTCTGACCGACTGATTGTGGGCATTCTTATTGCAGTAACTCACCTTGTATTAACATACAGATCACATCTTAATGCCAGGTGTAAATGTCTCTACAATGTCAATAGTCAGTTCATTTGGTCAAAGCAAGAAGCGCCTTTTCTTTCAAACAGTGGAGTCATTAGACACGGCGTTTAGCTGCTCTTATTTGAAAGATGATTATATTTTTAATTTCACCAAAGCAAAGAAAACTATACTCGGGGTTCATCATGAATATTACAACAAGCAAGTCCTTTGGGACTTAAAGCAGACTGTATTAATAAATTAACTTCTAACTCTGACAAATTGAAGTGGCTCATTTATGCACACATTTATGTAACGACCTTTGTAAGCCCCCACATGCTGAGTTTCAGTGCGTACGGACTGCGTACGTACATGCAGACAAATACAGTTGAAGTAGTTCGGCCTTCAGCAGCTCATCAGAACTACTTGAAACTTTCATCAATATGCTGCCGGCTGTAATCCTCGTCAGTCCAAAGCTGTTATCAGTGACAGCCCTTTTACTGCACAGGAAGATAAGCTTACATGCATTTTTCAATTTGTCCACTAATATCTGGAATATATGTCTGACCATCTATTTGTCATAAGACACACACACACATTATGGTTTCATATAAAGAGATTCTCGGGCTGTGTTTCATGGGAGAGGCATTATTTTCGATGACCCGGATGGAAGAGTTGAGCCTCGATCATGTTGTAGATCAGCTGAGGTGTCGAACTACGTAAAAGCACTTTTTGTTGTAATGCTGGTCTAATCCATGGCAGGAAGGATGAAGGCACACAGCAGTCAGAGGAGCGTTACGTGGTCAAGGACCTGGAGTCCATCAGCTACCTGTAGGGGCTGTACTGCAGGAGATCTTACCTGCTCGTGTCCTCAGGCTGTCACGCACAAACACCACTAGTGTTTAAATGACTCTGAGGAAACAAGAGGAACAGGGATCTTACAGCAACGTCACATGGATCGTTCACAGGGGAACTCCATGATATCTGTGTGTATTGTATAGTGAGTGTATGGCAGCAGGTGCTTCATGAATCAAACTGCATCAGCTTACATGGAGATTAAATGCGGAGGACTGTGAGGTGATTAAGTCATTTAGATGCTCATCAGTCTTAATGTACCTATAGATGGATTAATAAGGGATTGATGAATGGGAGTAAAGAGAGCAGCACCTTTACTCTGACTGTAAAGCAGCTTGTAGAAAGCTTACTTTGCGCATAAAGCTTGACTTGATTGAATAAGTGGTGTCATGGGGCCTTTAGTTCTGAAGCTGTCTTTTGCACAGAGCAGCTCAAACATTATGGAAGTCATCCACTTACATTATGTTGCATGAACAATTACACCAATGCATTGCTCTGCATCACTTACAGACAGAGAAAGCGGTGACGATGAATGGACTTGTACTTGCACAGCGCTCGTCTAGTCTTCCAACCTTGTCATTCACCCGTTGACACCCATTCATCCACTGATGGCAGAGGCGACCACGCAAGGTGCCACCTGCCCATCTAACATGCATACAACAGTCACTCACCGCCGGCGGCTACGGGAGCAGCTCGGGGTTAAGTGTCTCGCCCGAGGACACATCGGCGTGGACTAGCGGATCGAACCGCCGGTCCTCTGCTTGAAGGGCGTGCATGATCGTCTTATGTACAGTGGCTTATTGGGAGACACGTTGGCTGCAATGTGTATGCACTGTATTGAGTCCTCTTTAGCTTTGGAGCTTTTTGTCTGTTTTCCAACGCTCAACCTGTGAAGCATCTTTAGCAAACCAGGAAGAGATTTTGTTCCAGCTTTCGGGGATACATATCTCCCGTTGGGATCTTAATGGGAGGCAGCTTAAAAAAAAAAAGCGTGAACTCTTGTGCTTTGGAGTTCCTGTTAGCACTGTGCATGTCTATCAAAGCACTCATGCTGAGCTGTGTTTCTTTGGTATTCAGTACCGTGAGATCCACCTGGAATATAATCAGATGGGGCACATCTAGTTGTCCTGCTCTACGTTGGGTGAGAGCTTTCTTCTGATGGTACAACATCACAGAAAGAATGATTTTACATCATCCACATACATGTAGACTAATTCGTTTTTAATTAGCCTTAAAAAAAGTGTTAATATTTACATTTCTCGGGCTCTGTAAAGAACTACAGCTTATCGTCAAGACACTAAGCATTCGCTGGAAGAACGCTGTGTTTGAAGTAGCTGGGTGATCACACTTCCATTGCCAACATTTGAACTGCACAACAACATCTGCAGAATGTGTTTTCCTCCAGTAATAATTACATAACAGCTTGACTAACACATTAGAAGTACTTTCCCATCTTATCTGTTTTAGACAATGTTCAGGCTGCTTGTACTTTTCATTCAAGAGAGTCGAGTTTAACTCAGAACACGTAGAACTAAATTGACATTTCATCAGGGTTTTTAATTGCCACGTTTTTTTGCCAAAATACATTATCAGTAAGGGAATCAAATAAACATTTAGAGCTGAAATAAATAAAGTTACAAGAAATTAGATTTTAGAATAACATTTCTCTCAAATCTATACGTAAGAATATTACGGAAAATATCTGAGGACTAAAAGTCACCAATGATTTTTCTTTTCTGTGATAAAACTAAGTAGAAGGAGACATAATAATAATAATAATAATAATAATAATAATAATAAGGGAGGATATGACACGCGTCAAGACAACAAACATAAGCAGCACACAGAAAGCTACAAATTCAGACTTTTGGGTTCATTGTACCTTTTAAAAGAGCATTGGATTAGTACAGAAAGTTAATCGACAGTTTTTATCAATAATAAAATGTGCTGTTTGTTGCAGCCCTCCTGACATGTCTGCCTCCATGCAGCTGAAGTGAAGAACACCCAAAGCTCTATGAGTTGGAGCTAAGAGAATCACCTTGTGATCGTTGATGGAGCGTAGCTTTTTACAGCACCATTCCCACTGTTTTTTTGGCCTGTCAGCACTCTCACCTCCTCTTCCACCCCAACCAGGAAATTACACTTGTCAGCACCCTGACTGGAGTCTGCTGGATTTGAAGAGGAGGGATCAAAGCCACTCAGGGCACCGGCACATGGCCGCTGGGCCCCATTAACGCTTTCTCTCACTTAAATTTCTCTCGCCCTTCTCTCATCTTCTAAAGACCTGTCTTACCCAATTCGTCTCCACTGTCCACGGCAACAGATGCCATTGGAACACAATAGCATCAGGAGGGGGACAGTAGGGAACATGGAGGATATAGAGGCAATGGTATTTCAAAAGAATATGAACATTTCAATAGAATAAATACTGTGGTGAAGCAGAAGTCTGTCCACATTTATTTCATTTATTTTAAGAACTCATCAGGTCAAGCTGAGACGGATCTCTTAAGAAAGACTACAACATCTTCGGCACGGCCACAAACACGGCCGTGTTTTTGTCTCCAATCTTAGAATCCATCGGCTATCGGCCTGACGACGATTCAGCCTCTAAATGATGTAGCCAGCGTATCTCCAGATGTCCTGCCAACGACTATCAGGGCTAAGACGTTCTCTTCTCTCTCATTAGCAACTTGGGACCCGAGAATGGCGTTTGAGTTGAGAGACGACATCCACGTCTGGATTGTTTGCCATTTCGGCTCCTCTTCTTAAATACATTTAAAAAAATAAAGCAGATAACATGCCGAATCCTCGTCGGACAATAGTCGGCAGGTTCAGCGATTGCATTTCGGCCGATGCATTCCGACTGTTTGACTGCATGCAACCAAAGCTCGGTCAAGCGTGGATGGTCAACACTACTCGGACTACAGAAACGCTTTCGATATCGTGATCTCATCCTGTTGTCTGCAGATTCTGCAAACATGTGCAGATATTTGTTTTTAGAGAATAAGTTCACTCACTAAAGCCAATACTTCTGCCCTTTCTATCCCCATCAATTTAAACAAAAAGTAGCGTTGGGCTAGTGTTGGACGGACAGAAGGACTACATACTGCACTATTCCGGAGTGGACTTTGGAGTTTGAAACGCATAACATGACGAGCATCATCCATCACAGTTTCTTATCTTGCAGGGCTGTCAACAGGCGGCTTTAAAACAGGATGAAACAGAGCTCAGATCCAGCTGCCATCAATGTCTGGAAAAGCCTCCTGGAGAAGAAAAGAGTGGTATCAATGAGAACGCTTTGGAATAATGGGGAGAAGGGAAGAAACACCAAATGGTCAAACACAGATCCCCCCCCGGGATGTGTCATCACTTTATGCTATTGTTGTGATGGATCAGCGTTGTTAACACAAGAATACAGTCTACTCTACACATGCTGTGTGTTCTTAATCTACAGACATCCTGACGTTTAAAGCTGGGCTGGGTGAGATGTAAATGTGAAGCTACACCTGTCATAAGGTTAATAAAGCACAGTGATGTAGCAGCGAAGAGGGAAAAAAATCAATTAAAATGTTGGCATGGACACTGAATGAACATCTTTTATTAACAGGATTTGATGAGTCAAAGCTCGACAGTGAATTGCTGAGCAGTCTCACACAGCAGGGAAGAAGCTCACTGTCTCCTGAAAGCAATACTAGATTCCAATCCACCCTAAAACGTCATCACACTAACATGCAAACTGAATATCTTCATAATGCCTACAAATAACTAATAAAGACGTTGCTTACAGTCAATTACACTCTATCTTAAAAAATATATATAATCTGGATTAAGGCCAAGGCCTCGGTGTAATTATGAGGATGTATGCAATTATATGTTCAAAATGATGTGAAGTGGAGTTCAGACCGAAGTCCAAGGTTACAAAGGGCACACAGGGGAAATTAATGCACCAGGTGTTGATAACTTATCATTGTTCTGTATTATGAAAAGTTTTTAAATGGTTTGACTTTGTCCCAGTTAGAAATCTGAATCTGCCATAAGATATGCCCACATTAACGTAGACTGATGTGTCGTGTAATGGTGGCACGTTACTGTATCCACGAGACTTATGGCTCACATTCTGCTATTCTTGGAGCTAAACCAGTCGTGGGGCTTACAAATCAAAACGATGGAGCACATTTAATGTGTAAATGTTCTTGTGATATTTATTGGATCTCTGCCCAGGAGGAAAAGTCATCAAATGTCCAATATGTCTAGGCATGTGACCATGCTCACCACCAGTCTCCAAATGGGCTTTTTTGGAAAGCGCCTAGACATACTCTTAGTAAAACATGTGTAAAATATTCATTTTCTGTGGTATTGTTATCAAATTTGAACTTGGACTAGGTAAGGCTTCGTGCTGTGGTCCCATTGTGTTTTCCAGCTAATAAGTCCCAGCTATAGTCCTCTGCAGGCATGTTTGCAAAAAAACATCCAGGCGGAAATAAAAACCTTCTACTTCAGTGTGTTCCAACTATTACTCAATGCCAGTAGCACTTACAGTGATTCAGACTGTTGGGGAAGAAACCTCAGAGTGTTACCTTTCAATGGAGACCAAAACCATGCATGTACTCCCAATGGTTCAAGAACAGCTTTCAATTTACTTTGGGTATGCCTTGGATAGGGGTTTTAGGCGAAAGAGTGGTAACAGGTTAATGGCCATCTGGGGACAGGGACGCTCATGTGGACAGACCTACTGTCCAACAGACAGATGGACTAGTGAGTGAGGTGCATGGTTGTAGTCTTCAGTTTCTATGTTGTGCAAAAGTCAAAACACTTGACTTGATTCTCTTGAAATATTAAGCTTTCTTGAGTTATTCAGCATTCATTAACTGTAACACGGTCGAGGCTCTCCATATTGATTGCAGTCAATTGTAGCAAAAACATAAAGTTGTTTGAAAGATAACTCATACATCAAATAATAATCTCTAGAATCTGCGTCATATCGAACGCATTTCTTTTTTACACTTAAAGCTTTGATTGAGGTTTTGGAATGAAGCTTGGAATATCTGTCGTCATAGCTTATGACGTCATCATCCTCAGATATGATTCAGTGTTGGTGTGGTTTCATACATTTCATTTATAGTGCCGGTAGCTCGCTGCTGCACCACCCTGATAATACAGGTGCTGCCTCGCTGCGGCTAAACGCCAACAAATACGGATTGAAGTGGAAACTTTCGTTAGATAAAAACATGTTTGGAACATCTTTTTTATTTTAAATATATTTAAACTTTTGGACTGAGGGCAGACAATTGCAGAAATGAGGAGTGCCAAAGAGAGGAGAGGGGAGGAGAGTCCCTGTAAGTTATTCAAATATGGATTTGAATGTCGGCGTAATGAATGGCGCTTGGATTTATTCGCTACAGGCCTCGTCATGGACATGATTTGGATTGTGATATGATGATAATACGGAACATATATTGTTGCTCTAAGCACAGACCGCTGTTTGAGTAGAGGACACATTGCTGTTCTGTTTGTTGTTTTTAAGCTTTAGATATTTTAGACCTCGTGTTCTATCTCTCTGTTTCCAGTATCGGGTTCTACTGTGAATCTGACAAATGTTGAAGAGGCAGAAATCCTTCATGCTCTTTGTCATGGAGATGGGAGATTGTTGGAGCGTTGGTCTATTTGTAGTGCACGTCGCAGACAAGACATGGTAATTATTATGGAGGAGCACAACTACAACACAGCGCTTATTAAATTACTCTGGACCACGTGTTTACTTTGGATCCAGGGATGATAACAGACGTGTGTCCTGTGGGCTGAGGACTAATCACTGGAGTGAAGGTCATGTTGTCGTCGGTGGAGCTCCTGCCACAATGATTTCAAAGGAAATATAAAGCACTTCTGTGCCTTTTGCCATATTACACGCTGGCCTTAGCTTTGTCATATTCCTGCTCATTTCATGTTCGTTGGTATGACTTCCTCTCAGCTCTCAAAATCCTCGAGATTCTTAAAAAACGGCCACTGTTAGATGATTAATCAGAAGATCAAGTCGTTAAAGGAAGGACTGAACACACAAACGCACACACACACACACACACACACACACACACACACAGTATGGTGTAACATATACAGTAGATATAAGCAGATCTGAAAACATCTTTTTAGTGTTTATTGAGAAAATGCACTGCTTCTGTTGAGATGGTTTAACAAATAATAATATTAGTCATTATAATAACACATAGGAACAGTCAGAAACTGGAGCACCCTTGTTTATTTCTTTTAAACTTGTACAGCACGTCTATACTTTGGTTATTCATACAGCGTGTTCTTCCATAACATCAACACCACCGTGGGCCCTTAAAGCAACAGAAACTCTTAACTTGTATTCATTCATTTTTCATATCTTCTCGGTCTCTTGTGGCATGTTGAGGGAAACGTATCTGGAGTGAGGCGTTCATGCTAGCATAACTAATCTCTGCTTTTCAGCATTAAATTAACATGCAGATATATACATTCATGTACATATATATAGCATAACACATTAGCATGACATGTCTTTGGGGGCTGATGAAGTCATTGATCAATTATTCAGTAATTACTTGGCCATAATTTTTTAAAACTCACATTCTGGCCCAGAGGAGACGCCCACGCTCATCCACACTGCACCCAGTTACTCATCCTGGCTGCTTCAACACGGGCAGCCAGTGATTTAGCAGAAACAGACTTTTGGCACAAGCAAAGAAGAACACATTATGCATAACTCAATATGCAATACGTTCAATAGGGTTACTGACAAAGGGAGGGATCTGTTTTTCATGTAGCCCCCTTTGGTCCCGGTTCCTCTTCGATGTTTCTCTCTCTTTGTCCCCCGTCGCTCCCTTCCTCACCTCTTTTCATGTCATTGTCTGTCACATAATGCAGTCTATCATCAGACACATGAAACACAGAAACATAATGTTTCACAGGGAGAGTTTAGACGTAGGGAGGAGTAAGCATTGTGTTGACCTTTAGGCCGGTTTGTGTAGCACAAGTCCTGCATTCTACTCCTCTGGGAGTCCATCCATCTGAATATCTCCACCCTGTCTTCACTGCGTTTAGATGTGAGGCAGCGGGGGAACTGTGGAGGGCAATGGTTTGGACTTCTTCATGAGAGAGAAGCACTACGTTGGAGTTTCAGGATCTGTAGGTGGCGTTCTTTCTCTGTTGAGCTGTACTGGCTTCTTGCATCACGGCCCAACCCCCCAAAAAAAAAAATATATATATATCAAACAGAATTCCTTGTTTATATTTCCTTGGGCACAAAAAGTGCAAAGCAGCATTTAAGCTTAAAATGTCTCGACTTGAGCACAAAGTTTTTTGGTTAGCCAGAGTTGTGTAACTCTGAGAATGTTCGGAGAGAGGAGCAGACGGAGTACGAAAGGAAAGTAAGAGAACAAATGACAAAGTTTTTTAGAAACGAGGCCATCTGAACTTAATCTTTGTCACTGCTTCACGTCCCAGCAAACGTCCCGACTGCTTGTCATGGAAACTTTGACAGTTAAAGCCAAGAGACCCAGACTGGAAATAAACTCCAGCAATACAAATACATGATTCACTTCACGCTGTACGCAAACTATCTGGGATGGAGCTTTGTGTTGGAGTAGCTGAGAACACAGATCAGAGGTGGCAAACCTTCTTCATTGTAGATCAGAAAACCATAGAAAGTTCATTTCATATCAATGTAACTATACAACACGACTAAACACCTACACATTTTATGTTACAGTAGTTTATTGGTGTTCCCACAAGTATTTCAGTATCTGCTGCCGCAAAAGTAAATTGAAATGAATTCAATGTGTATGTCAGTGTATGGCCTTTTAAATGCCACTTACAATATTCTGATGTTATGTGTAAATCTTTAAATAAGTGGAGGCAGAAATGGCCAAATATTGGTTTGTGTTTACAGCCTAAGGCTCCACTTAAAGGATTACGATGCCGAGTCTAACATTAAGATGGAACAAACAAAACGGACAGAAATGGTAAAATATTGGTGTCTGCATCAAGAGGTTATGACTGAGATAATATCTCTAAATTGAGTCGACATCTAGTGATTAAACTAGGATATGCAATGCACACATAGTGCCATTTAAAAACCAGAATTCATCCAGGTCAGAACTAGATAGTCTGACTTTGAGAACAGCAGCTGTGCACTGTCTCCACACAGCGCTGATGACCTTGTTTTGGAGCCGATTGATAAGATCTTCTTGATATTGATTCTAAGCACAGTGCTCCGTCCACACAATGATCCATTTCTTAGCTCTTCGATACAGATCATCATGTTTGGGATCTGAGAATATCGAGCCAGAGTGTGATGATACATCCCTACGACCCAGCTCTGTTTGTTTCCCACAAACTGCTGTTGCCTGCAGACAAAGATCCCTGACTTCCTGGGCTTATTGCACCAAGGTTTCTTTGGACCTCTGAATTGGAGCTTTAACTTGATGCAAAAGCTCTTCCTGACCGTCATCTAAGCCTGCATAAAGCCCGTGTAACTGGACGAGAAAACGACGCTCTCAGAACTGCCGCTGGCCTTCCAAGGAAACCGTTTCTCTGCCCCACCTCATCCAAACTGTGCTGCGGCACCAACCACAAAGGCAAAAAGGACAGTCAATCCAACGGAGGCATCAGTCTTTAAAACATAATGTATGGATTCTCTGCAGAGCCAAGTTGTTAAAATGTTCCATCAATCCTCATAAAGCAGGCTGCCTTGTCTGGGACATTGTAATCTCATTAGCACTGTTGGAAAAGGTTTCACTACTAATGAAACACAGTCACGCGGTCGGACGCACCAACCAAAGTCGAGGGGAGTACAGTGATGCTTTAGAGGCGTGCAGGTTAACCCTGAGCCAGAGACCTGAACACAAAGAACGAGCAGCAGACCTAACGCACTGCTCTGAGAGGAGCTGTGGCCATCTGTCCATGACGGAGGGGGAGCGGCACCTTGCAGTATTTTCAATATGATTCCAAATATGACATGACACTCTCATTGGCCTTTTTTTTTTTTCTGGTTGAGAGATTCAAGACTTCAAGGTTGAGCAAATTAAGTTAAGAGTCGCTATGTGTTTAGCTGTAGCTTTTCTCTGCCCCATTTACTATATTGAATGGAGCGTCGGTGTGGGTTTGGCAGCTGACATACGGTGCTGTGAGTGCGTGTGTGTGTGTGTGTGTGTTATGTGAGCCCAGGCAGAACGAACAGCACAGTCCCACAGTTTGTTGCAGAGTGATCCATGGCACTGTGATATACTGAAGTTCTGAACAAGCATCTAAAACCCTTCTGACTGCTACTAATTTGTCATATCAGTCAGCAGAGTGAGCTCCCCCCCCAATGCTCGCTGATGTGAATTAATGCCACTGTACCTTCATGGTCCTCGCTGAGTGCTCCCAAATTGATCGTAATCCTCGGGGAAAATCCAAGAAGGTGGAGACGAGAGTTAATTCGTGCAGAAAAAACTTGTCCCGAAACCAGCGGAAGATTAACCAGAAACAAATGTATAAACCTTCTACATTTTGTTGAATAATCGCATGCAAAAGTGGATGGAATTCATTATTTTCTAAGTGTGATGATTCTTACAAAAAGTTTGCCTCGAAGATACCTCGAGGGCCAACACTTCTTAAATCTGTAACCCACTGTCAACTAATGGGGGCAGGAAAAGAACAGACGCCTTCACATATGCTGTAGAGTCACTGAAGAGGCCTATGTCTATCTACGCTGTGTCTATCTACGCTGTGTCTATCTACGCTGTGTCTATCTACGCTGTGTCTATCTACGCTGTGTCTATCTACGCTGTGTCTATCTACGCTGTGTCTATCTACGCTGTACAGTAGTTGGAGTGCACTCACATTCAGTGAAGATATTTGAGTTGATGGAAAGTTGACCTGGATTTCATTCCCAGCGCTGAGATCTTTTTTCATTTTCTCTTGTGTTTTTAAAATATTTTCTTTTCTACATTACTTTTAACATTTTGGAAGACACGTGCCGGATTCGATCAGTGCTCCCAAATATACTTCTGTCATGCAGGCACAGCTTCCTCTTCCTATCATAGTAACAATGCTGATTTAGCCAGAGACACTGAGAATACTCTGTGTAATCTAACCGGAGAACATAGCTTTGATAAAGAGTGTTTTAGCAGCATGACTTCTACGCAATTCTGCCACAGTGTATTTAAAAGAAAGGCTAATTGTAGACGTGATTACTAATGATTAATGCTGTCTGGAGAAGAAAGAAGATTAAATACAAGCGCTTATAGATTTCAAGTGGCAACGACTAACAGTGTCACAAAAATAAGCTGTAATGTGTCTTTACTTCATTAGTTGCTGAGATTTATGGTTTTTAAAACATACTGAGGCTGAAGAAATGGTTCTGCATTGAACTCTAATTTCAAGAAATTCCATTTAGATTTTTGTTTTATGGCGTCAAATCATAACAGAAGTTATCTGGAGACAGTTTTCATACAGAGCAGGTCTAGACCCAGCGTTCCCTCATGAATGATGGGTTTGGTCTAGACTAAAGAGAAGAAACTCTGAGACTCTGAGCAGAACCTCGGTGAATCGAGGGTGAGAAGAGGACCATGTCAACTGTTAAAGGTAGAGTAACAGTCAAAGCCAAAAGAGGAGACCTGAATGCAAGAAAATGGATGGAATGAATGTTAAATAGACCAAATGATTGATTGATTGGTCAAGAAGTGAATCTGCATTTTCATTGATAATGAAAATGGTTGCAGCTCTGGTGACGTGCAAGTTCAGCTTGAGACAAGCCCACAGATTTGTCGATACGATAAAGGCATAGAAGTGTTTTGAAATGGTTTGACGAGAGAGATTAAACACCTGATTTCATCGTCTATACGAGACTGCAGACATGTGAACTCACCTTTCGACGCCCCTCTGCCTGAATGTTTCAGCTGCTCAACATGGGCACATTTGTTTGATCCTCCAAAACATCCAACTCAACAGTCCAGAATGTTCCGTGTGTTCTGTGTTTGTTTACTCTCAACAATTAAAGAAACCTCCAGGCCAATCAATACGGCCCGAACCCCCGCGCTGGATTTATAAATGCTTTTCACAAGATAAATTCATCCCCTGGATTCCCTTCCTCACCCCTGCATCCCTAATCCTCACCGTCCCGCCCCGCCCTGCGACGCCGTGTCGGCTGGCCCGTTGGCTGGCGTTAAAGGGAAGGCCTGTCCTGTCGCTTCAGGCTCTAGACAGAGCATGGGGAATGATTGCTTTGCCCTTAATGCTGTAGGTCATGAATATAAAGCCTCAGCCGGGGAGAGAATAACGGAGATGAAGAGATCGTGTAATCCAACGGGCCTTACGGTTGGGACACTCAAACAGTCCTGGATTGACAGGGATTGCTCTCCACGTCCCGACTGCTCTTCCCATCGGCAGCATTTCCTTTGAAAGTCAAACAAAAACTGACGTACTTGGACGCCGCAGCTGCTTCAGGATCAGCCTGTGAGCCCTTTGTTGGTGCTCTCGGCCATTGGTTGTCAAACAAAGCTCATGTGCAGAGGTGGAGGCTGTTCATTCACGATGTAGCTCAAATGGACAAGGAGTCTGTTGAAGTCAGAGCAAAGACTTTTTGGTCCCATTTGGCACAAATACAGCAACCGATCACATTAGATTATGCTGAGATGTACGAGATGTGTGGTCAGATTGGAGTTCTGTCAAAAATCAGGAATTTGTAGCAGAACTTCATCAATAATAATGACATATTATTTATATATTTCCCTGTTTCTTGTTGTCTTCTGGATCAAATTATTCAATGGTGAATGGCATCATCACAAAGATGTGGAATACTGCTCTTGGCGCTTGTCAGTTCATTATTCTAGAGTTGTGAGAGTGCTGTCTTGCCGTGTGAGACGTGCAGAGACTATTAACAGCGCAAACCTTTCCATATGGCAGAATTCATCAAAAATCTCTTCTTCCAAGGGAGAAAGGAAAAAAGGATATTTATATGAAGCACACATTTCAATCAGTGGATGCAAAACGAGATGTAGCACAAGATGTGGCAGCTCCATTGTTGGCAGGAACTGTGGACTATATACCATTTACTTTGTTCACTGTTGCAGCTGTTATCAGATCAAAAGCCAAGGCAGAGAAAATAGAGTGCACACCCAGGCCTGTCTTTGAATGCAGCACGGCATCCTCACATTGAAAGTTGCATCAAAGTGACTGATGAAAACGAAAGCGGAAGTCCTGGAAAACACATCAAACCTCAGTATTAAAGGAGACGTATCATGAAAAACTCACTTTTTCACTGCTTGTGTACATATATGTATGTATGTATGTGGGTATCTGGAGTGTCAACCGACCCCGAAACTGTGAACTAAGACGACCCAGTCCGTGTTTTGAGGTCTGACTGGATCTGAAAACCTGTGATTGAACAAGCCAATCAGATGTGGCTCTTCTTCCTCTGTCACATGCAGACTGCATTAGAATATTCAGAACGACATTTGCAAAGGTTCGCCGTGTTTTTCTTTTAGCTTGCAGCTTTTTCAGGAGGGGGGGGGCTTTAAAGGGACAGGCGCTAAAACGGAGCGTTTCAGAGAGAGAGTGAATCCAGGTTTATTCAGACAGAAAGTGTGAGAAAAATAAAGTGTTTTTTGAACATTAAAACATGTAAACATGTTCTAGTAGAAACCCCAAACACAAGTATGAACCTGAAAATGAGCCTGATATGTACCCTTTAAATGAATCATTACACGAGGGCACATGTGATTCTTACAGGAATCCGCTTTAAAATGTATTTGCTACTAATACAACTGGAAATAGGTACTATGCCACTAAGCCAAGTCTTGCTCTCCATTTTTACATGTGTGCCATTTTGTGATTGGCATATCTACTGAAGTATCTGGAACTGCATCCGGGATTTAAAAGGATTGTGTGTTTTTAAATTAAATGTGAAAGTGTGTCATCCAAAAGTGGAAGCCTGTGCTTTTCTCTTGACATCTCACCTGGAATGCCGAGGCAGCCCTTTATAGCCGTGCGAAGGATGTTCTTGGCTGGGAAACACTGTTGACATTTAAATAGTGACTTCCCTTCTCCGGTTCGGTATATGTGAATCTTCCAGCGCTGACGTTACTGAAAGTCAGCGTTACGTGAACCCACCGAGCGTTCTTTGATGCTAATTTACGGAAAAGGAATGAAAGTTTAAAGGGGCGGTAAGGTTTGAGATCAACTGTTTCCGTCTGATACAACAGTGTGAGATGTCACATCTGGTTATGTAGCACAACTCCATTATGATAATCTGAACCCAGAGAAATGCATTAAGTCACATCTTTATTCTGCTGCGAAGGGAAATGTGTTGTGCAGAGAGGGCACACAAAACAAGTTCTCACAAATTCTATAAGAATGTTGCGTACCAGATGAATCATCCAAATGATACAGTAGCAAGAAACATTGTTGTACATCAACAGCAGAGGCTGTAATTTCCTGTGCAAATTAAGCATCCCTACTGGGGGGGGTCTCAGGATCTCTTTTCTGAATCACCCATCAGTTCAAACTGCCTTTAAAGGAATCACCAGGACGGCTGAGGATTGTTCTTTCCTTCCTTCTTTCTATCGTCCCCTCCTTTCCTTTCCTTTGCATCTCTATCGTCGTCTTTATTTATATGACGGACTACTTTTAAAATAGATTGTGCGGCTGTGTTGATGCAGAAGACACAGATTTGGCAGCAGAGTATGTTCGAAGACGGACCTGTCGACCGACCCTCACGGTCAAAGGTCAGTGGTCACCGTGACCTCATTCTCGTAATATCGGGAACGCCTTCAGCCAGTTTCATCACATTTGGCATAAACGTCCACTTAGACTCAAGGATGAGCTGATTAGAATTTGGGGGTCAAAGTTCAAAAGGTCAAGACACATTTTTGGCCATGACTAAAGAATTCATATGCTCATCATGACAATTTCACACAAATGTCCTTTAGGAAAAGGAGATGAATCGATTGGAGTGAATATTTTGGACCAAAACTTTTTGGATCGAAACATAACCGAGGCGGTATTTCTAGTTTATTTAAAAAGTGAAGCTTCTACTGTAAATTATTACACATCATAGTTGTTGACGCATCGGTTTATGAAAATCATGGTTTCACCGCTCTGTCGTTGGGTTCGCTCACTGGCAGGAGAGTCTGCTCCCACAGTTGGTGACAAAATTCAGATTTATGAAATGTGAAAATGAACCAAGAACCTCCGACACAAATCAGCATCTGGTGCTTCTCGCGTCCTTTTGTCACGTAGCCTTGTGCGGTTTACTGGTTCCATCTTACATGACTTCAGGGAACCAAGGTCCTCCACACACTCAGCTTTTGGAAGTTACTTTACTGCGACTTGAAGTAAACGGAAGAAAGATCTCGTTTCACGAATACTTGACTTTAATTGGTCGGCCACATATTTCCAGACAGCCCCTCCCCATTGTGACATGTGACCCGGCAGCAGACCACAGTGAGAGAGGAGAGAGCAGCGATAAGGCATCGTGGTGGTGGCGGCGGTCTCTGCCTGCTGGGTCGGCGAGGACTGATGAAGAAAGATTGCCGGCGCTCTTAAACCTTGAAGAATGAAACTGAAGATAAGTTGATATCCGTCCTCCCTGCGGCTGACGTGTAATGATCCTGCGTGACTGACACAAAAAAAAAAAAAGCATTTTCTATGAAGCGATAGTCTGACTCTCAATATACCGACTTAAATCAGGTCCACAGCGAGTAATATCTCTTATCTTCATTTCAGACTGAGCTTAGATCTCATATCAGCTCACCTTTGGGGGGAAAAAATAAATTAAAATGTTGGCAGTGACTTTATTTTCTTCCGCTGCTGCTGTTGTGGACTGATGGCAGATATCTGAGGCCGCCTGGCTTTTAGCTGCGATGACAAGCGCACTCCCTCAATGTCAAAGCCCCCAGGGCCGTATTAATCAATGGGCATTATCCCAAAAATCACATTAATGGCTCTCACTTACAGCTAGCCAGTGGTGTAATCTTTCACTTTCGCTGCTTGTCATCTGTGCTGCGGCTGGAGGAGGAGCAGCGGGGAGGGCGGGAGGGGCGGCGCCACCCAGACAGCTCCGCCCCCCCACAACCAAAACCAAACAGAAGAACGTTTGAGTTACGAGATATTAATTAGGCCATGCAGACAGGTGTCCCAGGGGAAATATCCCGCTGCTAATTAAGCCAGAGTGGAAAATCCATCCCATTGAAAAGGATCCGGATGTGCTCCACACGGGCCTGCTGTCTTTACAAACAAGGAGCCATCTCTTCCAATGGCTCTTTTTCTCTAGTTTAGTTTCTGGCCGTATTTTGCAGCTGGTCCTGTCTGATGTTAGTCTGTAATGCAGCTACAGAGAGAAGCACCTGTTCAGGTATGTCAGACAGAATCACTGCCCCCCTGGGAGGCTCTACTGAATAATTCCTGTGCTTATTTGCATCCGTCCACACAGTGTTACAGCTTTAGAGACACTACAGACATGTACTGGTCAATTTAGAGATTTGGGGCTATTTTGCTTCCATAACTTTTTCATTGAAGTCGAGGGAAAATATTTACTTTACTACTTTGTCTATGACGACGTAAGCAGCAGGGATCTGACGCGTCATGCTGGCTGCGCGGCAGGAGTGCTAACAGGCCGGCGTGGTAAAAGTTTTTCACCATGATGCGTTTGAGGTCTTCCGGTACAAACAGCAGAAAGAGCTTGTTCCCTGCAGCTCGCTGTGGTTCTTTCCTCCTGAGCTGTTCAACAATCAGCTGACAGAAGTGACTTCCATTAATGAGATAAAATGATAGAAATGTTTGAATACATGCATACTGAATATTGTTCCCTGTTAATTCCTCACATTTGGTATGCAAATTGGATCCTACATCCTACACAATGACAACTGAATGAAGGCCTATTGCTAAAGTAACAACGCCGTCTATCAATAGATAGAAGCTTGTTTATCTACAAGCTTCAGTTGAATGTTGACTTCCCGTGCTGAGGCGTTTGGTGCACTCGGTGGTATTTCAATGCTGTCGAAACTGAAACACATTTAATTGAAAACATAAAAAACAAATGTATTTTACTGGCTTTAATTAACCGCGACAGCCGAGGGCGTTTCGGCTGAGCGTCATCACGAAACATTGGTGTGTTGCATTAATGTGAACACTCACAATTAAAGGATGAACCAATTACCCGACCTTCTGCCTGCGCTTCTGAAAACAGAAACATTTGTGTGATTGAATTTGACCGGTTACACAGTATATGAAGTCTGAATATTGTGTTCAGCTTCACGATGCCTCGAGTTGTGCGAGTGGTCTCACTGTGAGGAACATCAGGCCTCCCAAGAGCTGAACATACTGCTGCCCCCCCTCACCACTAAAACCTATCAGAGCGATGAGTCAGCAGTACGCAGGATACACGGCGAGCTGCTGGCCACATGAGGTGTGACACGTCTTCATCCATCTGATTGTCTTGATACAATTGAGATAAACACCGTGTTGTACCGTTTATTGTGACACCAGCGTGCAGTGATGATGGTGGCCATTAAACATCAGGGGATGGTGTTTCATCAGCACGAACGAGCGAGACCCAACAGAGGATAATGCTTGGAAACATAACGATGCAGTTGTTTATTGACTTTCTGCTGTGCCAAATTATAAAAACAGGATTTCTGTGGCCACTCGGGGGCAGCAGAAACGAGCTGTGAACACTCTCATTTAATCACCTGTTAAAGGGCTTAAAGGGCCAGTGTGTAGCATTTTGGGGATCTATTAGAGGAAATCAATTATGATATGAATAGCTATGGGTGTGTGTGTGAATCGTTGTGTTTTCGTGAGATAAGAGCCATTATTTTGTATAAAGGGAGCGGGTCCTCTTCACGGTGGTTGCCATGTTTCTACAGTAGCCCAGAACGGACAAACCATACACGGGTTCTACGGAGAACCTTTCATGATTTTACTTTACCTGAAGGCCGTAGTTCTCAGCCAGCCACCATCTTTTAGTTGTTGTTATTATGTTATGTTATTTAGTTGGTGTTATTATGGTATGGATGTCCTCTTAGCTCACGATACCGCAGTCGTGGAAAGGGAGGAGTTAGCGGAGGGGTAGTCATTTGGTTGCAATTTGCAACCACACAACTAGAGGGCACTAAATCCTGCACGCTGTCCCTTTAAGTTGGTATTGTGATAATAGCAAAAAGTTTCCTATTTACACCAGCAGACCTACAGCAATACTAGCATTCATTTGAAGTCGTATTTCTGTCCTTCCGAGTAATTTAAATCAATCATCCATTCTCCTTTTATCTCCACCAGCTCGTTAGCTGCTAAATGCTCCACCATGTTCACCAGCTTCTTGCTAACTTGTTGTGTCTGCTGCAGTGAGACTGAATGTAAACAGCTGCATCCTTGTAAAACCAAACAATGAGCTGAAAGGTGCTAAAGTGGACTGTAGAGCTGAGGGGGATAATTCTCTGTGACTTTGTCCCTATGAGCCACCTTTTATTATGTCATTAGATGCATGGTTTATATAGAACTATTAAATAGAGAGGGATAAACTATCTGCTGTAGAATATTGTGGAACACATGTCGTTGAAGTCGCATCGTCCTGTCGAGGTCAGTCATCATCCCAATCAATGCATATTTGTCGCCCATAATCTCTGCACGTACAGTTTTTGTGGGTACTTTCTGCAGAGTCAGCATGTACAAGGGGCTGACATGATGAGTAGTCCTGGGGTGTTTGGTAGTCACTTGTCTAACTTGCCACCAGGCTCAGTAGACTGGTGATAGAGGACAAGCCTGAGACAAAGATGTATCGGCTCATGGAGATGAGTGCACCGTATTAATGGTGCAGCTGATCCTTCAAAACGCTCACCCTCAATACTTTTTGAAACCTCACTTTCTTGAAGTTTCTTGCTCCTTCACAAACTGCCAGAAATACAGATGTGGAAATATCGTCTAGAAATGATCCAAATACTGGAAAGTTGTGTGAATTGAGGTATACAGTTAGGTCGAAATATTACACCACACAGTCATCCGTACTGATGAGTCGAGAAATAGAGAGGAGCACCGCGTCAACTTCAATTATGAAAGTATAGATTGCCCAAAAGAAATGCATGTGTCAGGTGAGTCCGTATGATGGATTAAACACATTCCCACAATGCAACAGTGCATCGTTGGCCTCTCTCGGCCCATTCACTAAAGTAAAACCTAAATCATCACAGAGCTGCAGAGGTGACCGGTGTGCAGTTCACTGACATCACGTTCACGGCGACTTGAGAACAAACGCTGCGGTTACTTTCTTCTCAGAGCAGCTTCCTGACTTTTATTGGATTTTCCTCCTTCCTGTGTAAAACTGGCCAGATATCGGGAATAGCCCTGAAATATGAGGTGAGTCATAAACTGAAACTTGCTGGTTCCAGCTTCTCCATCATGATGATTTGTTGCTGTCTTCTGCTTCATGTCGTTGTAATTTCATTATTTCTGGGCTTTGGTCCAGAAAACATAGGCCGCTTTTTTTTTTTTTAGATGTTGGACTGAATTATTTTGGACATTTTCTGACTAAATGATTAATTGATTCATCATTAAACACAAAGTGTAGCTGTAATGAAGTTGGATGAAGTGTTACCAGGACTTTTAATGTTAAAGCAGAAGTAAACATCCAGGTCAGAGGCCGCAGTAACATCGAATGCACCGGATCAGAACTGGGCTTTGTCTCGATACGTGTTTCCACACTTCAGTGTGACCCGCCTCGTCGGAGACTGATCGGACAGATTTCATGGTCAAAGGAGCGGCTGTAAAACGGCGGGTGAACACATTTCCTATAAATTCTTCACGATAAAAGTTCCCTGTTGTTGCTGCTGCTTGCTCTTCCTGGTAAAGTAGTTTCAGTGGACTTGTTTTTATTGAAGAATAGCCGCTTCACAATAATAGTCCCCCGTTACTTTGTTATTTAAAAGCTTTCATTTTGAAGCAGGAACTCCAGGAAATGTTGGGATTTCATCAGCAGCAACTCAAAGCAGCAGAATCAACATTTTTCCACAGCGTTGAATTAATTCAGCACATCCACATGTTCATAGGATGAGAAGAAGTGAGCAGATGAAGGTAAATTACAACCTTTCATCTCAACAAACCTCTTAACTGAATGAAACTTCACAGAGTGATGGTTCACACTGTTGGAGAATCACACAGAACATTTGACTTCATTCAGTCTCATCCTACCGCATCGCCCCCGATGTGACTCCGGCTTAAAGGAAATGAATACGTTCATTTCCTTTTCTCAATTCATCACGGGTTGCCTTGCATTATGGGTAATTGATTTGTATGCTAAGTGATTTTCCCCTCGTCATTCACTGCTGGCCTCGGAGTAATTCACGGGGTCAAAGCATCTCAGCACCTATTACAATATAACATAATGTATGCTGGGGGGGGGGGGGGGGGCAGAGAGCAAATATGTCTCTGTCTCTGTCTCTGTCACCTGGCTTCATAGGAACCGTTAAATTCCTATTTTATTGTACTTTGAGTCCTTGAGCTCCCCCTCACACACACACACACACACTCCTTTCTGCCCTCCGGTCTATAAGCTAAACATTAGTGTGTAGAATATGAAGAGCATCTTCACAGCATTGAACAATCCAGATCAGCAGTATGGAGCAATCAGGGAAGGGATTGCATGCGACGTTGGGAACAATCGGAACAAACATTTTGCTTTCCAGTGCACACAAACAGACTCCGCAGACACTGTTGTCACCGGCGTCTATCAGCGCAGGACGCAGCGTCGGTGCCGTGCTATCTGGCAGCGGGCGGTGATGAAACTCCTCACAGATTACCTGAGACGGTTGATTACTGCACCACCGCTCGACGGTGATTTACATTCATCAGTGTTTGTTTCAGCGTGAATAGGGACGCTCAGAGTCCTGGTATGACTCCTAGCGGCGTAACAGACAAGCTGACGCCCTCCGTCTTATCTCCCACGCTGCACACTGAAGAGACGAGACTTCAAGACTTATTAAAAAGTATTGCGTTGGTATGAAATCAATCCTCATCTCCTCCTGCTTTATTAAAACATGAATGTTGTTTGCATAATGACTCCAAAACATCATTAAGCATGCATTCATTCACACCCCATTGATACCCTTATTCATGTGATTCCTGTAAGGATCTGGTGAAAGGCTTATATGTCATGTTTCTGATGGCACAGCTCAATGGCGCTCATGAGCCGTCGCTACAATCCCACCAACTGTCAAACCCAGCGTGTGTCATCAGTCAGACACAAGACTCCATGACAGACGCAGCGCTCTAATTCTTTAATAAAAGAAGAACACATCATTACAGGGTGAGATTATCACAACAAGACGAAGCCCCCTCCTGTGATCGTGCCTGAACAGAATTGTATCTCCTTGACATCTCTGCAGTTAATCACTGATAGCAAATCAAATCGATCTCTGCAAAGTGCTGTGACGGGTCCAGGATCTCATTTTCTCTCTGTTCCACTGTTCTTGACCAACACACTTTGTTTATTTTGTGCATATTCTGCCTCTGTTCCCTCGCCAATTTAATTCAAAGTCATAATTATGTCAAATATATATGGATTCACTTTATGTAACTTTTGAAAAGACAAATACGTTGACTTCATGAATAAAACACCTTTGCTCACTTTGATAAACACGTTTTGTTGCTACAGCCTTACTGGGTCTGGTGTGACCAGCGGTTCATGGCAGCGTCAGAGAGCTTCGTCTTACAAAGTGCTTGCAGTAGTTTGTCGGCAGCACTGAGGATGCTGCTTAAAGCCAAAGCAGTGTTCTCGACAGCGACACAGAGCTACCGGTCAGCCCAGCCTCGTTAGGCAGGGTGATTAAAGAGAAGGGGTCGGCCCCAAAGTTGGCGACGACTTCGGCTCGTGCTCTCTGAGGCTGACCTTTAAAGATGAAGCAGCTATTCTCACCGCACTGAGCTTTTTTGTTTGGCTTCAGATTAATACTTTTAAGAACAGATAATAGTTCCAACAGAGGAAGGACAGAGAGACTGTTCAGAACTATTGGGGTCTTCAAACAGCTCCTTTGTATGTTTCAAAGTCTGGATCAAAGACGAGATGATGAAGCATTTTTTAAATCATTTTCTTTTTTTTGCAGAGAAGGCCCTTAAACTTTGGAACAACTTGCCTGAGGAAACACAGCGAGCTAACTGAGACTTATTGAAAGACACAACATAAAAAAATAAAAAAAATCCAAGTGAAATCTTTGTAAAAAAGGAAAGTGTGTACATGAAGCCGTCACACAGGAAGAGATCCATGATATAGGTAGCAGGGATGCTAGTTTCTCCCCACAGACATCCCTAATGACCAGAGAGCTATTCAGCCACCGGACATACTCGGCTTTGAGTGAATATAAATGACTGTGCAGGTTTCCTGGTGTTTATTCCAGTAAATTGCCCGTTCACTGCGCCGGTCTATTAATTACAAATGTGCAGACATTAGAGATTTAAATATGTCACGGGCCGCAAATCAAATCGTAAACCTTCATTGACTTTAATTTGGAAGAACATGTGTGTCCGATGACGATGCCTCGACCCGTTTAATGCATCGCACATTGTACGTGTTCTTTTAACCAAACCGACACAATATGGCCACATGCATCCAATGAGCTAGATGGATGTGATAGATGTGTGAAGACCTGCGGCTCACACAAGCTGGAGACATTTTAACTCTCTGACATGAAATAAGTCAGTAAGTATGCCGCTCCACACCTCGCTGTAGCTCGTTTAGAGCCTAACGTTTGCTTTTTAAAGCGATTTCTGGCATTCAAAAATAATAAGTGCTGTTCTATTTGTGTATTTTCTGCGATCGTCCTAAATTCAATGGAAGAATCCTTTTGGCTTTTTGTCAAAGGAACCAGGGAAAACTTCCTGCTCGGCTTGACTCTATGCGAGGAAATTGTAGAAGAGTAAATTGAGGGACTGTTAGATAACAGAGCGTCAGAACTGGAAAATGAGAAGTTATCTAAAAGCAGTATGTAAGCCAATCAGGAGCCGAATGCTCGCAATATCATCCATGTTTGTTTCCTTCGTTTGATTATATGATATTCATACATTTTTGTTTTTCTCTCTTTCATCATGAACAGTTTATTGGTGATTCTCAGAAAAGGCACCGACTTAAAATTAGAACAAATCGTGGAAACCAAAGCAAAGTTCTTAGTGTAATTCCTCCTGCATGAAGCCACATTGTTTCATCTTTTAGTATCGTTTAGATGTAAATTATATATCTGCAGATGGCGAGCTTCCCCTTTGATTGGAACGTCCTCCGCTCTGCATGAACACAGCTATGGTAACTGTAAATACGGTTCATGCAATCAGCGGTTGGACTCAGGCAGAGTTCAGCCTTTGCTCTCAGACAGCAGGCGATGCCTGTTTGCATGTTCATTTGTTGAACCCCACCAGGCCGAGAGAACAGAACACTCTGCCGACTGACTTGGTCTCTTTATTTACTGCGACGTGAAAACTGTCTGCCTGTGTTTTTTGGGTTTGTTTGTGGGGTCTTATGCAGAAATGTGTCTGGTAGAGATAATGTTTTTGAGCACTGATGCGTGTAGATACGACACGGACAGCGTTTAGGAACACACATCTGTTCATCAGAGGGCAGCGTGTTACAAAGTGCTCGCAGTACTTTGTCCACAGCACCGAGTTTGGGACTTAAAGTGGTTTTTAGTTCAGACAGGCTGGGAAACTAAAGATAAAGTCATTTTTCTTTGCAAATGAATGACATTGAATCCAAAGAGACGGATGATTCAGTTCCAGCTGGATCTGGGACAATGTTGTCACTTCATTTAACGTGTAGAAATAAACCTGGAGCTGGAGTCCAATGGGACGGCTCGCTGGGAAACTTTACCAGAAATGTGTCACCATTCAAACGCTTTATACTTTTAGTACTTATCATACTTCATAGTGTTGTTCTCTTTACGTTGAGCTGACTTCTTGACACACTTACTGTGAAATGTAGCTTCTTCTTCATGCATTCATTCAAACAGGTTAACATTTTGATAGAATTATTCCACGGGGCTTTTTTATGGCGATTTATATATTTAAGAGCATTTTAATTAGTTCAATATGAATATTTCTAAATGCATGCAGTCATCCGTTACTAAGCAACAGTGTCTGTGTTTGGGAGGAGACGGACGAGCGCTGTGAGGACAGATGTGAGGACAGAAGTGAACTGGACGAGATTGGATGTTATGAAAAGTGGAGGTAATGTCACCATTTTGAACATACTTCTTGGTAAATAGGATTATCAGAGTGAAGTACATGATGTTAAATCCAGCTCAGACACCCTGTCCACTGGTCTGATCTCGCTGACTCAGTCGTCTGACTGGGAAGTAGACTATTAGCCCGATAAAGCACTGACGGGCTATTTCATTTATATTATGCTCTTTTGAATTAATCTCTTTCTCATTCAAGGCATCAGTCAGTCTATGAAATGTCAGACACACTGGTGATGAATGCACATCACAATCTCCCAGAGCCCCAAGGTCTCGTCTTCATTTGGCCGTTACATCTACAACGCTATGAAGCGGAGGGCAAAGAAGCTGGAATCCTGAAAATGTTTTGCCCTTCTTGCTCATCATTTTGCAGAATAGTTGACAAAATGATCAATCGTCATTGTTGCGGCACTGAAGCCCACGACCTTGCTTCATCATGCCCGTTTTGCATCCTCTCATCTACTCCGAAGGCCTCCACGCACCAACACCTTCGTTTCTGACTGATCCAAATAGGCCTTCAAACATACACAGCAAATATTATTGACTCATAATGTAATCCTATTGCTCAATCAATCAAATAATTGGGCTGTTAATTCATGAGAATCTAACTTTTTGGTCATTATTTTCACACCTGTCTGTGCTGGAAGTGCACACTGTTTAATAACAAGCTGTGATTCGGTTCCTCGTATTGTCAAAGCCACAGAAGCTCGGTACCTTCTCATTACTTTGGCTGATTACCCAACAGTCTAACAAATGGTTTGTGTTTTGCAATTGGCTCATTTCACTTATGAACTAGCGAAGGCAAAAAGCAATCTCACAAACTGGTGCGGCTGCCAGGCGGGGCTGATGGATGGACGGATGGGTGAACAACACAGAGAGACATTGACGCAGACACAGTTGTCTCGCTGACAGGGCATCAGTTTAGGAAACAAGTTTCATTTGGATTACTTGTGACAGGATCTGTTTGTTTTCATTGGTTTATTAGAAGAGTCAAGGTTCTCTGCCTTTCTGGCAAACCTTAAAGTCACAGCACAATCTAAGCCGGTCGTATTGATAGGCATCAGTAGGAGGGAGTGTGTTGTTGCTGGTGTTCAGTGTGGCTCTGCTACAAACCTCTAAGTGGTTGATTATTCTCATCATGCCAATCAAGTAAAGTTTCACGTCCGCTCTGAACTGAACATTCCCACTCAGTCCCTTAAAGCACCCACTGTTGTCATTTGCCCGTCACACAGTGGCAACGTATGGAAACGTTCCATGCTGAATGGTGAGTGATTTGATTGCGTCGAGAAGCGGACAGATGTGAACGGCCGGTCTTCCGTGTTAAATAGTTCTGATTACAGACGCCTTTCAAAGATGAAAAGCTCTCCTGAGATGAGGCGAGGCATGTAGCGGAGGTAACACTTCACTTTAACTGTATTATGTGATTATTAAGTGTTACCACACTGGTGTTGCCAAAATCAAGGAAAGACCAGAAAATGTAGTGCTTGAATTGATTGTCAGCCTGCCCGAACTATCTGTTTGCATCGGAACAGTAAAACATTCCCCAGAGAGCTTGTTACGGATAAAGATTTGTATTCAAAGCAACACTACAGTACAACAGAGTAGTTTTATTTACCAGTCAGGGCTGAGAGTGGAGCTCCTGTTGCTCGCAAACAATCACCTTGACATGTACTGGCAGTCGAAGAAGACATCAGAATAGAAGAATAGAATCAAAGCACACTTGGATCCAGTGGAGAAGTTTAAACGCCAGCACCTTTTTCTATCAAAGCTGCTGACATGCAGGCATTATGTTGTTAATATTTACTGTGTATTTACTTGTCTGACATGTCAGAAAAAACAAGGATCGACAAGAATTGTGTTGTTTTTAGGGAGTAAAAGCCTCAGGACTGAGACTTCAGATTATACTGTTGGGTTACAGTTATCCCCAAATCAGAAACACACATTTCTCCTCTTACCTGTTGTGCTATTTATCAATCGAGAGTGTTTTGGTGTGAGTTGCCTACCTTTGGAGATATCGGCCGTAGAGATGTCGCTCTGAGCACCAAAAGCCAAGTGCCATATATTACATTCTAAAGACGTCCGATATCTCTACGGCCAGCACTCAGCACCTCACCCCACAACAATCTAGATGTTTGTAATTATTTATTATGATAAGAATCACCGTTGAAAATCCATCGTCAGTCAGCTGTAATCTTGAAGTTAAGCACCCTGATACCTGTTGTATTTAGTAAAAAGCCTCACACATCAGCAGTTCACTGGATACTAAAATGATCTCATCAGAAACCTGTTCATAGTCTTCTTGCACGTCTTATCAGATGTATTAGATACCCACCTGCACCTCCTGCTCTTACTCTTCTCTCTTATCTCATTTCGGAAACACTTACCTGTGTATTGAGCTCTCGCTCTTCATCAACTCTTAATTCTTAGAAACACTGTCACTCTTCTTTATCAAATCTGCAGGTGTGGCTCGTCTCTCTTATTCCTCCTCGTGTTATTTAGTAAATGCATCCTGTGTGAGCGATCGCGCTCTTCTTTGTCCATAAAAGTGCTGTGCCTGTCGGCTCTGTTCACAAATCTGTTCCATAAAGTGCTGATAGAGTGAGCGCCCGGCTCCGGCTCTGACAAGCTTCCTGCTAGTCTCCGTTTTTCAGACTTCTCTACATTTTACTCACAAGCCACAATCCATTACCACTAAGTCTTTAGACTAAAGAAAAGAGTCATGTTGGAACATGTGCACATGCACTGGATATTAAAGGGAGAAAGTGAGATGTGACATCATGTGACTGCTGTAAACATTCCTCCTGATACACATTTTAAAAAAGGAGTACTGTTTTTATCTGTTTCCTGTTTTCCTTGCCGAGCATCGACAGACTACGACTGCATTTCTTTGTGCAACCCGATGTTGCAAAATGATCCTTGAAGAGTCGGTGCATGAATGCGGTTAAAGTCGAGGTCAATGCCTGTTTGAGAACTCTTGGTTCAGTTTGGAGGAGCACAGAAACTAAATCGGGGCAGGAGCAGCAATAGTATTTACATATATATTTAGTTTGGGGAGAATTTGCCCGGGGCGAGGAGGAAGAGCCGGCAGGCCAAATAAGACCAGGCAGAGGTCCTGCACTCGGAGGTGCTGTATGAGAAGCAGCACGATGAGATGGACAGAAAATGTACCACCAACCAGCCAACCAGCCTTTGGTCTTCATAAACAGTGATTCAACTGTACTTAGACAAGTCTTGTATTGTTGTATAAGTACATACAATGTCTTGTTTTGTCCAAAACCTGAATATATTCACTTTAATATGATGAAGAGCAGAGAAAAGCTTGAAATCTCCATATTTGAGAGGCTGAAAACAGCGTTTTCTGCTATTTTTACATGGGAAATGTCGTGGTTATCAAAATAATTGCCGAATATTTTTCTGCCGATCGACTAATTGATCAGTAGACTAGTTAACACAGGCTTTTATTTGAGAATTCCCCATTTATTTCCATATAACTAAAGAGGGATTGGGATGGCAAACATGTTAAATTAAATGATTATAGAGAATCATGCATATAAACATACTTGCTACATTAGAGCACTCATTAACCCGTATCCACAGCCCCCACCCATTGAATTCCAATCAGGTGCTTCCCTGCCGCGGGTGTGATTAAACATCTGTGCTGGAGACACCTGGGGGGCTGAACTTCAGCACTCCGTTTGGGACATGGATGGATTACAGCTCTGTGTAGTTCATAAAATACTCCCAGCGTGCTGGACTGCAGTTTCCTGCAGTAAAAAATTGAATCTGCCTCCAAGCGTGGACACAGTTCTGGTTTTTAACAGCAAACACAGAAACCAAGTTTCCAGTTTACTTCCAGATGTAGAAATAACAGATGCTTTCTGTCGTTGGTTCCTGATATTTATGTGGATTTGCTGCTCCATGTTGGGACCAAAGTGAGTCTTTATTCCGCTGCCAAAACCCCAGGAAGTGGTGCCTGAAGGTTGGGACGGATCCTGCCTTGTTTCCGGATGCTGTCTCCATTACTATCAGGAGTGGCAGACATCTTTGATCTTCCCTTGTTTGTGTCAACATTAATCTTCATTAGCATGAAAGACGCAGGTTGCCAATTATCCCTGAACATTAATTCTGTCTTTGGCAGTTCTGTCTCAAAGTTGGCCTTCTAGAGGATTCATTTGTTTTAAGTGTTTTCTCCTCATATTTTAGGCATCTGGGAAAAACACTCCTGCTTTTCTTCTGCGGACAAAATAATGGCAGTGCTTTAACCTCCTCCTCCTCCTCTTCATTGTAGTCGCTTTATTTTGCTGGCACAAGACAATTCCCAGACAAATGTCACACAGCTCTCAGGCTCCCTGTCGCTAGGAGCTTTTTATCTATTTATCTGGCTGTTCTAGACTCCTGAGCTGTCGGCTTACTTTAGCGGACTCGTGCAATTTGGCTGAAGTTACTGCACCCACCCCCGTGCAGTTGAGGCTGTCACAGTTTGACTTCTGAATGTTATGAATGGAACCAGCAGTCTTTCAGATTGTGATTACTGCTATGACTCATTCCTCATGCGTTTCGCAGAGAGCCACAGCGGCTGGCAGGCGGGAGAAGAAAACCCTGTTTAGATGCATCATGTTGTGGGAACAGGGGAACTTTAAAAAATGTAAATGATGGGTAATAAGCTCACGACATATACAGGGAAGTTGCACTAGCATTGACATGTTTGGTTTGATCTTTTCAATCTAGTGGTCAGTGGTCAATGGTCGGTTGCGTATGAATTTAAAACAACTTACAATTCAATTTTTCATCAGTCTTCAGCCAAGTCTTCCACATACAGAACACAGAGGTAATGTTAACTTCCCTATTCATCTTTCTCGAAGCTTAAGGAACCAGTAGGCGGCCAAAGCTTCATGTGTTAAAGCTGCATTCTCTCTAGTGTCCACCAGGGGGCGACTCCTCTGGTTGTATAGAAGTCTATGAGAAAATGACTCTACTTCTCTCTTGATTTATTACCTCAGTAAACATTGTAAACATGAGTTTATGGTCTCAATCTCTAGTTTCAAGTCTTCTTCAAGACAGCATGATGTTCATTTAGTACATTATGGTCCATTTAGAGTCAAACAGACCATAAAGCAGGGGATGCTTTAGGGCGGGGCTACACGGTGATTGACAGGTCTCTACCATGGCGTTGTCCGGTCTGGGAGTTGTCCGTGTTTTTGTCTTTCACTCTTTCTCTTTGTGTTTTCACCTCATAAAAGTTAATTATAACACTTTGGTTGCCACCAAATGTCTTATTCAGCAGTTGTTCTTAGCTCCACCTTCTCGTGTTACTTCTGGTTGCAAAAACCAAGATGGTGACGCTCAAAATGTTGTACTGGAGGTCTTAAAAACCATAGACCACAAACCAATGGGTGACTTCACAATAACTATGCCCACTTCTTAAATATAGTCTATAGGGACCACAAGCAAAAGTATCAAAGATTAGAACTTCCTTCAGTTGGAGCTATGACGTCATGCAGCCCATCCACCAGAGATTTATTCATGCTCTGGTTCTAGTTTCTGTTGCCTGATTTTGATGAGGACATTCACACAATCTCATAAATCATGCACACAAATGAATACGCTTCCAGAGTTTAGGAGCTACGTATGAAATTCTCCTCTTTTTAAACTAAAAGCTTCACAAGGAGCCGCGTTTCAGAGCACCGAGACTGAGGCTCATAATCAGATGAGTTTGGCTTTGGTTCACTTAAAACAGCCTGTTTCCCGTATTATAGGAATTTGTTAATTGCATTTCATTTGATTTGTGGTCCAGTGTGGGTGAGAGACTCTTAACAAGACATTTAGATCCACTACGCCATATTGTTGTGAGGACGCTCAGAGGATGGTATTGACTTTCCAGTCCATTAACTACATGGACCTGTAGGACAATTTTAGTTTGTGTGTGTGTGTGTTTGTGTGTGTGTGTGCGCGAAGGCTGTCCATGCCAAATAAGAAGACATTACGATCATTCATTCTCAGCGTGACCCTGCGGACTGTAACAGCGTGGCCAAGGACGACTCCTCAGCTGGAGCCGTCATTTATATTTTACAAGGGTCTCATTTTCTACGACACCTTCACTCTTATTTTCTACGAAGCCCCTCATTTGGTTCGACACCTTGGTTCCTGGTTTACGTTGTACAGAATATACTTTCATGGATTCCTGTTGAATCTGAATCGGCAGATTTTTTATCTTTTTTTATACGATTAACACAACATGCACATCAATATATATAATTTAGATCTACTGTTTTGTATTTTTCTTTTTTGTATCTGAACAATATCAATTATTCTGAGCCTTCACACCGCGAATAAAGGCATCAACCAATCACGTTGTGCAGAATGTTCATGCATATTCAATAATAGCACTATAGAAGTCCGCATCGAGACTACAAACTTTATTACTCCTTTAAACCTTGGCAAAGACAGCGCAGTTCTTACCTTTCACAATAAAAGCCCGAGACATATATAGTGTGTAACTGTTTACCAGATGGAACTCAAATTCACTCGGAGCATTTCACTGACAGGAAACCAATAAAATATCTAACATGAGCTCCGACTGTACAACAGTTCAACCTTAGACAGACTGTCAGACGCTGCTCTGGGTCAATAGGATTCAGGTTGTTGGTCTTTTCAAACCTTTTATTGAAAAAGAGTTGCAACTGTCACAATTTTTATCGCAGCCTGTTTGAAAATATTTAGTATTCAGCATTTTTCTGTCATTGATTCAGTGTGTAAGGGCCTTCAGTCTGTTAAAGCATTGAAGTGTGACTCAGTGTTTTAATGCCGAATTGTACAAAACGACAAAGATGTTGAACGACACATCGAAGCTGAAACTGTGAGATGTTGCAGAGGTGACGCAGAGAGCAAACAGGAAATCATACAGAGTGTGTGTGTGTGGGGGGGGGGGGGGGGGTGTGACAGAGACGGCGAGATGCCGCATCCAGCTCAGGAAAGGCTGAAGGATGATGGAGTGGTCACTGGGGATTTCTTAGATGAAGCGTGAGTGCAGCAGTGCCTCGTGGCAATCATTCAGGGAAGCCAGTATGGGTATCAGTCCATCAATGCAATCTGGCGTCAGCTGCAGTTGAGCACAGATCATGCAAAGAGATGGATATTAGGCTCACTTGAGCTTAGACCAATAAATCAGTAAAGAGGCAAAACAGCATTTAACTTAAATGTGGTTTTTGGTTTGTTAGTTCTGTCTCAGGATGGATATTTCACAGATTCTTGTATTACGTTGCGATGCACAATCCACTGTGTGTATTTTTGTCTGTTCCCATTTTCCGTATCCAATATGTGCCACAATCCTAAAGTGTCTTTCATTCAGAGGCTGCTTGTTAACAAAATCTAACTCTAGAAGTAAATAGAAATGGAATATATTTTTATGTGTCTGGCTGGAGGCTCAAAAAGTCTATTTTCTAGGCTTGACAAGCTGGAGACCAGGACTGCACTTGGGGAGGGTGAACTTACACAATAGAGAAGTCCTCGCAGAAGAGATTTCCATCTGACAAAAGGACATTCCCTCCTAACCTAAGCAGTAGCTGGATGATACCACTTGTTCGACAAGCAACATATTTTACTCTGCTCTATTATAGAGAGAAAATGTGCAATGCAGAAGAAATACCTGTCACACATGACACTTTCTAGCTTCCTTTTTCCTACACAATGGAAATTCACAAGTGCTACTTTTACATATTCTTCACTTAAAGCTTTTTACAGCTGCAGTTTCTGCCATTATATCAGTCTCAGCAGCAGACTTGATCTACTTTGAACAAGACGAACATAGGGTATTAATTAACAACAACACAAAACATCCATCCATCCATCCGTCCGTCCATCCATGCATTCATCCATCCATCCGTCCATCCATGCATTCGTCCATGCATCCATCCATGCATTCATTCATCATCCATCCATGCATTCATCCATCCGTCCATGCATCCATCCATGCATTCATTCATCATCCATCCATGCATTCATCCATCCGTCCGCCCATCCATCCATCCATCATGTTATCTTGGGCCGGGTCTGTCACGACCCAAAACTCATGACCATATTTGCGGCTCGGCTCCCTCTTCACCACCACGGTCCCGTCCATCTCCCGCTCCATTTTACCCTCGCTCTCTAACCAGACCCAGAGATACTTGAACTCTCTCCCTTGGGGCAATTCCCTTTTGTTTCCCAGCAGAGAAACGTGGCGTCAGACTTGGAGGCTTTGACTCTCATCCCGACTGGTTCACACTCGTTTGCAAGCCGCCTCGGTGCGCGCTGAAAATGCTGCTCATTCCATTTAACTACGTGTCTGTTTTTACACGAGGCAGGGTAAGGCAAACTCAAGATAAACCTTGGACCACTTGATTTTTGTAATTGACATTATGTTCCCGTTTGGGGACTTTTTGTGAAAGATGTCAGTTATAGCATGACTATGTTTTATGCATCACCTTGACAGTTCTTGGCTCTAATCTCTTCCACTCTACTCTTGATGACTCCACTGCTCTTAACTTGCAAACTGTTTGCGAATGTCGCTGTGAATCCTCACACTGCCATCTGTATCATTTCAACCTTAATAGGCTGCTTCTTTTTACGACTTGGACAACCATGACCGGAGGCTTTATGTTTTCGGGTTGTATGTCCGTCTGGTCCGTTCTCGTGAACGCCATATCTCAGGAGCACCAGGAGGGAATATTTTCAAATTTGGCACAAACATCCACCTGGACTCAAGGATGAACTGATTAGATTTTGGAGGTCAAGGTCACTGTGACCTCAAGTCCATCCCACTCTCGGTATTTCGACATCTCAGGAACGCCTTGAGCGAGTTTCACTTAAATGTGTAAAAGGATGAAAGGATGAAAGTGAAGACATTTTGGACATATTTAAACCGCAACATTACTGCTGTAATACGAGGCACACAACCGCAACGCTGTAATTCTAGTTCCATTTTCTTCCCTGTTAAATTAGCGGGAGCCAATTAGACGTGGAGCTGAAAGGTGCGTTTAGATTAATGACAGCCACCTTTATCTCTGCAGATGGAGGCCGACCTCTCCCTCACTCCGCTGTCATTCTCCGGCTGGGAAATGAATGAGATCCCTCGCTGTTTTTCCAGTTGTTGTTTTCAAGTTTATGACTCTGTGCGGAGCAGCTGGGGGTAAATCATTTGCCAGGCGTGTTACAATGGGACACCGACACTTGATCACATGTATTGACGCTGCCTCCTCTACAGCCTCGTCTCCCATCTGTGAGAGCAGATTGTTCTGGATGGAGGTACGTCGCGGGCTCTAAAACTGCTTGATTGGAACTAACAGCTGCAGCCTGTCGCATTAACTTCAAGTGTTGATAGATATTAGGATTCTAGTGTACAGTTCATGCCATATATATATTGCATGCAAAATGTAGACACACATGTATGCCATTATGAGGCATTTGTCAAGTATCAACCTCTTTTAACATATTTTACACCTCACAAATCCCTGCTGCACTCTATCAGCCCTCCACAGAGCACAAAATAGTGCTTTTGACCCTTTTTAATAGATATATTCGACACCTTGTGCCATTAGGAGAATCTACAGATTTGGAGAAAGAACAGATTGTTCTTGGCTCCCGCCATCCAGCATCATCCGCCGCAGTGATCCCCCGTCGCTGATTCCACGTAGCAGCCCTTTTGAATTCCAACACAGTCAAGTGCACGCCCCGTCGGATAGCAAACTGCATCATGCAAATGATCCCAAACATTGAAGATAGCTGAAATTTGATGCAAATTTGTGTGCGGGGGTAACTACAAAGCAGAGAAGCAATATCAGCAGGATGTGCAAGTATCAGAAAAAAGAACGCCGGAGCAGAGACGGCAGTGCGAGGGTTCATAGCTCACAGCAACACAAACAAATTTCCACGGGTACATATTCCAATTGAAATTTATGAGACATCATAAATTTATCTACAATCGAATGCGGCATGATTTCGGGCCTCACATGTGTGAGTTTGAAATCATGCAGCAGCGATGATGAAAGGAGAAATGACTCTGTGTGAAGCCTGACGATGGTGACGTGCCGAGCTCTGGATGTTACAGATGAAACATTCTGAATCGACGCGTGTTGTTGATGAAGTGGCTTCGATGGATTCCATTCATTTGTCCAGCGGTATGAGAGAGTGATATCAGATGGCATAATGCCTTCATGTAATAATCACGTTTGTCTTATCAACCCTAAATCTAAATTCTGCTCACAGGAAGTGATGAAGGGAAATGAAAGTACAACATCCAGAGCAGTCGCTTTTAACCCTCTGAACCCCAAAAACCTTCTTGGTTAAGTTTAGGAAAATATCTTGTTTAGAGGTTAAAATGAACCCTTTCTGTCAGACCTCTCCAGTGTGAATCTAAATAGTTCAATATGTAAAGCATGTGGAACCCTTAGTTTTTATTTCTGATATTTGTAATATAAATATTGTATTTATAGATTCCTCTTGTTTTGGTGATAAAGAAATTCAACATGCGTTTTTAAAAAAGCATTAATGTCTTTATAAGACAGATGACATCGTTGAGTTCTCTCAGCTTCTAGCCATGATTATGCTGTTTCCATAGAGGTGAAGAACTTTTACTTTTTATATGTTGTAGTGAAAAACGCATCCACAGTGAATAAAATGTGACCGGAGCAAACGGTGCTCTGTCCAGTGACAGCTGACTCACCATCTTTAGCCTCTCTTGTCTCTTTGTTGTGTGTTGAGATATATATATATATATATATATATATATATATATATATATAAATATATATTAGTGCTGGGCAACGATTACAATTTTTAATCGCGATTAATCGCATGATTTTTTTGCGATTAATCGCATTGTTATGCGCAATAATGAATTCAAAGTAGTGTATTGCGCACTTTTATTTTAAAGTACTGCTATATGAACAAAAGGTCAATAACATTTGGTTTGCAAACACTTTAAACACATCAGGTTCTTGTTAACAGCAGTATTCCCTCTACACAGCAGCAGTTATAACACAGTTATAATGTTTACTGAGGAGAGATGGCCGTTGGAGTTCACATTGTTGAAGCGGTGGTGTCTCGACGAGTCACACAAATGCTTAATCCTTCACGAGGCTTTAACTCCACTGTGGGATTTAAATAGATACGTTTTGAGTTGTTAACATTGTATAAAGTGGAATCCTGCTGTTTGACTGCAGACTTATCTCATTAACACACAAAGCAAGTCGCCCACATCCTTCACTGTTGCAAGATATTAACCACGTTGACATTAGCAGTCAAGCAGCACTCCGTGCAGCGTCTACTTGAGCTGGAGTTTATTGTTCTTTTGACATCTGATTTTGGCTTCTTCATGAATTCTCTCGGTGGACCTGACCCGTGACTCCTGGGTAATGAATGTAAGGAATTGTTTTCTTTATGCTGGTGTTGGAGATCTGACTTGTTTTTGTCGATGGTAACAGAATGTTTGTTTAACAATTGAAGCTTTTTTCACTTTTTGACTTTTCAGGCTGAAACAGTGTTGTTTTCTTGTAGGTTTCACCTCCTTATTCTCACCTTTGTTTCCATTCTGTACTCAGTCCAGCAGCAGCAGTCTTTCATTGACACAGGGCTGTATTGAATGTCTGTATATATATCCGAAGCTTTGATTGAGGTTATAGAATGAAGCTTTGAATGTCAGTCATCCTACTTAATGCCGTCACCCTAACCCGAGTATCTTGGTTGTATAAATGTAATTTATGGTTCTGTAAGATTGCTGCTCGACCGCTCTGTTAAAACAGGGAGAGCAGTACAAATGTTGCTTTTGAAAGGCTAAACGCCAACAAATATAGATTGAAGTAGAATATTCTGCCACGATCTGCAGATGGATTTGTTCGCAGTTTACCTTTTGAAACTGTGCTAAAATCACAAATCTGCTATCATAAAATCATGTGTTTGTGTCATGAGTCCGCTTTGAAGCGGGTCAAGACCCATCCTTTCAATTAGTCTTGGTTTGGTTGTCTGGTCCGTACCGGGGTTTGATTGACAGCTTTCACACCAGCCCAAAGCAACCGTACGAACAGACCTGAGTTCATCTGAACCAAACCCAAGAAATGAGGTGTGAAAGGAACCTTATTGTCACTAATATAAATATCCGCTTCAGTGGAGCGCTGATGTTGCCATTTCGTAAGATAAAGAAATCCCTTGACATTACCCAAAGTCAACCGCACCATCAGCCAGTGAAGAAACGGCAGTGCTCTGACTGACTGCACCAAAGCCACACTGCGATACGCCACTATTTAACAGTGATTGTATTGATTTGCTCTGCAGGTGTGTGTCACTATGACAGGGATGGAGAAATGTGCCGTTGCAAGGAGTACGCCATTAACGCTCTAATTACGGCTCCAGCCTGATAGCCTGCACAAAAGGCCTCATCCGTCGGCCGGAGTGTAACCCGGGTCAACGACAGAAGGCCTCTATGTTTGTGGTGTTTCACTTCTGTACGGTTAAGATGGATAAAATGAAGAAGACTGCGGCACACAGTTGGCTCATTTCGTGAGAGGACAGAATAAATACCCATAGTTAAGTGCAGCTGCTGCCGTGATTTGTTGTGTGCAGAGTGGCTCTCTGCCAAACGTTTGAGTACCTGTGAGAGAGAGGAGCTTGTAGCTGTGGTGTTCCCGCTGCCATATATTTACCGTCATGAGTGGAACCGGTCTTTGGCAGTTTTATGGACTTCTCAAGGTCAGAGTTGGGGATCTCATTTGAGATGTGTCCTTACTTCAGCAATAGCAGCAAAGATGAGGCTGCTGCAAATAGATAATTGTGATAATGGCTGCAAGCTGATGGAAGAGGAGTTTGCATCTTAAAGTTGTCGGGCCGGCGTGGCTTTACTGCCAGATTAATCAAACCTATTTACAGCAAATTTTCAATCCCCTCCTGAGGCTTTTCATGAATACAAAATGGACAACATTGTGTGGAAGGTTACAGGGTCGAGGCTTGTTGCAGCACAAATACCTCCGTCTATCTCGAAAAACCTGGAACAGCGTTGAGCCGAGCAAAGCCCCCTGGGATCAGGAGAACCAGGCTGCTTGTTGTGCCAACGAGTGAGGGGAGGATGAGAAAGGGCTTAGCCCAGATTGATCTCAAAACACTGGATCCTTCGGCCTGGACGCAAACGATTCATCCTGGATCCAGGCCCACGCACCACCGCGGCCCAACTGCTATGCATACAGCTCGGCTCTTTAGCTTATGCATGTCCCGTTACGCTATGATTCATTTCATCCTTCATCAGGTAGCCTGCCTGAAGGTCTTTGTGTCTGAGTGAACACAAGTGATCTTTGCTTCCTCCTCTTTACTGCTGCGTATCCTGCAGGGAAAACCATGAAATAAGATAGTAAAAGGTGCTGTTACTGTCTTCCACTCCATACAGCACAGCTCTCTCTTTTCTTTTTTTGTTTCTTGCCTTTTAATACCTGTCGGATAAAGGCAGTTATCTAAATAGTTGAACAATGAAAAGAGCAATGAAATCTGAGGCTGCACTTTTGTTTCATAGTGAGTTTAACGGCTCAGAGTTGCTTTTTTATGTCGGCCCGAGGACACAAGAATCTCTAGAAGATGATCAATACCCTGTTGAAAGTCAGCTTCTCTGCGCTGGAGTTAAATATCCTCTCTCCTCTTCCGTCAGGAGTCAAGACTGTACTCTGCAGATGCACAGGGGGTTAATGTAGTGACAATGTGACAAGTTGAAAGCGTAGCCCCAGCTTTCAGGTTGATTCAATGAATGTAAAAATGTAAATGGTATTTGGGAAGTCTCCCGACACATTAGCGTAACTGCTTAACATTGACAGGCTGTTAATTGGAGCCGAAAATGTTTCAGGATTCCTCCGTTTGGACGACGATTGATTGTTTTCTGAAGTTGTGCTTCTGTGATAGTACTATTTAGCGCCTGTGTGAAGTCGCTCCACTCTCTAGCTTTGGCTCACCAGCGACCCTCATATTAGCTTCCGGACGATTGATATCGACGTGCGTGATCTAAACTTTGTTGATGCAACGCTGCTTTTACAGATCTGATGTGGTGGGCTCACCTTGTGGACCAGTGAGCATGACTGGCTGTCAGGAGCGAGCTTATGCTCCGGCCAGTGCGCGTGTGTGTGTGTGTGTGTGTGTGTGTGTGTGTGTGTGTGTGTGTGTGTGTGTGTGTGTGTGTGTGTGTGTGTGTGTGTGTGTGTGTGTGTGTGTGTGTGTGTGTGTGTGTGTGTGTGTGTGTGTGTGTGTGTGTGTGTGTGTGTGTGTGTGTGTGTGCACGAGACAGATTTAATGTTCCGTTTTATGTCACAAAGATTTGGACTATGACCGCTGTCGTGCTGTTCACTGGTCAGCTGCGTGCAGGGTTAGTGAGCTTTTATACAGCTGCAGCTTTAAAGTTGACGTGCAGGAGCCCATTCCACTATTTACGGCAAAACATGAGCAGTCTGGTGATTTGTTATGAAACAAACCTAAGGCAACCTTATTTGGTGGAGAAAATGAAGGTGAAGGGTAAAGTGATTACTACGCCCATCACAGCTTATTGATTGACTTCCTGCTTCAGCTTTGACCTGATGTGCATGTCATAGTTTCTTTGACAAGTGATACTTTTAAATATTGTGTTTGCCCATCTTAGTTAATCATGTTAACATAAGTTAACATTTGCCAATTAGCAATAAACACAACAGTGTTGGACGGATTAAAGTTTGGATTTGATGGTGGAGCGAGATGAAAAGTCAGGGAATCAAATTACACCAAATTTCACGACAGTCCATCAAATAGAGCGGTCGATATATTTCACCAAATACAAACTTCATGTTGGCGCTAAATGAAGAGTACGAGGAACACCAAGGTCATTCGAGTAGATTGTCTGGAAACCATGAATATCCATCGAGTAGATGTTGAGATGAAACCAGCTGAAGACTTGTACCTGCTAGTGGAAAAGTTATAGCAGCACAAAATCATCAGAATTCACCCTCTTGACACAATATCTGTAGCGAATTTCATGGAATTTCATCCACTAGTTGTCAAGATTATTCTCTCTGAACCGCAGATATTAACCTCATGATGTTGCGTTAGGAAAAGTCAGAGAATCACCATCGTCATTTGGATTTATCCTCTGAGGACCATGCACATTTGGACAACAGTTAATGTCGATTCATTCAGTATTTGCTGTTTGGACCAACGTGGTGGACCCACAGACCGACATTGCCATCCGTAGAAAAAACCACAGCAATGAACACACCACCAATGCAGACGAAACAAAGCATCTCGAGCCACTTCATGCGAGCCGATTACGTAATCTAAAGTCAGGATTCAACTTCCCTCATGGTTTTCTCAGAGCTTCACACGTGTTAAAGGTCGGCCCCTTGCTGCTTATCGCCACCATATGTCACTCCATCGCCCGTCGTTACACCTTTGCCATGCGGCTAGTGAGGCGTAACGCCAATTACAGCCTCCATCACCCACCACAGGCTCCACAGCTTTTTCCCCACCTGCCTGCATTGTCTCAAGGAAGAAAGGCTTTTCACAATCTAATTCCTGCCTCAGAATAGCAGGAATCAGGGCTGTTCTGCAGGCTCTTACAATTACAAATGACCAAACGTCCCCTGGCATGTGATCACATAGGAACTCAAGAAATGCAATGGAACCCTGGGAAGTGTGGTTATGAGTTCGGGTCACGTGCCAGGCCGTAGATGGGACAGCGAGGCGCAGTGTGAATCTGAATTAGCAGGAGCCGAGGTGGCGCCTGGGTACTGGCGGGTGGCGCTGGGTCCTGTGAGCGGTGGGATATATGGCAGCAATCCGTCACAAATCGTCTTGTTTGGCAGTACCATCTGTCAAGCATTTCAGTGGGATTAGGAGCTTTACGCGTTACTGATCGAGCTGCTGCAGAGCAGAGTGTTTAACAAAGTGTAGAAAAGTAAATGTGATACTGAAATTCATGAAGTCCCAAGCAAAGGTTCAAAGCTACTGAACTCAATTCAACCTGTTGCAGGTCTTTGTTTTTAAGTACAAAAGCTGCTAACAGGGCGAGCTCCACAACCGGGCGCATTAGGAGCAATGAGCCCGCTGATTAAATGCCCCTCATTGTGGTGCTCGTAGCATTATTAGCAGCTCCATTTAAGGCCAACCTCACACCAGCCTCATTACGGCATAGCTAGAAAAACTGCCTCCAGTGCAAGTATGGTCGCCACCCAAATCACCTCATAGCTCAGTTCCAGCGTTTCCTCATTTCATCAGCATATTATAGTATTTGTTATTTTCTTCAGGGTATTGTGTTCCAATATGAATATGCACACAAACCCACAATGCCCTGGGGCCGACTGTAGTGTTTTGCACTTTTTGGAGGAATGATGAAAAGTAGATCCTTTCACGCTTGGGTTTTACTTATTGGAAGTTACAAATGAGCATTATTACCTCATACACTGGTAAATTCCGTCATCAGAGGTTGTACCTGTAGGCTACCATTAATTTGATGCAACCACCTGCAGCGTAGTGATCTGCTGCTCATGTGCGCAGCACGTCCTCCTAGCGGTCATTTGAAGTAGAACTACATTGCGTCCGTGGCTGTCTGTGTCAGCTTCCGTTTGGGAGTGTGACCGAAGCTTTACTGCACCAACAGGGTCCTCATCCAGCTCACACTCATGAACCAGTGAGTTCATCAGAGCATCAACCACTTCAGGGACTGAATGATAACCGCTCTTCACTTCCATTTAATCTCTCAGGTGTTGACTGTCGAAATGACTAGTTAATAAAAAGAGCTCGACAAAAGAGTTCCAAATGTGGTGATATTGTCTTTAAATCCTCTTCCACAGCCGTAATCAGGCCCAGCCTCAGCCACAACCGCTCTTTTGCCGTGCCATTGAGGATTGGCAATCAGTTTTTGATTGCATTGTAATCATTGTCTCTTTGCTTCGCATTCTACAAAGCAAATATGTCCACATTAGGCAGCTGGCACTGCTACTTATGCACACACACACTTTTCCAGCCATCTCAGGTCTGCAGTCCGACATACTGTAGGTCAGAAACTAATTTGCCTCCTCGCTCATGTTTTCTCCTTCCATTTCCTCTCCCATCTTTCAACACCACCATCACCATTCTGTCCCGTTAATGACTAATACTGTATTCATATCCTCTAATATGCAACAAGAGCCAGCACATTTAATTATACCTCCACAGGAGACGGGCACACTCCGATGGACAGATCCAGTTGTCCTTGTCATTTTTCTTACTCTAATCAGGGATATTCACATATTCAGAGCAAATGCCTCCCAGAAATAATGTCGGCACAGAGGAGGTCTGCACACCGTCAGGCTTCCAACACTTTATTCGTCTTTGTCTTTTACATTTTCATCTGGAAGATATTTGAGCCTAATGGTGTGTTCAGACCGGCGAGGAGGCGGGGCTTACCTCCATGTAAATGAAATCGTTTCATCCACCATGGCTGAAACAACCACTCTTGCTGCTTTGTACCAAACAACATCATCAGGAGGCATTCACTGTGCCTAGCGAGGTAAATATTGGCTAGTTTACTACAGAGTTGTGGATTACCAATAAAAAAGATGTTGCTGTAAACGGATCAAAAGAAAGCCGAAATAACTACATAACTTACCAATCTGTTTTATTGGTAATTGTTTGCGTCATGCAAACTTGTCGCTGGAGTTGACAAAGTTCAACTCATGTGAATATGTTTATAAAAAAGCTTGCTCTGTGTTTGACATGACGCACACTTGGTCCCTCTTCTGAAGTCCTGAAATGAAGTGGTTTATTTCAGGAAGGCCTTTTGCTGTTTCACTGGGATTGTTAGTGCTATAGCCAATAAAGAGGCCAGATGTCTCATATTTAGCACCAAATGATTGTAATTTGAGATAATAAGCACCAATCTGTTGTGTAACGAGTGTACCTGTCCACCTTGTACTGATACGGTTATTGCAGCCGGTAGACGTGTAGCCATGAAGTAACAACAAACATCCGTCCCCTTGTTGTCATTATAATTTACACTGTAAGGCTTTAAGTTTGTGGACATCTTTGTCTACATTCTTTCATCTGGTGTGCCACCTGGTGATTTGCCATCGTGGGTAAAATGGTTGGCCCAGGTCTGCATAGATGCCCGACCTAAACCCATCCAGCACCTTTGGGAAGAACTGGAACGGCAACAGAGAGCCGGTGTTGACCTCACTAATAGGAGCCAATCCCGAGAGCCAGGTTCTAAAATGTTGTGGAAAACCTGAAACCAGAGGAGGAGAGGCTGTTATAGCAGCAGGTTATTGCCCATGACTTTACAATGAGATGTTCAACAACTGCATAGAAGTTCAGCCTCCAGGTGTCTACATACATTTCAGCTGAGTAGTGAATCTCCTCTCAATGTTTTAAAAGCAGAACTGAGCTTAATAATGTCCTACTTTACACAACATTATTTGTTGTTCTGTATTCAGAGAGCCACGTCTTGCTCTGTGCCTTTAATTATTCCTCTATTGATGTCCGGAGCTGAGTTGTTGATAAAAGTGTTAGTGAGTGGGGGCAAATCCACGCACCCTGATTTAGCTGAGCGCGTCGTCTCTGCGGAGCCCTCTGGCACATTGCCGTCCTCTTTGAAGGCCCCTCCGCTATTGATCCTGAACGCATCCAGATGTGGCTCCAGTGGCCGGGGTTACACCAGCAGATAGGCCTTTAACCGCCTCAAAGCCTTTCCCCTTCAGAGGCAGCGGGCCACTCTGTGTGGTGAGTAGATTTGGTTGGCTTTGTTATAAAGCTGCATAAATACGCTGCGCTGTGAAGTCTCCACTCCAGCACCATTGTTTAGTTGAGTGCATTGAGGAAAAAGATGACCTCTCGGCTGATGTCTACAAGGACACGACTGAATTGTGTTCATTAAGGAGCAGCTGCTTCGCCTGAATGAATCCTGCTCGATCACTCATTAGGCATGCGGAGTCTAGTTGAGCTAATATTGATGGGGGCATGTATCATTAACTTTATTATTACCTGAAAGACACAATGTTTAGATTAAAGTTCAGCTCCAGATTTGAAAACTGAAAGGAGCGCCTCTCTGATGTTACACATTGAGTTTGTTTGTCATAGGGAGTCGTACAGGAAACGGTTGTTAAAGGACGTCTGTGTTTCAGAAAACAACCACTGATGATGTCGGCTGGGAAAACAAACAGCCAAGATACAAGATACAGTAATTATTCTGTAAATTCAATTAAGAAATAGTTTGAAATCCCGTACTACATGATTCACTACTGGCCGAATGAATGTAGACGCTGAACTTCTATGCAGTTGTTGAACATCTGATTGTAAAGTCATGGGCAATGATCTGCTGCTTTAACAGCCTCTCCTCCTCTGGTTTCAGGTTTTCCACAACGTTTTAAAACCTGGCTCTGGGGATTCGCTCCCATTTCAGCTACAAGAGCATTAGTGAGGTCAACACCGGCTCTCAGTTACCGTTCCAGATCTTCCCTAAGGTGTTGGATGGGGTTGAGGTCAGGGTTGTGTGCAGACCGGGACGAACCAGTTCTGTTTTTAGACTAAGCTTTTTCCACGATGTTGAAACAGGAAAGAGACGAAGACAAACTATTGCCACAAAGCTTGTTGCTGTCTTATGTAGGAAAACGCAAACAATATGAAGAAGAACTTTTTGTCAGATATGATACAAACCGTTATACGAGGATACAATTTTTCAGTCCAACTGAAGAGTGAGTAGCTGATTACACCACTTTTTCAACCAGAGAGGCAAAACTTACCAACTCAAGTCCCTGCATGAACCAAGGACACTATCATTGTGTTGTAGCTGCCAAATGCTCCTCATACTAGGATGGGGTGAATTCTGCTGTGTACACGTGTGCCAATAAAAAGAACACGTTGATTATTAGAGTGCAAATCACGATACACTGAGCCGCTGCGATGAAACTCCAGGCTAATTATATTCCTTGAGGGTTAGCAGCTCTGTGAGACGGGTCGACCCGCACCATCTGTCCAAAGGTAGAAAAAACTCCAGGATGCATCGGGTCTGTAGATGATGAACTGATTTGCATAAAACACAAAGGAAAAATGTTGTGAATAAGCAGTGTTAAAAAAAAAAGAAGAAACCTCCATCATGATGACAGTGAAGAACAAGAGAAACCTCCATCATGATGACAGTGAAGAACAAGAGAAACCTCCATCATGATGGCAGTGAAGAACAAGAGAAACCTCCATCATGATGACAGTGAAGAACAAGAGAAACCTCCATCATGATGACAGTGAAGAACAAGAGAAACCTCCATCATGATGGCAGTGAAGAACAAGAGAAACCTCCATCATGATGGCAGTGAAGAACAAGAGAAACCTCCATCATGATGACAGTGAAGAACAAGAGAAACCTCCATCATGATGGCAGTGAAGAACAAGAGAAACCTCCATCATGATGGCAGTGAAGAACAAGAGAAACCTCCATCATGATGACAGTGAAGAACAAGAGAAACCTCCATCATGATGGCAGTGAAGAACAATGACTCGTCTCAGCTCTTAATGAAATGGTTAATGTGAAGGTGGTAGCGCCTGCCTTGCCTGGGTGAGACGTAGATTTTGGCCTGAAGCACACACATCTGCTCATCAAAATAGAATATCTGCGCAATTAAACCTCATCCGGGTCCACCAACAACAAATTACAAGCTGGTTGGCATGGTTACTAAGTGAATACGAGAGGAAACGGATGCGAGTGATTCACGGGGCTGCATCCAGGCAACAGAACGCTAATGTTCTCACCGGGTTTAAGTGAAACAACGAGGGCAAGTGCATTTAGTGAGCTGAAAGTTAAATGGAGAGGAGGGACCGCGGGATTGTTTCAGTCCTCTTAACCTCTTAAAAGGCTTTCGTGTGAGTGGTTGTTAGTTCCATCACTGCTGGAGTAAAATGTCTGGTGGGTGTTGAGTGGCATTTGAGCTCGGAGGAGAAGTTGGCAGCATTGTTCTATTGATACCATTACTTAAGAACCTATTATATGGTGTTTCTATAGACTCTGTAAATTAACCAGACGCGGTCACTTGACTTCTACGTCTCCTACAGTGGTCAACGTTTAGTAGTCTCATTTAGCCACGTGTTAGAAACCAGGAACTAGTGGACTATTTTATCTCAGAGAATAGCTCGAAAGCTTGAGTTCGGCACAGACCTTATTTCAGGAACCCATTCAAAAAACCTGTTGGCTCCAAGACGAGGGAACTGGACGAGCAACAACGCTCACTCATTGACAGCGTCTACAGATCTCTGTAAAGCCTTATTGACAACGCCAAAGAACAGACAGTGAGAACCTAAAATGAAGTAAATCTTTATTACTTTCCATCAGGTGCTAGAAAAAGCTTTGGTTTGTTTGGTCTGAGCAGATGGTGTGAAGTTCTTCTCTGCATTAATAATGGTGACGGATGAGCTATAGAACACACAGCTAAACTTTAAGGAATACCAGAACCCTTTACATGTTGTCACCCGCCTATTCACTCACCCAAATCAATGTCATACAGGTATCGTAGATATTACCCATGAAAGCCCATATGGGACTCACTTCTAGATGCAGCTTCCTGTTCTGTAGGTGAGGTGAGACCCTCACAGTGAACAGTTTAACTCTCATGTCAATTTGTACAGCTTGGAATATCTACCACATTCTCCAAGAGCGCCATGCTGCCCTTACTAAGTGAAAATGACAACCCCTGCCCTGAGAGCCTGACTGGGGGCAGGGAACAACCCCCATGCGAACCTCATTAAGACTAAATGGAAGCGATCTGCAGCAGGGAAGCTGAGGGAGGAACCCAGTGTGCCATTAGTCCCTGAACAAGTGGAGACTAACGAGCAGAAATGGTCATGGAAACTCTCATTACGTTAAGTTCTGGGGGAGCGGCAGTGAGGTACATCTACCAAACCGTTCCTCGTGCTTCTGAGGATTCCCTGGAGTTCTTCTGGAGGATCTTGGTGGATCCCTGCAGCCCGCTTTGGAGAACCACGTCTTGAAAGTGACCAGAGTTAGTGTGGGAGGTCGCAGCTGTGAAGGGGGAGTGTCCATGTGTGCATTGGACCAATCCACCATGAGGTAGTTCTACCAACTAGGGAGGAACGCATTGGAATTATTAATGAGCATCATCTCTTCTCTGATGTACAGTTTGAGCAAACTAAAGAAATCTGTTTTATGAAAGTAAACAATTCCGCTCTAATGGAGTCAACCGTTGCCAGTTTATCATTTGATGTTTTATTTAAGTTGCACCCACAAGGCACCAATCTCAGGTCCCATCCAGACGCTCTATACGAATGTATGTGAGCGCTCATCTGGGAGGTCGTGTCGTGCCCTGTAGAGAGTCAAGAGTTTACATTATTGAGAAATATTAGCAAAATAATTCAAAACAAAACTCATAACGCATTGCGTTGATTGCTCAGATCCTCATTAGACGTGCTAAACACCGGCGGCAGCGACTTTTTGATTGAGCAGTAAGCATTAAAAAGCGATATATTATATTATATTTACCACACAGATGTTTATAAATGAACCAATGAATTATTAACAATCATTGTCAATGAATGTATAATAAATAAAGTCAAACGACTCTTAATTACAACAGTTCTAATCAATTATATGCATATTGATAGCTTTTTACAGATTGTGTGAGCTTAAACACACTAGAAGCCTAATTGTCCTTCATAATAATTCACTACATGTTTATTATGATGGAAAGTAGCATCAGAATGTGACACAATCACCAAATGTGGGCTTTTAATCCCAAAATGATTCTCCAGGGGTGAATGTCCCCCAGACCCCCCCCCCCCCCTATGGCTGGCTACTGTTTGAAGGTATTCATAAGGTTCCCTCTCTCTTAACGTTCCTCGATTGCTCATTACTCAGTAGTAGTCAGTAGTTTTAATTACTGATAGGTCAGTGTCCGTCAATATGAGATATATATAAGAACTGTTTTGCTTAAATACACGACCACTTAGCATCTATTTCAGACATTCTGCAGATGGACTTTTACTTTTTAAGATGCTGCATATAAACCTCAGTGAAATGTTCATGTTGTGTTCAAGCTGTCCAAACAGCAAGAGTTTCCTCTATCCATGGGTATTATTCAAAGAGTGTAGTAGAATTATTAGTGGAATCCATCACTGAAAAGCTCATTTAAAGCTCTTCAAACACATCGAGATCGCTCTACACATTTTAATGTGAGCCTTCAGTGCACTTTGCAGCTGTGTTATGTGGGAAAAACAAACAAATTATGGAACAATGTTATGAACGATAATCAGGTCGTAATCACGTTGTCAGATAATCGTAAACAAAAATGTATCTTCTGAAAAGCGTCTGGTAGTAGGAATTGTTAAAAGAAAAGCGCGTTGCATTGCTTGTGTTGCACATTTATATTCAGGTAAATAGATCATTGTCAGACGACCCAGAGGGGTACCTAATGATTTATGAATCATGTTGTTTTTTTACCAGCCCTCTGTGTTCCATAAAAAAGCAGTGTGTTGTTCCGTGTTTGAATCATATGGATTTGTCGCTTTACGATCTCAGAAAACAACAGACTTTGTCCCCAATGGAGATACTCGACCCTCTGGCAGCAACACCAGAACGACGGCGCTTAAAGGTGCACGTGTGCTTTGTTTTTGTCTTGTGTTCTGACAAAATATTCAAAATTATTCACGAGTTTAATGTTTTTTTTGAGGTATGCAGAATGACTATTCCAGTAAATAGCACCCATGTTGGATCAAATACTTTTCAGTGCGCGGTCTGACTCTGGAGTTATTACCATTTGTCTCACTGGCTCGACTCGAGTTTTCTGATGATTCAACTTCCTGTCTGGTGTAGAGAGCTGTGGAGGAAAAGAAAGGATCCTCTCCACCACTCTGAAGGCCTTCACACTCCGGGGGGCGTTTTATTTTTCCTGCAATTAACTTGTACGTCAACATATTGTTATGCCAACACGCCGGCGACAGCATAGACCAGATCCACTCCTCCCATGCTTACCTTTCACAATAAAAGCCTCAAAATGATCAAATTCACTCGGAGCATTTGAGGAAAGTAAAATGTCTTACAGTAGCTTTAGATATGCAGCTGTTTACCGCAGACTGCTAGAAGCTGCTCTGGTTCCTCACATTTCCGTGTCATTTATTCATTACGCTCTTGGTGTGTAAAGGCCTTCAGACTACCGTATTTTCCGCACTATAAGGCGCACTTAAAAGCCTTTAATTTTCTCAAAAAACGACAGTGCGCCTTGTAATCCGGAGCGCCTTATATATGGATCAATTGGTTAATTGGTTGATCCATACTGGTTGTACACGGCGCTCTGTCAAAATGTTTCAGTACGACTGGTAAACTACAAAGCCGCACCGCGGTAAACACCGGTACTGTGCTTACTCCTAGTCCAACACCACTTGTGTGTATAAAGACCCCAAAATGGCACCTTTCAAGAGACACACTTACGACGCTATTCTATTCTATGCGCCTTATAATCCGGTGCGCCCTATATATAAAAACAGTTCTAACATAGGCCATTCATTGAAGGTGCGCCTTATAATCCGGTGCGCTTTATAGTGCGGAAAATACGGTACATAAACCCTCCATTTGTTTCACCTTTTTCTCATCATCACAGTGCCTGATGATCCAAAGTGACCCAGATGACCAAACTGGTACATTTAACATCAAACATTAATGTCTCGTGCTCTCAGGAAAGGAGCTCCACTTTTCAATTTCAAGATGTTTAAACCGAGTATTTTCATTATATATAAACAATGACATCTAAAATCATGATCAACGTATGTACGATCAACGTAGAAGCAACGAGTCAACCTTCAGATGGATGTTGCAGAGGCAGGTACGGTGGAGTTGCTGCTCATGACAGTCCAGCTGCGACACGGTGTGCGGTAGAAATTGACTGTATTTGATTCAGCCTGTGGTTTCCCGAATTACAGCCTGAAGGCATGGGCTCATGGTGGACCCACTTCAGGTGGCTATGAATCCGTGTCAGTCACTGATACTCCAGCTTTGCACTGGACCTGCTTTTCCCCGACGCGAGTGCCGTTTTATCTGTGAAAATAATGCTCGTTGCCACTTTCTCGTTGTTTTCTCTTCTTTCTTTTTTTCACACAACTTTCTCAAACCAGTGCAGCCGAGGCGAGGATCCTCTTGATATACAGCCAGCTGAGTCAGTACCAAGGTTTTCCATGTGCTCCCCTATTGTTAAAGATTTATTAGCAGCGGGTGTAATAAACTATCCCAAAAACTACAGATTTGGTGACCCTGGGGTGGTGCTATCCAGCTCAGTACGCTACTTCCATGCCAATCCCAAGATGCCACACACCATCCTGCAGAATACTAAATTTACGTCCTACTGCTGCAGTCATTTTGTCCCACTCCCCCCCCCCCCTTACTGCTTTTGCTTTTGATGTTGCCTCTGTCGGCTCAAATTAAGTGTCAGACTTTGAGTACTTTATATACAAGCTTAGATTTGATGAAGTTTGCGGCTAAATGTGTTTGCTTTCCCGTGACAGGCTGCAGTAGATCTGTTCCCGACATGTCTAATTGATGCGTTTATGGTGTCCACGGCTTGTGAGAAAGGAACTAATCTAGTGTAGTTTAAAGGGAGGAAATGGAGGACGCAGTGAGCGAGTATCTTCTCGCCAGACAGCATGCATAATTGCAGGTTGCAACTGAATGTATCCTCTGCAGTGAATTATCTCCGTCAGTAGAAAGATGCGATAAGAAATCATTCCACCTTTTGCATATGAATAAAATCAAAGTTTCATTTGCAGATAGCAGCGGTATCAATCGTCACATACGTACGTCCGTATGGAAACATGGCTTACAGGGTTTCACACAAGTTTCAGGGAGAATAAATCACGTAGGTTTCAATGTCGGAGAGCGGAAGACATTTCTAATTTGCCTCGGTGTGCGTTCTCGTCAGCACTTATATAAGATCAGCTTGAAGTCCCCATATGTAGAATATTTCCATTTTCAATTTCACTCTGGAAGCAAAGCACAATAGCTGTAGAAGAGGGCGGGCCAACTCTGTGTTGTGTTCTGTTACAGTTGGTGGAATTGTACAAACCCAGAGATAATACTCTGCAGCCCCACAGCCCTCCGCTTGGTGTGGAGCCCTGGTGCAGTTACCGTAGTGGGTGTTGTTGATGATCGCACCACTCACCACTAGGTCAAGGAGAGAACACTTGATTTATAGTGCTGCTTCTGGCAGCTTATTCGTCTTTAGTGCAATGTTTTGTCAGCATTGTACAAACTGTAAAGATTCCACAACTACTGAGACTGCAGTCACTGGGAAAAGGAGAAAAAGCAAATATGGAGGTTGAAAACTGTGTCATAGCATGGCTTGAGTTCTTGGGGAGGAGGATGGGCATACACCGTGTATGAATGTGATTCTAGAGACTGGAGTGAGCCACTTCGTTCCTACCGTTTGAACTACGACTGCAAGCTTTCCTGAACAGTGCTGAGCGGCAGCCATGAGCTAGCCAGTGGGGCACACGGACTTGATATTCAGATTAGAGGGATTGACTCCATATGAGCTGACAGCTCACAGCTAACAGTGCTAACAGAGCTAACATTAGTCGTGGGGGGGTCTGAGACCCCTTGATGTACACTTCAGACCCCCTGAAGGCCTCAATAGCAAAATGTCGGAGGGTCCGTTTCTCACTTGCAATCGCCACTAAAATGTATTTTTAAAATGTACTAATGCCAAGCAATTATATATCAAACTGCAACACGTTGATTCAAATACTAATGATGAGCGCGAGAGGCACGTGTGGCTGGGACGGCTCAGATAACAACACAGAGAGAGAGCGACTTCATTGGCTGCTGAGGTAAACATTATAACACTATCTTTACATCGCTCACAGCTGTTTGCTGCTACATTAAATGTCGTATAGAGAACCTTTAACCTGAGCCAGGTACACTGGGTTTAGTTGTTTTAACCTAACCAATTATTAACCATAGAGATGGCGGGACAGGAAACCCTGATATGGTTTTTGTAAAGTCCTGGGCTCATTTTGGAAGGAACTGGCAAGCAAGACATCTCGTCTTTCAGGTTTAAGGACTTGTTTGGACCGTTATGTGACACTATCACCCATAGTGGCAAAGCTAGGCTTACCACTGTAAACATCACTGTAAGGTGAGGAAAAGCTGACCTGAATTTGGCTCCTGATGAAAACATCTGGTGCTGTGGGAAACACATTCAGGCCATCCTCCCTGCATGTGCATGGAAGTAGTCCCATTTGTCCTCTCTGCCACCAGAGGAGTTCTGGGAGAGGCTTTAGCTGCTGCTGCTGTTGGTGGTGATGTAGACCGCATGGTGCAGTGAGCGTTCTCCACAGTATTCACTCATCCAATGATTGAGTGCCTTTATTACATGCCTTCACAGTAAAGTGAGAGGAAACATGCTGTGAGATGCTGCAAAGCACCAATTGACCCTTTGCCAAGTCCCGCCCCTTGAACGCAGACCAATCATAGCGTAGAATCGGCCAAAACTATCCCAAAACTATCCGTCTCTGCTCCATAGACCCTCGTCTATAGTTCCAGATGTTCTTCAGGCTGGTTTAGTGGATTTGGAGCTCGTCCTGGTTAAACGTTGTGTGATAGTGATACACGTCACTCAGAGAGGTTATGTTTCTACAAAACAACCTGTATAGCTAACATTAGCAGAGAACGTTAACACATGATTAACTAGCGTTAGCTCTTTTATGCTACGCTAGCTACTGAAGGTTTACTGAATGTTTGTAACAGTGAACAAAGAGGAACAGTGTTCAGATTTCATTGTCTTCTGTCTGTATCTCCAGGTGATGTGTTGCTTCACTTTAGCTTCTATCTTTATCTTTTTAACCAGTTTTCACTGAAGAATCAGTTCAACATCCTGGATATTTCCTTTAAATACACATTGTCCTGTTAACAATATAGTATGCCATGATCAGAATCATTTGAAAGTTGCTATAATCACATACAAATGCTGCACATTGTGGCTTTTAAAAGAATAACTTGATCTTCCCTTTTTCAGAAACACACAGTATGAAACTCTAATCCACAACTCACCAAACTACAGTGAGAACCGCAGCCTTTGAATTTGATATCTTAATGATGTCTGGCTTGTGTGAGCCTTGTTGGAGCCATTGGCTCAGAGACCAGCAGCTCATCTCCGGTTTCTGCGGTGTGATGCAGCTACGCTTTACCAGTCGGTCCTGATTTTGAGAATCTTTTCTGTGCATCATTCATTCCTCTACGCCCTAGATCGTCAGAGTGAGAGATCTCTCCCTTTGAAGACATTCTTAGAAAGTAGGCTGCTCAGAAATGTGTCTTCTACTGTGCACAAGGTAACACAATTAATACGTTTGTCGATGCAGCTGGTTGGGCTTGTTTGTGCGTGTGCAGGATGTTGGGCTTGAGGAAGAGTGCAGTAAATATTGTCCGGCAGACTTTGATGAAAAGACAGGAAACTGAAACCTGCTGGCAGACTTCATCAGCGCCCACAGCAGGCATCGGGTTTGACCCGGAGACTGATGTTATGGTAATAGATACGGGGGTCCAGCCACCAGCCAGGCATTCACGCTATCGATTTTGCAGTGATATTTTCCAGAGTAATCAAAGAGCTGTGAAATCCTTACTCGGCGAGTGCTCGGAGCTTCGGGGACCGCTAACAGGATTGCTTTTCTCTGGTGAAGTTGAGAGTTTAGTAAACTGATACATCTTTCACGCTAATATACACATACTGCTGGTAAGTGAGGGGGCCGATTCCCACTGCAGTCTCCCAACTTTGGCAACTGGGGTCACGAGCTGGTGGGTCAGCTTTCTGGCTTTGCTGCGCCACTCCACCCCAAACGAGCAGCAGCCGTGCCTTCATATAGTTACATGTGAGGAATGATGAGCTGAACATGCTTATGGGAGTCAAAACATAAAATAGTACACATGCAAGTAGCCTCTTTTATTAAAATAGACTTTTCTTTAATAATTACAATATTGCATATGCAACTTCAGATTGTGACATATCATCTTCTGATCATGAGTTTATGTCCAATTACTTAAAATAATGAATTAAAAGAACATTTCACAGAGTACTCTATCATCTAATTGTGTTCAGGTTTATTAGGAAACAATGTTTTTAATTGGTGGCATACTTCATAGCACCTTAGCATTTGACTTAGCGCTCCACCGACTCTGAATAACAGGGTGAAGATCTATTTCACGGGTACACAACCTTTCTGGTATGAAGTGCCATTTTTATTTTATCTTCTTGTTAATCGGTGTACCATATCAACATTAAGGTTAACATTAAGTTAAATTATGACACCACGCCTGTAATTTAATTCCATCCATATAGGTACCGTGCATAGCAACATAATGGCATTAATTATATATGAGAGTACTATACAAGAAGGCTACTACTGGTGTATTCCTCTACCCTGGAGACTTGTTATGTATGAACTGGTAATTGGTAAAACTGGTTAATTAAAGTCCACTCCCATGAACTACAGATGTTTCCTGCTTAGTGAGTACAGCAGTGCAGTTAATAACCATGGAAAGAAATGTGTTGTTTCTTGTGATTCCAATTATAATTGATTGAATTATTATTCAACCTATAAGATGTTTGTTGGTTTTACTGCAAGAACTACCAATTATTTTTGACCCAACTACAGCATGGAATTTCACGGTGTTGAAGGAATCTTTATATTTTGAGGCGACTTAAAGGGCCAGTACATCCAGTTTACATGTCAAAGTCCAACTGATGAAGTCTGGGACGTAACGTGAGGGTTTGATTTAAACACGATTGGGTTGCATTATGGGAAATGTAACTTCTTTGTTTAAATCCTTTCCGTTTAATTGTACAGACGTGCATTACTAAATTGCAGGGGACTCGGTATGCTGCTTGCTGTTCGTACAGCTGAGTCGTGACTTGCCTGGATGCTGATTCAACAGTGTGATGGATGTGATGTGAGCAGGTGAACGTGATCCGGCTCTCGTGTGGTTTGAATGTCTTGTGTTAGCGATTTAGTTTCCTGCATTATGCAGATTATGATTGTTAAAAACAGCTTGAACCTGTTCTCCGGTTAATGTGAGGCCTAAAAGAGACGACGGGGGATTCTCTCTATTCTGCTGATTCACAGCGCGATTCACACCGCGGCCTTCCTGTCTTCCTCTTCTACCCAGTTTTTTCGTTGGTTGTTCGTTCCCAGCGCTGGTCATGGTCCATTGATTATCTTATTAGCTGCAGTGAGGAGCTGAACACCAGGAGCCTGCAGGGGTCCACGTTTGTATCGATTTAGCGATAATTAGGCAATTCTTTAAATGTTTTTAATTTCATTACAAGTGAGGCATTCTTACTTTCTTCTCGGCCCGGGTCTGTATTCAAAGCAATGTTTCCTCTTCAACAGTTTTTCGCTGCCCTTGAATTAAAAAGGAGGCCTTGAATGCTGATTTCCATTTTGGAGACCAGGACTAGAAATGATGCCTCAGATATTTCTGTTTACTCAGTCTCACTGTCAGGTGGTCACCAGTTGCACCAAGCATATGGTGCAAAAATGTCAATGCCACTTTGCATTTTGCATGTTTGATTTCCAGCTTGGTTGACACAGTTTTCTTTTCCACATTAATAACTGTATTCTTCATCTAGCGCTCTCCGGGCTGCAGATGAACACAGTCAGTCAGCCTGTTGTCAGAGAGAGGTCAGCGCCGAGCCGATAACGTGGACAAGTGATGGTTGTAATGCATGTAGTCTGTTGAAGAGCAGATGCATTAACTGACACTGTTAATAACGATGGATATTTAAAGGTATCCTACATGATGAGTAATGACTCCTCCCTCTCACCCTACGTCCATCTACAACATGACTGCCTGTAAGGAAACACTCTCGCTGTCATTCTCTCAGTCAAAGCTCATTTTTTAAAGTGGAACAGTGAACGTTGAGGCCTTAGCACATCGGGGACCGTTTTTCTTCTTTGTGCGATTCATTCACACGTCAATATATTTCTTTTAGAACCGTCGTTTTTGTCACGAGTGCTTTAATACAGAACGTGAATATTAAAAGCGGCATATTTGTTTCTGTGAACAAGGTCCATTTTCCGGAGCTTTTGCACCACAAATGAAGGCATCAACCAATCACGTCGTGTTGAACGGACATATTCAAAATGTTCAGAAGAATTTAAAACAAGACGGCAAACTTTATTTCTCCTTTCAGCCGTCACAAAGGCAGCACAGACAGACCCACGCCTTCTCTTCTTACCTTTCACAATAGAAGCCCGAGACAAATGGAATTCACCATTTTACTGGGAACTGAAATTCACTCAGAACATTTTGCTGAAAGGAAACTCAATAAAATATCTTCCACGAGCTCCGGCTGTACAACAGTTTACCTCGGACAGACTGCCAGACGCTGCTCCGGGTCTGAAGGATCCAGGGAGTCGGTCTATTCGAAACCTTTTATTGAAGAAGCGTTGCAACTGTCGCAAATGTGCATCGCTGATTCAAAATATTCGTAGCAGAATATTTTACATTGTTATGCCATTTATTGGTCACACCCCCGTTGTTTAAAGACCTTAAGAGTTAAAGGGGCTAAAGAACCACAGTTATCTCTCAGACTATTAGCTGAACAGACAGAAGAAGCTATATGTTGTATTGTTTTATTATTGCTGCTTTTTGTTTTCAGTGTTTAGCTGTGCGTTGTTTAGCTTGTAGTAGCTTATAATTATATCTTATTTTTCATTCTTCTGGAATCCGATGTGACGAACAAGAGTGAAACGTCATCAGAGTCCTGTTTCTGTGTGATATCATCCGCACACTCTGTGGGGCCTTGACGGCACATACTTGAGAACCGCTCCCTTTCTTTATTCATACAGTCTGTTTACCATTGCTGCCGATTAACTGGGTAATTCAGTCGTCCCGAGGTCATAACTCGTCGGCTGCATACAGCTGGTGCCAGCGAGGCTTCATTCACACCCTCAATGCTCTCTGGACAAGCTTGTTTGTGTATGCAAATGAGATGTGGAGCCGTAGGCAGCCTGTGTCGTCCATAGTGTCCGACTCCACGTTTAAGAAAATAAAAAAGCTCTGTGCGACGTTCAAACGCAACTTTCTGAGGAAACGTGTCAAGTGTGTGCTCACAACCGGATTCTGCCCCAATGGCTTCATGAGGATTGCAGGAGTTACAGAGATGTGCACTGAATGATGGATCCTAATGGCACTGGGAGGAATGCGCTCAGGCCCCTTATGTTTATGTTATGGCCTGAGACAGGGCAGCGGGGTTAACCTCATCATGCAGGCGACTCATTATTGCTCCTCATCTTCTCTGCCATTGATTGCTCCCAGCATTTGGGAATGGAATCCTCCATATTATCCGCCCTAAATACCTGCATCGGTCATATATGAAGTGATGGATATTCTGCAATTATACATGGATGCATTTTCCTCATGCAGTTGCAGAAGGCTCCCTGCAATATATAATAGCAATTGTGCCATTTTGCTGCTGTATTTAACATCCATTAAAACTTGATTTCTAAATCTCTAAACATGTAACAGTTTAGATTTTTAAAGGACTTTATATATCTTCAAGTTGAGTTGTTCATATACCGATACCTGTATCAGAAATGTCTCTGATACAGCCTGACATGAGGTAAAAATGTTATCGGAATATCTCTATCTTAAAGCCTTGGTTCTCAGCGGTGCTTCTGTTCATTTGATGGCCAACAGAACCACCAGCTTCCACTGCAGAGAGAGCGAGCTCATGTAGAGGTACTGCCTTGCTCCTGGGCACTTGAACACTACTGAGTAATGCAGTGGTGCGTTTCATCTCTTTGGCATCAAAGCAGGTTTTTTCCAGCCGTAATCTCAACAATATAAACTCTTTGATCTCGTTTCTTTGCGTTTGGGGAACGTCTTTGTCATCTGATGTTGCTCTCCAGAGCAACAGCGGATGGAAATTCACGTGAAAGAAAATCACATTCTCACAGCTTGCGTACAGCCTTTGCATGTGCCTCCAACCTGCCGCCACACAAAGGTATGATCAATAATCCCGTCTTCTTCAGGTCACAGGCCACTTTCAGACTCTGGACTTCACGGGTTGTGTCCTCAGGCTCTTTAACGTGTGATGGAATCTGTGTTTCCAGCTAAATACTTGAAATCCCTCCACAGTATAATATGACTGTTGAATATAGTCACCAGTGTGGCAGACCGCACTTTATATTCTCCTTCCCTTGTATTGATTGTGTCTCAGCGTCTCTGACTGGAGTCCTCTTGGCTCAACTCAAGCTGAGTACATTCAAACCCTGCAGCCAAAATCAAATCTGGAGGCTCAGCATCTTTGAGCACACTCCGTGTTGTCTCGAATACAACAGATGCTTTAAACCCATAGAGGTCAGTGCATTGCTGATTTTTTTCACTACCCATTTAATCACAACTATTTTGCCTGTTTTTTATTTTAGTTACTCAATTGCACAGCACAACCTGCTGCTTCCAACCAAGACTCAAGCAGATATTATTGAATAACTTTGGCACATTTCAGATAATGTACATGAAATAATTGAGGGGACTCATTTGGATATTGTAGTTTGACTTTTATCCACTTATCAGATCGATTAATCCTTGTATCCGCTTATCTGTCTGCTGTTGAGCATTATGCGAGCTGGATGACTTGCATGATCAGCTTATGGGACTGAAAGCTGTCAACTAGAATGTCAGTTTCCTGATGGAGTTGAACCTAATGTGTATAAATGTAATACACTATAAAAAAAGGAAACATGGTGAATATACTGTGGCACTCTTCCCTGTTGAAGCCTCATTTTGTAATGACGCACACAATGACGACACTCTAGGAAAGACAATGCTCACTATTCTTAGTGTTTAAAAAAACACAAATTTGCACTAATTTTGGTGGAAAAGCTTCAACATGTTCAGATATGTAATCTTTTACAACAATGTGCCGTATAATGAAGCTTTCTTTTTCCAGGTTCATATAGAAATATAAGTGTGTTCCCATAACTACGGCATGCGTGTATTACCCCCCCCCCCCCCCCTTCATAAGCTTCTTACATTGCAGTTGTGAGGGCCAACAAGGACACACATGAATGAACATGGAGGTCATTTCTGAAACAGCAGCACCAACTGTTGAGTTTCGCTCCACAAGCTCCGGCTGAGATGATCGGGGTCCGCAGGTGAAGGGGGGTGCTGATGGGGTTAAGCGCCTTAATGACACAACATGGACTACATGTGGACGATGATGTGTGCTTACGTTTGTGCAAATACTAATCTGTCATCAGACGGTCTGTTTTCAAACGGGAGATTTAAAGATTGGCAGAAGCAGTTATCATTTGTTATCATTTTTATAAATTCGTTTTTTTCTTGTAATCCAATAATCTTAATCTCTTGCAAGTTAAACAAAAGCTGTTTCGGAGCAGGGAATTATCTCAGGACAACGTGCCAGTTTAATGGACTTGCATTTGATTGTCACCGGTGGGTAGTAATCTTTTTAATTGAACGTAGTAACCCTTCGATAAAATCCCCACCGCACTGCAACGTCAGGACGGCTTCAGTGGTGAAATCATTCCGATCGCTTCCTCTCGGTCAGACGCGTCTGTTCAGCCGTCTCATTACGTCTGAGTTATGACGGCGGCTGAGCATCAGTACAGCACCAGACACCAGTCGTGCTCATGAATGTGGAATGATTGCGCTTGATTGCAGAACTTTTTGTTAGTGGGTGGTGCACGCATCCGCAGATCAATACTGTGGTGCACGGCGATGGAGTTTAGTGACGCAGCTCTTAGGACACGACTCTCTGGGGAGGACACTAAGTGTAGAATCTTTGTTTCTACTCTGCCCCCCCCCCCTCATAATGAAGCCTAAGGCAGTTGGAAAGCACTTATGTCCATCCTCGCCCACTGCTCCATCCCTGCTCCCTAATGCACATCCCCAGACCAGACCACAATTAAAATTTCAGAACAAATTTCAACCCTCCTGTATTATTAAAGCACCCAAAGCTGCTGCTGCATGGAGAGACCAAGTGGGGCACAATAGAGGGTGTGGCCATATGTTTTGTGTGTGCGAGCGTTTAGTGAAGCACTGAGACACAAGCTTAAGAGGAGCAATTAAGCTTTCTTTTTTTTTTTAAATTAGTCAACAAGCCTGAAATCAACAACCCCCAGGCTGGTTTGAGAAGCGTGTGATTGACACAACTAATCATCATCGGCATCAAAAATATGTGTGTGTGTGTGTGTGTGTGTGTGTGTGTGTGTGTGTGTGTGTGTGTGTGTGTGTGTGTGTGTGTGTGTGTGTGTGTGTGTGTGTGTGTGTGTGTGTGTGTGTGTGTGTGTGCATTTTGGCAACGGAAGTGTAGTTTTGTGCCGTCCATCCAGACGAGTTAGCAAGCTTTAAACTGTTACAAGCATCAACATGTCTGTCTGGTGCATTTTCAGTTGACAAGTGGATGTTCCAACAGAGGACTCGAGTTCTACAGAATTATAACAGGAATCACAAGTTCCAGAGTAACGGGTGTTTCAGTTCAACCAGTGACCGTGTTATCTGTGGTCGCTCCAAGTAACTTACGTAAATGGTCGGCTTAGATAATAATATTGTAACAGTATCACTATTTAGCTTAAAGGCAAAAGTGCCCGATCACCGTTGCTTTCAGCTTTGCCGTGGATTCGGTGAGACTCTGTAGAGGAGGTGGGGAGACGTTTTTCTTCTTGAAATAATCAAACAGGCCGTATTGAGTTTCGAAGGCCACACATTTCAGCACCGGGCAAAGTAATCGATCTGTGTTGTGTGGGCAACAACAACAAAAAAAAGAAGTGAGACAGTATTCTGCTCTCTCCATGTTCCTGTTTGTTTATGCAGGTCTGAATGGGCATCGTGTGCCTTGCGGGACTCACAGATCAGTGTATTTCTTTGTTGTTTTTCTGGCACAAACACGCAGGTTTCTGCTGCTTGACGTCTATGGGAGTCCCTTTGTTTTCCCTCCAGCCCAGGGAGGTGCGCTCATGCATATAATCTATCACAAATCACGCTGCCCGTTAAAGTGCCATCAGCTCTGATCCTCCTTCGGCATGTGCGATGTAGTTGGTGTGTTGGACTGTATGGGCTGTACACCGCCACATCATTTAGCAAAAGCGCCTCGTGCCCGGCTCTCTGTAAAGAGTAATATTACCTCTGAGCAGACGTCCTAAATCACCCTCTGACATTTTATTGAATCACAACTGAATGCACATAAGCTATGTGCCTTAGCAGCTTTAAAGTAAGATTGTGTGAATGGAGAACAACAAAGCGGGAGCCAAGCACAGGTGCACTGCCGGCATACTAAACCACTGGCACGTGATTGAGGCAACTGTTGTGGAGGGAACCGTGTTTCTAAAAGAAAACAAGACGACTGCAGCTGAAGAATAATACTTAACTGGACTCACTCTACACAAGACTCTGTCTTGACCAGAGAACATTACAGATTGACTCATTCCCCGGGGTCAGAGGTCAGCCTCGCACGTTCAGATGAGTGTCACCGTCAGTAAAATGTCAGATCCACGAGGGTGCGGATCAGCTTCACCTCGGCCCAGTGCAAAGTGGCTCCCCGTATGAAGCGGTAGACGGCCATATTAAGCTGCTGTCACTCTCTCCTCAGTACAGTCTCTGGCTCTGCTCTCGTTTCCAAGAGGCCCCCCCTGCTGTAGGTGTTGGTTAAAGTAGGTCATTCCACCTCATTTCACTCTGTTGGAGCAATACATTGGGAGGTCTGGATGACTATTTGAGATTAATTTTGGAGTAAACAAGAGCTGGCAGGGTTTCTTGTATGTTTTATCCTTCAGACCGAAGCTAATCAACATCAGACCAGCAAAGAAGCATTGTGTGCAATTATGACATTTAGTTGAACTTTCATTTAAGTAAAAGCAAGTTAGCAGCTAGCAAGGTAGCGGTCATTGAGGTACGCTGATGGACAATAAATGCTTGCAGAGATCAAAAAGTAGTCTGACTTCTCCTGTCAAACTTTAAATATCACATTAATATTTTAAGCGTATTACCTTAAAAGCTCTGAATTGGCACCTCCAGGATTTAGGGATGAGTTCCAGCCGGTCAGCGAGTGAAGCCAGCGCTAGCTCGGCCACCAGGATGGAGGCAGAGAGCTGTCGACAGTGTCATCGCTTGAACACAGTCAGAAGGCGGTTAGGCATTGTTTCCAGAAGCAGTTCTAGTGTATGTCCATAATCTAACGTCATTAGAGTAAAGCTTCATTGTGAGAGGAGAGCGAATTGGTCAAGGACCCTGAATGGAGCCGGGTAGCCTTGTAGCAGAGGGACACCTGAAGCAGCAGTGCAGACAGTGCAAGAGCCATGTTACCACCCAGCTCCCTGAAGCAACATACAACCAGTCAAATAAATGATAATAATATGTATTAACAAGGATCTTATATTTTCACAGAACACAAACAAGGAGGCAAACTACTACAGAAGAAAGCAGCGGTGGATGCTGTTCAATTTATATTCAATATAACCAAAGAGGACTCTTTAAACGAGGAGCAAATATAACAACTTTACCCAAAGTACACCAACATAGAAATGGAGCCGAATATCTGAAGGCTGAAACACAACTAGAGCTGTTTAATGGAAACCACGGCAGCAAACACTGACAACCTGAAGCTAATGATTATAATCGAGCATCTCTGAGTATCATGTCAAAGATCCTGCGACGTAGTTTCCTGACGGGCTTTTAGCTGCTCTTCCGTCTTCGCTTTTGGTCTCTTTGAAAGCTAATGCATGTATCGCAAGTCGCTTTGACGTCTGCCAGATGAATGTGATGTAAAGTAAATGTCAATAAAACTACATGTTGGAGCTTAATCGGTCAGTTTTGAATATGAATTCAATCTAATATAAAAGAGAGTGATCCTCCCTTAGAATATCTCAACCTGCCAACAGTAATATAAAAGCATTATATGCATAACTATTTAACTTCACCCTTAAGTAGAAGGTTGAATACACTTGTTGATGACATTATTTAGTTGGTTTTCCACTATTGTGATTGCACTGAATGTGTTGGGCACTAGGGCGCTGTTTTATCTTAAGAACACATTCATGTGTTGGTAAGTTTTAACAAAGCATGGGTGGAATGTCGACGGACTTATAGCTCCGACATTCCCCCACACAAAGCAGCCATTCCCTCAGATGTTTACACGGCCGTCATGATGAGGTTCCCAGATGTTGAAGGGGAGCCTTGAGGACTTCATTTGATGCGTGACACCGCCAGAAGAACCATGCCGCCATGGAGCTTCCCCACTTACTTCCATACCTGACTTGCATTATCACCAGCACTCCTCCCACCATCGCCCCGGTTAGCTTTAAGCACATTGCCCAGTGATTGCACTAATCCAATCAGATAGATCAGGTGTGCCAGCTGTCACACCGAGACACTTGGCAGTAACACCGGAGAGCAGCAGGCTGTGTAACAGCCGGTGAGCAGCCATGCAGAGCGGATGTGTCCTGTTAAATAATCCATTAAGACTTTTTTAACCTTACCAGCCTCTTTGGATGCATCCACATTAAACTCACGGTACAGCAAAAGGTTTTGTCAGGATGTTCTTTTTGTTTCGTTTTTTACAGTAGCAGTTCCTTTATCCTCCTGCACCAGAGAACAACCTGGCTGTATGGAATGAGAAGTGGCAGAGCCCTGAAGATGCTGCCCACCACAGTGTTTCATAAAACAGCAGTGTCACTGTTTCTGCTCACAGACCCTTTTACAGCCGACGTCATCAAAAGTACTCGTGCACATGTTGGCAACGGAAGTGTCGTTTTGCTCCAGCCATCCAGACGAGTTAGGAAGCTCTAAACATTGAATAAAACGGTTACCAGAATCCAAATGTCTGGTCGTTGCATTTTCTGTTGCCAGAGTCGATATTTCAACAGCGGACTGAAGTTCTTCATAATTCCAACCGGATCATGATTGTTTCAGAGCAACAGGTGTTTCAGTTTAAAAAGTTACCGTGTTAACTGGTGACTGTCAGCTGAATGCGTCCGCGATTCCTCTTATTGACCACAGACTGTATATAAGAAGTGAACGTAGCCGTCGTTATGCTCTCCATTGGTTTGTGGCCATTTTGAAGCCTCGAGTTCGGTATTTTGGCCGTCGCCATCTTGGCCGTCGCCATCTTGGCGAAGTGACCATATTTGGACTGAGGAGGACTGACGTATACAGTCTGGTAGAGACCTGTCAATCACTGTGTAGCCCCGCCCTAAAGCATCCCCTGCTTTATGGTCTGTTTGACTCTAAATGGACCATAATGTACTAAATGAACATCATGCTGTATTGAAGAAGACTTGAAACTAGAGATTGAGACCATAAACTCATGTTTACAATGTTTACTGAGGTAATAAATCAAGAGAGAAGTAGAGTCATTTTCTCATAGACTTCTATACAACCAGAGGAGTCGCCCCCTGGTGGACATTGTCATGGTGTTTCACGTTCTGAACATGAACACAGATAGTTGGATCTTCTAGTGACTTTCTCTCTCGTGTAACGTTACTCGCCAAAATACATGTTTATATGCGGACACTTAATATTGGGCCACTAGCTTACGATTCTACACATTCACTCTGTCATGTTGTTTAGGTTGCATTCTCCCTCTTCGGTGGTTAATGTCCTATATTTAGCTCGACAAGCTAATGCACTCCGCCGCTCTTCTGTTGCCAAACGTGTATTGTTTCCACACGGTATAAAGGATCTGTTGTAGCATGTCCTCAAATGAGAGGGAGATTTCCCCGATGAAAGCCTCGATTAGCACCCGCCCCAAGCTAACTGTTTTGTGATTCTCAAGAAAGGGATTTTGATACAAAGAGAATATGGACCCACATTACAAAAGGTTCACAGATACCTTCGCTCCAGTGGCTGCACAACAGCATATGGGTATTGCATATTTTGTATTTAATTTCAAAATCTACAGCAAGCCTTTTGACTCCTTTGCTTTAATGCTAAATTGGGAAGTGCATCATCACATCAACTTTAATATGATAAAACTTTTCTAATTCTATTTCTATGTTCTATTCTCAGTTCAAATGACAGCTCGATGGCAGGTTGGCATTTTTTACACTTACAATTAATGAAAGTTCACGTTGCACCACACAGAGACAGAAATAGCAACCAGGCTTTTCTTTGAGCTCCACATCTGAACTCCTGCATTAAGGGAAGTAATTGGGCAGATGGAAAGTACACACTTTAAAGAAAGTTTTTACCATATTGGAAAAATGTTTTTTTCTCTTCTGAGTCGGTCTGTCATACAGTAATAACAGCCGCGTATCGAGAACATACAGATTCATCTTGCCTTGAGGGAAGCTTGGTAGATGAAGTAATTTACTGTATACTCATGCCTCCTATGTCTTCTTAGGCGCTGTGAATGTACATACACTTTCCTCTTCCAAGTGCCTAAAGATGCGTTGTTCAGGTTTCTTTTCTTCGCCACAGTACAGCTCACCCTTGAACACGGGATGACACAATTCCTCTGCGGATCAGACCGTTTGATAGATACTCTGTTGGACAGATAGATAGTATGTAGGGTGAAAAAAGAAAGAGACATTTTTAGAATGTGGATAGAATGAATAAAACAAACGAACACAACATTGGGACAGGGAGTGTGTTTGCCTGCGGGCGCGCCGTGACTCTGACTACCTTCCTCTTCCCACACTACGCCTTCCTTTAGTTACCCTAAAGGTGAAACATCCAAGGGCGTCTGAGCACAAAGCAGCGTGTGTGTGTGTGTGTGTGTGTGTGTGCACATGCATGTCAGCAACTCTGCACTTCTATGAGTTTGTGAAATATATTTGAGTTTAGTAGCTGATACCAGTATATTTGTATGAAGTGTGGTATATTAATATTCTGGCTGTTTTTACATCCTGTGCTTAAATAGATTGTGCAGCAGAACTCCTGTGACACTCAGACTAATCACATTTTTTATGGTCAGTTACTCCTCATGCCAGGATGACCCACCACATTAATTTAACGGTGTGCAAACTCTGGGACTAACGTTTCTACCCTTAAATGGAGAATGAGGCCGTGGTTACTCTTGTCTTTTCAATGCCACTTCTGTCATCTGGTCACAGACGCATTACCGGTCCAGTCTGTGCCATAGACGGTATAAGGAGTGGACCTAGTCCTCGTGACGTGTCTCATTGGTTTGTGGTCTGCCGTTTTGAAGCCTTGATTTCTGCGTTTTGGCCATCACCAATATAATAATAATATATGGACGCAGTGTCCATGACGTCAACCAGAGGTTTCTGAGGAGCCGTTGTGAAGCTCAGAGTTGGTGGTTTGTTTGCTCCGAGACATCGAAGTGGCCTCGTTCACATTCAATTCCTCTCCTGATGAGAGCAGAGAGGAGAGAGGAGAGAGGAGAGAGCAGAGGGGAGAGAGGAGAGAGGAGAGAGGAGAGGGGGGAGAGGAGAGAGCAGAGGGGAGAGAGGAGAGAGCAGAGAGCAGAGGGGAGAGGGGAGGGGAGAGAGCAGGGGAGAGAGAGGAGAGGGGAGAGGGGAGAGAGAGGAGAGGGGAGAGAGCGGAGAGAGGAGAGGGGAGAGAGGAGAGGGGAGAGAGGAGAGAGGAGAGGGGAGAGAGGAGAGAGGAGAGGGGAGAGAGGAGAGAGGAGAGGGGAGAGAGGAGAGAGGAGAGAGGAGAGGGGAGAGAGGAGAGGGGAGAGAGGAGGAGAACCGGGGCTGGAGAGCGGCTGAGGCCTGCTGGCTGAGTCCTGTTTGATTACTGCTGATTAAAACACATCTCCTCGTGTTGCTGCTTCAAAATAAAAGCTTTTAAATAACTAAATATCAGGGGACTTTTATTGTGAATATTCTACAAGAAAACGTGTTTATCATGGAGTTAGTGGGGCCTTGTTAGCCGCTATTCTTCAATAACAGAAGTCCACTTATACTGCAGGGAGGAAGAGGAAGCAGCAAAGATAACGTTAAGATTTAAAGGAAATAAAATGTGTTTATTCACCATTTTACAGCCGCTCATTACTCTCCGATCAGGTTGGTGCATCCAGTCATAAAAGCTGCATCGAAAAGACGAGTCTAACCATGGCTCTAATTTATTTTATCTTTTAAAGCATCATAACTGAACACGTAAATGAATACGTCTGAAAAGGGTCCAGCTGCTGTATTGGTCTAATTCTAACTTGTTTATGTCCGCACCTTGCCTGCATATCTTTATGATTTTGTCATGCATGCTTCCAGGTCAGTGTAATGCTGGCGGTGCATCGTGCAGCAGCCGTGCTCTGAGTTGTCCAGGTCGGATCATCAGCAGAGAGAGCCTGTCCCTTAATCCCCAGTCCTGTGTTAATGGTCCGCACTCGAGGCCCCGGGGCAGCAGTCTGAGACGGAGGATGAGTGAGCAGCGAAACTTCAGAGGAGAGACTGATGTAAATGTGAAGAAATAGGCTGTGTGGGCGAGAGAAAAGTCAAAGAAGTGGGGCTATAAAAAGGCATGGGCTGGGCGAGGGGGATCGCGGGAGGGAGAGGAGGGAGAGGAGGGAGAGGAGGGCTGAACGGGCGCCTTCTCCCTCCTAGGAATGCAGCAACCCTTACCCCCAGTGAGTACACTAGAGGGCCGCTCCCACGTGTCAAAGCAAGATCACAAAACGTATTTGATCAGGGCTAAGCCGAAGACGTGATGTCCCACTCGGTTGGAGTGTGATGTATTATCCGCAGCTCATGTTTTCAACAGAAAAAACCCAAAGCGCCGTTGTCTCTGTGTGGCAGCCGGCTCTGCGAGATGTCGTGTTGTGTTGCATACGGCGGTGGACGTCTGTGGAGCAGAAGTATGATCCAGAATAATAGTGAGACGGGGAAGTAGACGCCGTGGACAGGTTGATCTGTACCGGTGCCTGTGGCTGGTCACTAATGAGGCTCGAGTGAACGTGTCCATGTTTCCTGGTGAGCATTGTCTCGTGAGTTAACAATCAGAGTGAGACAGGTGGTTATCAATTAGCACACTTGTACGGCAAATATCTGCAAGTCCTGACGGAGTTACACAAGTTATCAGAACTGTATTAAATATAATGAACAGATGTGTTTTCGCAAAATGGGAAAAAAAGTCGTCTGTTTGCATTTCATGTCCACTGAGTTTGCAGTAAAATCTGCATCCCATCTGTTTCACTAAACACAATTTGAATTAACACCTGTCGTGCTTTTTTACGTGCCTCCGCTGTCTTCCGCGGGATGCAGGAGATGACAATGTCACCCTGTGGTTGTACACTGTGGCAACCTTCTACTTTGACCACCACAACGTCTGATGAAGGAGCGCCTACACGGTACCCTGCTTTATGGTCTGGTTGACTCTAAATGGACCATAATGTACTAAATGAACATCATGCTGTATTGAAGAAGACTTGAAACTAGAGATTGAGACCATAAACTCATGTTTACAATGTTTACTGAGGTAATAAATCAAGAGAGAAGTAGAGTCATTTTCTCATAGACTTCTATACAACCAGAGGAGTCGCCCCCTGCTGGACACTAGAGAGAATGCAGGTATTAAGACTCACTCTATTTCTGTCTCTCCACATACAGCGATAATTGCATAGCAGTTGCTTTGAAGAGGACAAGAGGACGAGTCAAACTATCACTGAATTTGACTTGAATTCAATAAAAAGAAGAAGATCATGTTCATTTAATTAGTGGGAAGCCAAATTCGTTGTCGTGATTGAGCAGCCCTGCTTCTGGTTTGCTCCGCGTCTCAGCCGCAAAGGTGACGTGGCTACAAGTTGCACAAAATATGCAGCTTTTGATTTCAAGCTGTGAAATAAACCAGGTGATTATGGCACTACATGATATGTAGTTTGTTGAATCTTGACACACAATCACAAACAGTAACTGACGATCGTGAAAGCAGCTTGAACCTTTTGTTGAACGTTCCCCAAACACAATGACGTTCCAGCCATGCGTGACGAAAGGCAGCACTCTCTCTAAACGGCGAAGTAGGACAACATCTGGAGTGTGCACAGCAAGCGATCCGGGATGCCAGGTCTTGTAGGCCTGTGTAAGTTTCTTCCCTTCATCCCTCCCCCTAGTCCCCCTCACCCCCCCCCAGCCATGGACGCTGTCCAGAAAAGATTCGCCCCTAATTGCCTGTCACATTGCCACAGAGCTGAACTCATGCTTTTTTTTATTATTATTTCTCGCAGTGCACAAATTCTTAGGGTCAACGGACGTCGTGGAGCGCTGGAGTGGGTCGAATGTTCTAAAAATATTCTAATAGGGCATCAAGCATGTCCCTGAGCATGTGCAGTGACGTGTTTGCCCATGCAGAATCTGTGTGGTCTCGTTTTGTGGGACAGAACACGCTAAAGCCACCATGATGGGAAGGCGGGGGGGGGGTTGTTGGGTTTGCCACAACACCTCTACAGGTCTGTGGCTGCGTGGTCAACGCTGGTTTATGCTCCTTCAGAGGAAACGTAGAATAAATGGACTCGACAGCCACAAGTAGCAACTCGAGCTTGAGTAGCATGAATGACATCCTCCCGTGTTTCCACTGTTTTGGTTTTTCGGATGCTACCAAATTACAAATGTTATCCTGCAAATCAAATGCACTTCTGGAGCCAATGAGGAACGCATAAATTGCATTGTACAGGGAACTCTATTTATTATCACATCACCAGATTCCCCATTACCCTCTCATTTAGCTGCAGGCACAAGTTCATGTTAGCGCTGCTGGGGAATCTGGGGAATGATCAATTTAGCTGTGTTCTGCGGGACGAGCAATGACTGGCTGATTAGATCGGGGTGCTGTAGTCTGTGCGTGCTGCATAGAGCGTGTTTGCGTCCGTATGGGGACTCATCTGTACAATCCTGGTGTGAAAAACGAAATATACATATTTTCCCGCCTGCTTCTTTCCCTGCAAAACATAAAACATCCCGGGCCTAATCTGCAGCCAACGTAGAGGTAGTTCATGAATTAAACATCCCTCGTGGGCCACTGGCTGCCACTTGTAATGCTGCAGACGGGCCTCTTGTCCAAGGCGGCCTCAGCGCTGGAATTTGATGTAAAAGTTTCGGCTTGGTTTGACTTTAAGCCAATCACTGTGAACTAAATGTTCACAGGCTCTCTGGATAGTTTAGTCCAGAAAATGCTCCGCCGCAATCTGTCCATCACCATCGTTTGCCAATATTCATTCCATTAGTAGTTTATGTGCCTTAGACCTGCGTTTCTCACCGCGGCTCCTTGTTAGAGTCAGTTTAAGAGACTGAAACCAGGACCTGTGGGGGCATTGAGGGAGGAATGTGGGGACATATCTTCACTGTGTTTGCAGCTGTGTTGTCTCATATGAAATTGAAAGAGATTTCTCCTAAATTCACCAAAAGTTACTCTTAGATAATGCCTCTTTTGCGTATATTTAAAAATAACATTTTCAGAAAACTTTTAAAATTAATTGAAGTATTCAACTGGGGAAGTTTATGGCAATATCTATTATTTGTGTGTGTGTGTGTGTGTGAGTGTGTGTGTCTGTGTGTGTGTGTGTGTGTGTGTGTGTGTCTGTGTGTGTGTGTGTGTGTTTATACTGTACATTTGGATTCAAGAAAAGCATCTAAGACGTGTTGTGCAGTACTACTTGCTGGATTTAAAAGAAGGAAATATACAATTTCTCTAGCTAATAATAATAATAATGTTTTTTCAGCAGTTGCCTAACTTATGTTTAGTTGACTTGAGGTCGTTATCCGATTTTATCGTTTTGCTGAAAGACATCTACCGAGGAGCAAAATTACCATCTGCCTTCACCAAGTGTTTCTCCAGCGAGATAAATAAATCACAGTTACCTGTCACACTAGCTGGAGCCTCAAGAGGTGAAAACATGATGCATCTGCAAATCTGTTCCCTTCCTGTCATGTAGCTGTCTTTAAATAATACACACAGTAGTACTGTAATTGATGGGGTGTCATTTCATTTTTCCGACCCCTGTACAAAGTAAGTCAGAGAAGACATCTTGGACACTGTTCTGGTTGTCTGTCCACTTCTTATCTCTCAGAAATGATTCATGGTTGTCATCATCCACTCAGAATCCAGCAACCAGCGCTCTGGCAGAGTTCCTTTGTTATCACTATTCATGTCGCTGTATTGTGAATGGGCGACGCATGAGTGGCGTCAACGGGAGCGAGACGGACCCAACTGTCTCATTTTTGTGCGTTCAGTGTGGCCCCTCCCTCATACTTCAGAGGGAGATTGTAGCGTGCAGTCCCTTCTTTTTTCACTCCGCTCCGCATTTTCTGTGATTTCATCAGGGCCTCCCTCTCTGCTTGATTTAGCGTGGGCTGTTCTCATTGCTTGGCTCACACGCTAACACGTCCTGTGAGCTTATTGCAGCGTATGAATGGATGTGGAGTATGTGACGGTACAGTGCGAGCATGCAACTGGCAGCGGCGCCTCTTACACCCTTCCTCTGTTCAGGAGATTACAGTTGGACAACCACCATATGGATTATCATTATCACCTCATTTCAAGTCTTTCAAAAGAAGCGGAATGCTCTCAGCTTTCCAAACAGTTATGTGATGTCTTCCCTTTTGTAATTGCTCACACTTACTGGATACCAAGCCACATTAACCCTTTGGCAGCGAGCACCTGTGGACCTCTTTTAAAGCCCTGTTCTTGTGCCGCCTCCAAAATGGTTGCCAACGTTATTTTCCCTGGTTCAGTTGCATCCATTTCAAATCCAATCTGCCTTTTTTTTGGTCTGATTCATTCTGGGTCAAAGCAATCATTCTTTGATAATGAATTGTCAGGTTTTTTATTTTATTTAAATAAACTCTATGTGCCCGAGCTTCATTAAAAAAAAAGTCAACTGTGAGGTTAAAATAAAGCCTCATACAAATGTATAAGCTGGTGTAAACAGAACGTACTGTATAATTAGACTAACAAGTCCAAAGGCCTCGCTCAGCTGGAGGCTTAAGTCTGTTTTGGTTGCTACAACTGGTGGAAAATGTACTAAGCCCCGCCCCCTGCTTCTCCATCAAGCTGTCAGGGCCACGTTACCACGGAGCCCACACTGTCACTGACTGCACTCTCTGGATGAATATTATCACATTTGTTTGGAAAAAAAGCGATTTGAGAGAGAAGTCAAGTAAATATGTGTTTGAAGGAAATATCCAGGATGTTTTCACGTGGAAACACAAGGTTTTAGAAATGTATATCTCATTTCAATCTGTCAGAGTAACGAGTATCACTATTACACAACATTTAACCACGACGAGCTCCAAATCCACTAAACCTGCACGTAGATACACGGCTGTAATTGGCCCGTCCGAATCTAGGACATAAAGAGTTCGTCAGCGGCCGTTCTAGCAACAACTTTGCGTTTAGAAATCCCGGTAGGCGGAGCGATACATCAGGCGATGTTAGCTAACTGCAGAATAGATGTATTGCTATCGACGTATACGTCAGCTGATTAAATGACGTGTTGAGAGGCTTCTTTTCCAGTGAGTGCCTCCAGGAGTGGATGATGGAGGGGGCGAGCGTGATCATCCCCACTCTCAAGATGGCAATATTGAGCTCCTCAGAAGTGTGATTGTGCTCTCTGTGTTCTATTTTTCATCACTAACTTTTTCCTTTTTTTCTTCTCTCCTCCGTATGCTGTCGACCGGTCACTGATGGTGCCCTCCTCTTATAGGTAAGTCATACACATGCAATCATTTTCAGACTACTGCCCACATGTTTGAAACATCTTTATGAGGGGAGCCATAATGGAATGGACGACCTCCATAATGAGGTCACACACACCTACACACACGCGCACACACACACACTGTAGTTTAACCTTGACAGAAAAACGACCTGAAGTATGTAGGTTGCCGGAAAGCCGAGATGCATTACATGGAGTCGTGCCCGTGCAATCGGGGCCGGTACTGAAAGGGTTGTTTAATCAATCTCAGTGGCTATGACCAAGAAAAGCTCAGAGATGCTCAGGGTCGGGTCTCCATGAACCACGGGTCACGTTTCATATTCATCATCGGACTCTGGAGGGACGGGAGGAAAGATAATTCTCCACAAGCCACTCGGTGTTGGAACAATATGGTCTAGGTAAGCAGTGGAGCGAGGTAGTTATGGCGGGCCTTAGTGCACGCCTCCTAGTTATGAAACACACACACACACACACACACACACACACACACAGTTGATTAAAAAAAGCCGCCGAAAAGTCGCCACCTTGGCAGTGACGACACAGCCTAACACTAAAAATAGTCGATGAGGGGTGGAGCTGAGACGGGCCGGGTGATGCAGCAGAGAAGACTGCTACTCTGACCTCTCACTCAAAGAGGCCACGCCCTTAATTATGCCGAACTTTAATGCCTAAACTTCTCACAATCTAAACTAGAGAGACAAATAAAATGTCACCCTCTTTCTTGAAGGGGGAAGTTAGCTATAAAAATGTTTTATGTTCCAGGTTGTAAACATGTTTATTTCTGCTGTAGAGTTGGGAATTGTAACATGGTGGTCAATGGGGATTGACTCGCTTTTGGAGACAGCCTCAAGTGGCCATTTGAGGAACAGCAGCTTTTGTTACGACCACGTTGCCTTCATTTCTCAGCACCAGAGATTGACGGTTATTCTTGACAGATTTTGCACCTGAACTAGACACCGTAGCCCGAAATCTGCCTTGTCACATGATCAGATAGAGACTTCCCATTGGACAACTTAAACATACATATTACCCAGCAGTCCTTTGTACAATCCTTTATTGATTTTTATTAATAAAACATTTTCAGCGCAGCAGGAATTGTTCTTTAAATTTCCAACGCAGCAGGCTGAATCCGTTGCAGGGGTCCCTTCGGCACCCAACACATTGTTGGAGGCCCCCCCCCCCCCCCCCCCCCCACACTACCCACACTGTCTATATTCACGCCGCTGTACATATATCACGATCTAATTGTGAGCACGAGCTGCTCATCGTTCGTGGGAGGCTCTGGAGAAATGAACAAATTTAAACTCAGATAATCTCCCAATTTGTGCAGTTAGTCACTCTGATCCATAGACCGGATTCATAGTCTTTGATTAAGAGTGTTGACGTAGATCATAGCGATAGAGATGCATAAAAACAGACTGTGCTCAGTAATGAAATTACTGCAATTATACAATATCTCCTCCTCCTTTGGCTTAGTGAAGGGTGAGAGGATGTGCTGGCCGATGAACTTCCTGCTCAATAAAAAGGAGGCTTTAAAGTTGAAACATGTTCCACTAAGACATGCCAGTCTTCTAATTCCCCCCCCCCCCCCTCTCCCTATTTCAGCCTCCACGAAGTCATTTGCAACGTTGCACAGGTCACTCCAGCCGAGGTTCATCATATTTATTGGATTGTTAGTCCCCTCAAAAGCAAAGCACTCTCTGTTTGACAAGGGGAGCCGGCACTCAAATTTTAATGAGCCTCCGGAGAGGATGAGGAGGCATGTCTTGTTTCCCGAGAGGCGCTGAACTTCGTGGGCAGGTACAAAATATTGATGGCACAACGTGGGTGTGGGCAGTGTGAGCATGCCGCCTTCATCTCCCCTCTCTGCTCCAGTCGATGAGGGCTCTCTGTGTTTTACAGTAGTCGCAAATCTATAAGGTAATAAGGTTGTGCTCTTTAACCTCCCACCAAATTGAAGCAAGGGGTTTGTGATATCAGGCTTTTCCCCAATTAACAGCGCAAGTCTGTATTATTTATTGCTATATTACGTGTTTCAAACTGAACGGAAAGTCCGTTGGTCTTTTCTGTTTCCATTGTTTTTTATTTTTGGACCGGGCGATAGAGTATGGTAGACACACACACACACACACACACACACACAGGTAGGATTCCTGTTTAAAAGGTGCCTGGTGAGCTTTGACATCTTCATTCTTTCCTCCATCTCTGGTGCTTTCCTTCCAGGGCCGTTGGCTGTCCTCAGTGAAATGACGAAAACACGGGGAAAACTGTAAAACTTCTGTCTTATTGTGCAGCAACACGACACTGCCATCATCTGCAATGTGCTACAAGCAGCCAGCTGATGGTGTGATAGTGATGATAGTGATGTGATGATGTGATAGATAGTTACAGTTAATAAGAAGATTGAACGAGTCTCAACTTATGAATTCCTGTCTCTTTAAATAACGTATCAAGTTTCTCACAAAAACCTCACGGTGAACTTAAGTTTCTGTAAAAACATGCTGTTTTCCTCTTGATATCAGCAAAAAAGCGCTTCTCTCAGCAGTTGATTATGGTGGTGTTTTATTTATGCACGCTAGTTTAGATTCAGTGTATCGTGCTGCGTCACGATCTGTCTCAGATTCAGGTTCCTGCACACATCCTGGCAGTTTGTATGAGAACGTCGGTTTGTTTTCTTTAAGCAACCGTCGAACGGAACGTTTGTACACTTTTCTCTTCACGGCCACATTACATGAACTTCCTCCATATCCACGTTCTCTGCTCACAAACACAACTATCAGCAGCTGCGACCTCCATCATGTAGACAAATTATCACGTCATTGCTATAACCTGCTCTGTAATTAGTGAAAGCACTTTTTTAATGTTTTTTTTAAATGTTTTTAATTCGATGCTTTTATGATGTTGTTTTGTTTTATAGCTGTTATTTGTGTTCTTAAGTGGTGAAACATTTACGCTGCCATCTTGGGCAGAGCCCCTTTGTAAAATAGATTTCAAATCTCAATGAGATTAATGCTGGTTAAAATAAAACAAAACAAAACAAAAGAAGTAGTAAAAATGCTCAAAATCCTGTTCTTTCACATTCTACATCTATACATGGTGACAGTTTAACTCAAGTCTTTGACAACAGATGCATCTGAAGGATTTTTATTTTTGAAATTTCAATGACAAAAGGTTATCCACATGGACAATTAAACGTTATCTTCTATCTCAGAGTCTGCCGTCGTTGCAAACAACCAGCGAGGCATTCAGGGAACAGTCAGCGGTTAACAGGGAAACCAGTGGAAGCACAGCACCATCACTCCTCCATCACTCCGCCATCATTATTCCAGCTGATATTCTGTCTGTCACATTTGACAGATTTACTGCATCTTGTTATGAATGTCATGGAGGCTTTTTAATGGCCGCTGCTAATTTGCTAGCTGCTGCAGTGCGATGTCTTTTCTCCTCGCTGTGTTCTGGAGTGAGTCTTCTTACAGCTGATGCAGGTTTTTGGATTAAAGTGCTGCAGAATTTGAGGAAAGCGGCCGGCTGTCACTTCTTGTTGCAGGAGAAACCCTGCTATCTTTGTTTGTGTCCCACTCAGTGATTCAGGGTTATGAAGTCTGCATATCTCACCATAAACGATGCCCCGTGTTCATGAATCACACAAGTCATGTGTTTATTTCCTTCTTATCATCTAACTACTGACGGACGAGAATTCATTCTGCCGTAATATTATGAAACATTAGAAGACGGCAATAAGGAACTAGAGACCATCTTGTAATGGGATCACACCAACCGCCATGGGCATATAGAAGGGGGGCAACTGCCCTTTCTCCACTTCCTACCCCCCCCCCCCCTACATCTGGGGTCATGCTCGGACCAAACCCAGCTCTGAACTTGTCCTTCATTTTGATCTGTAGAGCTTCATGATTGCTGCTTGCACCGTTGTGACGCTATACCAGAGTTTTGCTCGCTGCATCCGTTAGAGTTGCAAGTTGCCAACATGTTCTATCTACGCGGATAGATGGATGAAATGACGTCCTCTGAGAAGCTTTGAGAATGTGTGTTTGCCGTGAGGAGAAACCTGCACAGAGTACAAAAGATCAAAACGTTACCTCGTCACAATTCCGTGTCAGCTCAGATCTTTGCGACCGTCGTTGGGGAAGGTATGACCGAGGCTTATCGTGGTGACAGAATCTGTCCACAGAAATACAATCACCTCGCAAAGCACTCAGAACCTCCTCTGTGGAAGTTCCTTTTAGGTGTCTCCAGGACCACGTTGTTCTACAATGACACCCAACGCAAGGTGAGAACAACACCAGCGTCACTGTGGCTGCCTTCACTGCCTCACATGTCGAGATAGAGAGTGGCGTTAGAATAAGAAAGACAAACGCCTTCAGCCATTTTCCCGGAGAACACTTTCTGCTTTCCGATTATTTTTCTCCTCCCTCAAGACGCCTTCAATCAGGCAGCAACATCTGTGCAGGCGTCTTTGCAAATGCATTCATTTTGCGAGACACAAATTGGCTTTGCATTCCAGCAGTTGAAGTGCATCTTGTGAAGCTCACGTCCCACAGTGCTCTGTGTATTCCACACACGCTCTGTACGGAGAGGCACCGGGTGAATTAGTCAAATAGAACGGCTTGTTTGTGGGGTAGTACTCCATGTGACCAGATGACGATTTGTGACAATCATGAAGTCTGGACTAATTAAAACAATATTTAAAGACTAGCAAAGTGAAATCTATTAATGCCGGCGTAGCGTTTATTTATACAAAATAAAGTCAGAATTTATCATTTCTACACACAAAAAATGACAGCGATGATTATTTGTACGCTAATAATGAGTCTAATTATAGTTTGATGGACTGGTGACAGGTCTGTACCGTCTCCCAGTGCATGCTGGGACATGCCTTCATGTACGACCATGCTAAGGACTCCAGCGCTCGGTGAACCTGACCGCCAGCCTTCGTAATCAAAGGTGTCAGAGAGAAAAAGTGGCATGTGGAAATTGAAAGGTGAAGAGTTTCCCCGATGTGTCCCATCAGTCACAGAGCTGACGTGTCACCGCAGGGCGGCGAGGTCTGAAGCTGCCGCTCCGTCTAATGAAGAGTGGCACGGCACCGCGGAGCCACGGCTCTATATATGCAAGCCTTTCATCTCCTCTGTTAGTAGCTGTTCATTGTTGCCGTCACAACTACAGCAATCAAGATAATGAATGAGAATCGTTCGGTGCATTATCTCTTCCTCTTGACATTTAGTGGGATTTAATACAAATGGCTGTTTCAAATCATTATGTTGTACAGTAACAACCAGCAGCTTACACTTTGATTATAATCTGTGGAAGATATAAATACATCTACTCTTCTCAAGTACAGTTCTGAGCTGGACTATATAGTTATATAGCTAATAATACTCGTCATTTATTTCATAATAATCATTGTTTTGTATTAACAATTAATCAAATGATGAAACATGCAGCTGTTTGTTTTTTAGCGCAAACATTTTTCAAAAGTTGTTCAATTTAAGCTTTTTCAGCTTCTTTCCAAATGGCCAAAAAGTAATTACAGAAACTCATTATTCCAATATGGACTTAGTACTAAAACGCCATTCTGTAGCATGTCTGGGGATCTATTAACAGGAATAGTGTAACGTATAATAAAGAAATAGAATAAATAAAATGTGTGTATACTCAACATAAACTAAGACTCAGCTGGCGCCTAGCCTCCGTTGCTCCTCCTTGTTATTATGGTATGGATGGCCTCTGGAGGGGCGGGGGGGTATTCTGCTGCTTGTAATCTGCGGGTCGATCCTTCACACTGTCAGCACGGTTGGTCACTGTGAACATTGGCTATTACTTTACGCATTGTAATTGTAATGTTCACGTAAAGAAATATTGATTAATGCAGCTTTAAAGAACTCTTTTAATGCAGCCGTTTTACTTGTCATAGCTATATTTCTATTGGCTTCCTGCCTTCTAACGACTGCAATATTTATTCCGCCACTGCTTCACCAATTGAAATACTTTTATTCAGGTGGAAGCCCAATTATTGACTGAAGACAGAATACTGAAAGTGTCAGCATGCCTCAAAGCCAGTGAGTGTCTCCACATATTATGCAAGATAAATAGATGGTTATCCAGCCGACGGGATCGCTGCTTGAGCAATCGGTTTGTTTAGCTTGAGCTTGCTATTGTGCAGTATGGCTTGTGCAGGAGGAGAGGAGATGTATAATGTGTAATTCCACCCGGAGGATAATCCTGCATCAGCCTCAGCAGCCGTCTATGGATTCTGTACTCTGTAGACGGCTGCACGCTTTGATGCACTCCCTCGCACACTCGACAATTCACTCCCATTTCCATTTGCACACATACACGCACCCGTCGTGCTGCATGAACAATGTCTAGGAAATTGGCGAGGCTCTCGTTCCTGCTCTCGTACAGCGGCGGAACAAAAGGATGCGTGACGCCGTGGTGCTGTCATTACGCTGCTTCTGTGCATTGCACACCACCTCATCTAACTATAGGCTTAATTACAGTGGCGCAGTGAATGCATCGCCGTTACAGGCGGTACTGGGTGTACTTTTATTGGAAAGTGGTTCTTCTTTCTTTATTTGATCACAGACTGGGTAATCTAGGACATTAGTGTGTAATTGAATCAGTCGTGAATGCAGAAGGCCTGTATAACTTTATTATATCTTATCTAGCCTCATCTCCACTCACCGGCCTCTCTATTTGTTACCATTTACCAGCAATTGTTATCGGATAATGAAGACTGCTCATGCAATACAATACCCAGCCAGCAAACGCTCAGATATAGAATACCTGCACAATAATGGCAATTTAAGTGCACTTGTAATATGCTGGAGGGGCTCTCTCTCTCTCTCTGTCGGTACGTAATACAATAAAAAACACAGTAATATGAAAACTGGTCAGTCGTTGCTGCTTTTGGTTGTGTGCAGTTGTTTATTCCGCTCATTTACCTGGTGATCTTCTAGAGAGAGCATTTAGGCAACAGTTTAGTGTTCATCACAATAAACTGCTTTAAGCAGATCAGACCATCGGCGCCGCTGAGTCCAGGCTGCTGAGGTGGAGCTGACGGGTGTGATTTGTCAGACTGAATCTGTGTTTGTGGGGATCCTCTAGTCCACTTGCTGAACTCAGGACACATTAATGTAAAGTTTTATTTGGGAGATTTAACCGTATGAAGGCTGGTAGTTTGACCTCAAGACGTGGGAGGTTTGTCAATTTTGACAGTGTTTGCTTTATACATTAGAATCTGATTATATATTAGACACTGGTGTTGCTTTCTCACTGCAAGCTAGCACATATATATATATATATATAATATATGTAACTATAAAGCAAGGAGTCTGTCCGTGTGTGTGTGTGTGTGTGTGTGTGTGTGTGTGTGTGTGTGTGTGTGTGTCCTTCGCATATCTCGTGAACCGCTCATCCGATCTACTTCACCCTTGGTGTGTGTACTGATACGGACTAGTAACATTTTCAATAGTAATAAACTAAATATTAACAAGCATACAGCGATGTGTGCAGCAGCGGGGGCGGGGCTTCAGGGCTCGGATCTATTGGCAGAAATGTAATATAATATTCATAACTATGTTTTGTGGAATGTATAATCAAAAAAAATGTATGCAATGAGCTTGACTACAGTTCACTTTTGCTGCTGGATAAACTTTTAATAAACGTTTGTTCCCTGGAGTCAACGAGCAGACAGCGTACAGAAGCAGCACCGTGCTGTCACTGTGAGTGCTTTTTGTCCAAATAACTAATAACACGACTGCTGGCAAAAGACCTTCACTAATTAAATCCATATTCTATAACCATGGTGGTTATGTAAGAACAAGAGATTGGAAATTAATACATCTGCTAACAAGCAAACACCGGTATTCCACCGGTGTTTCTGACCGTGAGCGGCCGTTCTTTGGGTGTGATTTTTCAACAACAGCTGTGCAAAAGATAGAATATATAATCATCCGTTTGTATTTATTTGTTTTATAACAAATGTACTCAAGTCAAAGTGAGATGTAACACCTTCTCTGCTGTACACCAGCCTATTTTACTTCCCAGTCAACAGATTTTAATGCAGATGGCAAAATATCCCATCAAAGCTCAAACCTTGGCCCGGTCTCTTAAAGGAAACACAAGACTGTAAATATACCTTGTAAATATAACATGGAAGTGCTTCAGTCATTGTTCTGTTTATGCCACAAAACAAGTCCCCGGGATATTGTGTGCCTTTTACTCCCCGGCCTGTAAAGAAGGCGCTGACACAGTGAAAGATGAGGTTACGAGACAGAATCACATCAGCAGGGAACGTGTTTTGGGTTCAGGTGGGTGAAATAGAGGATGATTCAAGCACTCAAAAGACTCCAATATTCTTCCCACACACGGATCCTCTCGTCGGAAAATGAAAATGAATCTCTGATCAGTTTATAGTCTGAGCCGTTGAGTCCGTGATAGAATAATATCTGGGATCGTATTTTAAAAAAACAAAGATTCTATGAATATATGAGAATAAAAGAGCACATATATCTGTGGACTCAATTAGTCAATATGCCCGTTACACATTCATTCAAACGGCCGTCTTAACAACAGGCATGTCAGATCTCTCACGTTGCATGATGATAAGACATTAAGAAGGAACACTCCAGCGCACTATAGGAAACACTGCAGACAGAGAGTACCGCCTTTTGGTCCCTTCAAACCTCAACAAACGTCTGTGACTTCACCACAGGAGAACAAGTCAGACGCTGAAATCATTCCCAACATAATCAGTGATATTTCAGATTTGCTCTTGGCGTTCCTACATCAGTAGTACTAATGATAGTCATTCTGATTTGTGTTGTGTCTTCTTTTAGATCAGCTAGATATTCCTCAAGCTTTATGAGTTTTGAGGTCTTGTTTATTTCCCTTGACAGCTTAATTGTGTTTTTGACAACAAGATTCTCATATGATGTGACCAAATTAAAAGACAGTGAGTCAGTACGTACACCGTTTCTTCTAAAATTGAGCTCACCGTTGAATTGTTGCAATTACAGAGCAGGTGTAAATCCTGCAGCTGCATGCACTTAATTTGAAAAAGATATTAATTACAGGTGCTCAATGCGAGTTCAGAGCTTATCAATTTCCTCCACATGGCTCTCAACATGGTGACAGCGGAGCCAGTGGCTCGCAGCTCGTGGCGCTCACAGCGCAAACATCGGCAACAGTGCTGCTGGAGCTGAACGTGTTTACCTGGGGGGGAAACCAGAGGGTTTGGACGTCGTGTCGATGTCCTGAGTCGGGACAGCGTTATCAGCTGTAAACGCAGAATAAGTGCACTGCTGAGCAGCGGCCATGAGCTAACCAATGGGACACTCTCACATGCACCAACATGCACGTGTGGCCGGCCCGGCTACGTCAACAAAGCACAGAGAAGCTCTGATAACGACACACACAGGGAACCTTTAAACGCTTGGACAGGACCCCCTCATGTTAAAAAAAACAATAAACCGGCAGATTGTTCTTAACTCACGCATATCAATATCAGTACGAAGTGGAGATAAACTTGACGTTCATTCATACTTTTTCGATTATTTATTTATTGATCTTTTTAAAATACTATTGCAACAAACACTAAACTGTGACCAAAATCAATGGAGAGTATCATAAAGTGACTGTATCTGCGATTTAAGCAATTCATGCTAAGTTACACTTCTAGATTGTTCTTTTTGCTGAGGCACTTAAAGCGATCAAATCAATACTTGACTTCCTCTAACAACACTCAGCAATGATAATGGTTCACAAGAGGTTAATTTCTCTAGTGGGTGACGCTTTTCATTTTTCTAATTTCGTCTTTTTTCTTCTTTAAAGTAAAGAAGAATCATTTAAATGTTCACTCTGCTGACGTGTGGCATGTGGCTGCTCGCCCTGGCTGTAATATGTGGCCTTGTTAGGCGTGCACCTCGGTGGAGAGCAGAGCTACAGCACTACCGTCATCACACAGGGAGAATGGCTCTCCTGGTCCGTCACTGTGCACCTCGGTGGAGAGAGTCTCTCTCCTTCCAGCCAGCTGATTATATCCAGAGTAACTGTTTGTGGAACACGTGCAAAGCACAGAACTGCTATTTATGTGAGCTGACCCTTTCAGAATAAAGCATGCGGTGTATATATATATATATATACATACATACATACATATTTTTAGCCTCAGAAGAGAAGTGTATTGTCTGTGCCTCCTCCCGTTCGGTTCATCGCGGTCCTGCCACGACACTCATCTTGATTAGCTGTCTACCTTGAAACGACGCGTAGCCGGAGGCCGAGCGCTGCAGAATCCATAAAGCTACCGCAGGAGCTGGAGGAGGCGTCAGAAACACGCAGCTAATCTGCAATAAAGAATAAACTGCAAGATAAACGCGGCTGCTTCCCATGTTAATGACCAGATCTTGAGTGCTGAATGTGGGGCTTTCTTTTGTTTTTATAGATTTCCTCCATCTTTGTTGCAGAGACCACCGGTTCACTCCCGGCCTCGCCCACAGCAGATGTCCTGCACACAAAACCTCCTCGTAGTTATTGAAAAGACGATTTCATGCTATTCGAGGACTCCGACGGGGAGCGATGATACACAATATGTTATTTTTATTATTTTCCCATTAGAAAAAAGGATTGCAGTATTGCAGCTGTAACAATAAGATGCATTTATTTCTCACAATTAACACAGTGTCCCAGCGGCGCTGCCTGACTGTATTGTCAACAATACAATAAATGGCCAACACAAAAAGAGTCTATGGCGAGAGGCTAATGCTCTCTGCAAATAGATGATCATTTGTACATCGTGGTATTTCATGATTATCACACAGACGAGAGCTGTTTCCAGAGACACATTCTATAAAACACTGAAATGGTTGAAGGCTTTTTAAAGGGATTCGTCGTCTGCTTGTGATTTAGATTTGAAGAGATTTTAAAAACACCTTCAATCGCAAATAGTCCAAAGCTATTGATTACTGTTCATACGTCATGCATACATTGTGTGATTTTAGGTAAGAGAAAGTCAAGTAAAATGTTTAATCTACAATACAAATTCAGATTAGAGGAGCATTGATTTAGCTATCTGAAGGATTGGGGTTCATCAAAATCTATGAATACAAAATGATCTTTAACTATGTGCGTGGTAACATCTACTAAATGACATGTGTGACCTGCGTGTCCTCAGAGAGGCTCCTCATTGAACACTGTGGTCAAGTGAAGACGGTTAGTGTCTCGTGATTCTGATGTGCGGCGGGGAAGTAAAGAGGCTGTTGCCCTTCTGACTAAATGCTCACTGCTGACCGCTGCAGAACAAAAACGAATAATAAAACAGTGAGCTGGCGTCTTCACAGCAACATATTTCTGCAAGTAGCAGCAGGTCTTCTGTGTGCAATTCGTCTAATATGCAGAGATAATGCTGCAAAGTTAAAGCTAGTACTCAATGCATAGAGTATGGAGATCACATTACGTGCCTGTAGTAATGTAATGCAGGGATGTATGACCATTGAGGTTTATTCAGTCTGTGTCCTAGAGGTTGTTATCCCCCAATAGAAAAGATTGAGGTCATTTTTTATTTTTTTGCTATTGTTCTGTGTTGCATTATATTGCAAAATATTTGTTGTAATTATTAGTATTATTCTGGGTGTGGAAGATGTTATGCGCTTTAAGAAGGCATTCACAAAAATAGGCGTAAAGTCTAAATTCCAGAGGCACCGACATTCAGCCCCAGCTTGCATTGGACCTCAAGGTGTCAGAGCCCATTGGATCAGTCTGCATCCACTCTTAGGTCTCAACGCTGCAGTACCAGTTTACCTGCAGTTGCAAGACTTTCCCTAAAACTTTCTCAAACTGATGAATATGGCAGCACATCATCTCAATGTCAAACAGTTTGCCCCATGGGCTCAGGCGCTGCTAATGACTGCTCACAGCTATATTTAATCATCTTTTATTTGTTCGTTGTTAGTGAGGAAATGATAATAGCATGCCTGTCACTCCTCGGCAGTGAAACAAAAGTTATTTTAGAGACAGCTAAAATAAATCCTGCCTGTGAAGACTCATTTGGGAAGAAATGATTTTACCAATCGTCTAATATTGGAGAGATATGACGCTCATATCTGGGTCTTAACTGACGGGGGAAAAGCATTCATATCTGGCCTTCTTGCACCAAATTTACCAAAACATGAGTCAATGGCCCTGTGCTCTAAACTTAGCTTGTCTGGTGTATGTGGTGAGGTTCAGGCAACAAAAGCACTTGGTGAGGTTCTGATCGTGGTTTAAGTTAGAATAAGTCTTTTTAGTAAAATAAGGACGTTTGTTGTGTAACTTGCGTACGTGGCATTGATTAAGCGCACAACTTCCGTAACAAAGTTAAGGTAAAATAAGGTGAAAGTCTGTTTGTTTGACCTCCCATCCACCCAGACCTCCTCCCTAAGCAGACCTCTTGGCTCTTTATAACTTCATCAGTTGCTCACGCTGACAGGTTTACAGTGGAGTTAGTTGAGAGCCCGGTGCGTCTCACACAGAAGCCTAAGGGCGCCTCAGCGTGCTGGCATCGGGACACCGAGGGCCACCGACCCTGTGATGTTGAAGGAGTTGGGAGCGAGAATGGGCTGGATTGGCAGCTGAGACATCTGAATTCTACTTTTAGATCTGTAGTCACAGAGTGCATAATGGAATGTGAACCATAGTGTCCCTACTGAGAGCGGGTCCTTGTTCTTTTCATGCACAAATAAGAGTAGTGCGACCAACACGGGGGTCAGGCCTTTTAAAATGTCACTGGCTCCTGAGAAAGTCAGCAGAGTCTTGTCATGCGAAATAAGAGCTCAGGCGAAGGAGAGGCTGCATGTAGTCACTTCATCAAAACAACATTTGTTCTGTTGAGTTATTTATTTCCATTTTCTAGAAGAGCGTAGAAGTCATCGGCTCCTCCATAGCATGGCTGCAGTTCACCAGCACGGTTCAGACGCCACTTAGACCACAAACCTACTGACAAAATGTTGATTTTGACTCAATGGTGAAGGAAACCCTGAAGTGCACGATGCTGCTCTTCTCCTCTAAAGAGTTATTGATTCCAAAAGATTCAGAGAAATGTGAAAACTAAAATCAGCTTTGGAATATTCAGAGAATGAGGAATGCGAGTTGCTGATTATTTCCCTCTGTGAAGCTGCACCTCATCAACAAGACGTTACCCTTAATGCTGAAGCCAAAGCAGAGAGGAACAATGATGCTGCAGAGTGTTTGGAGCCAGGTCCTTGAGAGCCATTAGGGGCCCATCCTTACATTGTGTCCCCTTTCACCTTTAGTGGTGCTTTGCAGGCTTTTTCACTCCATTTAAAGGCACCTAAAAATGAACCTCGCTGAGGGACAGTGTGGGACAGAAGGTTCTATTTCATATGGTTCATGAAGGAGAGTCACTTTGACAAAACTGCAGAATGTCCATATCTTTGCTTTTACGTATTTATTGCATATTTTAATTGATTTTCAGTAGTTTAATAATGTATTAATGCAAGTGACGTTTGGTTGTTCTCTTACGTTTGCTTTCAGTGTCATGTTATGTTGTTTGTCTGTAAATTGTCTACTCGGTACATATCTTGATATGACATATCTAATTTAAGAGATGATAAAAAACAGAATTAGCTGTTATTGGACTAAAGAATATGAGCTAAACATACACTAACAAACATACTGCAGCTTTCAGGGAGGGTGTTTGTGAAATGTAGCAAAATAAAGTAAAAGGTTATAACACGGGGAGACAAACGTCGACTTAATTAATAAAACAGCTGACTGTAATTGCATTTTTATGATCTGAATTTGACAAAAGGATTTTACAACTGTCACTTCTTGATATATATTGCTCCACCTTCCACGAGGAGAAGCGCCGTGTGACAGCTTGTGCATTGCAGTACTGTGTACATGATGCACATGAAAGGCGTATGTGAGGAGGAATATTATGAGGATGCCTCAAGAATATTCTTAATTGCGGTTGAAGTAGCTTCCTGAGAATCTGCAGCAACTTTCTCTTTGCGTTTTTGTCCCCAAAGCTGTAAAACATGCTTACTCAGCTGTAAATATGTAAATAAGGCACCAGCTGCACAGAGACACAAACTCTCTTTACTTGGCCTCTTGGTCTCATTTGGTTTTCTCCTCAGTTCTGTTCACTCAGAGCTTCTTGATTCCAGGCGTGTTGTAAGTCTTCCAGTCACAAACATACATGGGGATCCGTGCTGCGTGTCCTCTGGTTCACTCTCTTATCTATTATGCATCTCCTCTAAACACACAGATAACACCGTTTAAATGAATTGCCCTTTCATTTCAAGAAATCTGAACACTTAAGGTCAATTCCTCCTGCCTTAATAAGACAACCTTTTCATTAATGAGAATATTTTCCCAGTAAAGTCTGACCTTCTTTTATGAATGCTTTTCAAAAGGTCAAGATATTAGATCTAAATCATTTCATCTTAGTCACCTCCAGACTTACGCTCGCACGGATGAAGAGAAGAAATTACTTAATTGGCTTTTGTCGAACAAAAACTGTGCGGGAAATATTTTCTATCTGATGCAAGAAAATGAAACATTATTCTTAATAATAAAGCCGAGGTCACGGGACCCCGGTGCGGACAAAAGAGTCTTAAGACAAGGTTAATAAAAAGATAACACTTTTAATCTGGATCTTTTATATATGTATCACAAATATTAAATGAGGAACACACTTTAATTTATGGATGGAGGAAGTATTGGCGATGCCCTTGAGGCCCTGAGTACTACTGAGGGACTTGCTCAAATTGCTGGAAAGAGATCATCTGTGCGTCCCCGGCTAAATAAAATCGGTATATTTGGAAGAGGCTTGTTTGTATCCTGGGGTATTTCAATGGGTATCGATGTGCTTTTACATCTCTCTGACGGTGTCCAGCGCAGGAGCAGCCGCTCTCGGGGCGGAGCAGTAACGTGGAGCTCATGTTTCGTATTGATTATCTGCGTCAAAATTGATAGCCGGTTCCTCCATCTTCTGACATTCGATCCACCGGATCCAGCCATTAACTGAGGCTCCTTATTTTTGAATCTCTCTGGTCTGAACAAGAGCTCCCCTCCACACCGGCTCACTGCGTCATTGAAAGTCTCCCACCAATGGCTTCCAGCTTCTGTGTTATTTGCTCTGGCGTTTCTCAACCCCCTACCTCACGGCCTGAGATGTTTATCTGAGGGCGTAAGCCGGACTCTTTTGATGTTTGCTACGCCTTTGTGTGGGCACGCTGTCTCATGTATTAAGGATTGCCAAAACATGAATCAGAATATGTAAATCCGATGTAAAGTGCAGGCTAGCGGACCTCTGGTGTCAGGGTCTAATTGTTGAGGCTGGGCCGGCTGATGAGAAAAGAAGCAGCGCAGATGAAATACGGTCCGTCATTTGATCCGTTATGGATGTAGCGCAGTTCTTCAACAGACGCCGTCCTCCGGCAGGTCAGAGGTCAGGGTCAGCCACGGCGGGACAGGCAGGGAGGGTCAGGATCATCCTGTCGATGGACAGTAAGCAACAGGCCACGCCTCTCATTTTGAAAACCTTGCTGCAAGTGAACGATCTCCTTTTTCTAAATCCCACATCCAGCCTTCGCCACGCCCACGTTCAACCATAAAGGGTCAACGCAAAGCACCTCATCAATGTTTAAGCATAGAAATGAGCCTATTCAATTCAATTCTATGACTGTACTCTATACTCATTGTAGACTGGAATTTTGAAACGTTTAAAAGGTTTATACTTGAATTGCAATTCTTGCCAATTTTAGGATTTTTCACCAAGTTGCTGGTGCACGGTGTATTACTTTATGAATAAATTACACTTCAGTAAAGTAAGTCTATGTATTTATTTGTTAAATTTAGTTTTTTTTCCAAGTTAATGTTGAAGTCAAGGCTAATGCTGCCTTACACATAAAATAAAGATGACTTCTTCCACACAGTGAGACATACAGCTTATTAATAAAACACTGGTATTGATCATACGCGGTATCGGTATCGACATCGGGACTGGAAAAGTCGGATCCCTGCAAGTCGTTTTGCCAGCTGGATTGCAGAAACACAACTGGCCTGATGTTCATATAACTTGCTGAAAGGGTTCAGTGCTGAGTGCACATCTAGTCTCTATGTTGTTGTGCAACGTTCAGTAAGAACAGAGAAGCTGCTTACAGCTGGAAACAAGAGGTGAAACATAAGCTGAGGATTGTTATTGAAGCATGAACACATCACAAAGAGAGACATTTCTTACAAGATCTTTTAAATTGAGTTATTAAAGAGTTGTGACCAAGATATGCACTGAGCAAAAACCTGAACCGTGTCAACGCGCTCTGAGCCGACAAACTCTGGTGATACTGTTTTGACTCTTAAAAGTATCTTCTATTTGTTCACCAACATATACAGTAACACTGATGTGATAATATAATCATGGCACCATGAAATAGAACCCTTTCTCTTTACCAACAGCTAAAACGTGACACTGTTAATACGAGTCCACGGTGTGTTAGCAGTTGTTCTTATGTGAGATAAATAAATTTGAGCTGAGTGTCATGTTTGCTCACGCGTCTGATTTACCGTCACGCATGAGCACTTTGTGTCTGCTGGCCTCCGTCAGTATTTATCAAAGACACCCTGGACGTGCATCGGCGCTCGACACAAACAAATCCCTCAGAGGGAGCAGTCGGTTTATGACTCTCGCCGAAGTGTGTGCCACGCCATCTGTGAGTTAAGGCTCCCGTTTTACCACTTCCCACGCAAGAAATATTGCTGTGAAACGCCGAGAGCGCTGCCAAATGACCTTATTTTTTTCACTCCTCCGGCAAGAAGCAGACTCATCCCAGTTTATAGCAGGAAGTGAGGTGCATCTGACATCTGCTCAGAAACTGAAGCCCAACAAGCCTCTCTCTGCTTTTCTGTTTTTTTGCTATGCGGGAGATGTAAGACCCCGCAGACACGACAGAGGCAAAGCTGAGACACGATTTGAACTCCCAAGTCAAATTACAAAAGAGAGATGACATTAATATCACACGAGGTTTGGCAGCTCCTAAGTACATGCAGGGAGACAGTAGGGGGGGGGCACATAACCCATCAGTCAGCCTTTCCCTCTCTCCCCCATCCCTCTCTTCCTCTCTGTCAGCCACGTCACTTTGCAGACAGATGCTTGGGGCCCTTGATAGGTTGCCTCCTTTACATGGAAAGTTTGTGATCAACAGTGTGGTTTTTATCTCAGAATAGAAGAGGGATGTTCATGTTTTGCAGTTTGTTTTTTTTGGAGTCGAACCCTTCCCATAATCCTTTGCTCCATCTGTTTGGTGTTATTTGTGATGTGAAGATACAAGTTGATCCTCGACTCTCTTTGTTATGCGTCGCCTGAGGGGTTTCCTTTCCTCAGCACGAGTGTTTGTTCTTCTCTTTGAAGGTCGGTCACCTTCTTCACCCTCTCAGACGCAAAGTAAAGATGATTGCTCTCCATTAACGCGAGCGTGAAAGCCGGTGACAGATGTTACGATCACAATGTGCGTATAAGCACTAGTCCACATCTTTTTCTTTCCAACAATCCCAGCAGGATACTTTGATGTGAATCAGCGTGATTGATAGACAGGTGACTGTTTAGACAGCTAATCACACTATGCAGACACATTATCGCTGTGTCACATGAGCTCCCAGGACACATGGGCTCATTACGAAGGTGTCATCTTCACTTAAGTTCAGCGGGTAATTAAAAAGGGATGAGGCCGCCCGACGAGCAAGCTGACTTTTTGTCAAACTCCGATATGATTCTTTCCTGCCACCGATGGTTATCTGCTGAGATCTGAAATGGGTCAGATCTTCTCCTCACCTCGTCTGCGCTCAATGCGACCGTATGAGATGTTTCTTTCCTGCAGCTGTACAATGGGCTTTACAAGCCTAAGGCTGCTATGATTGTGGCGGTCTGGCATTTCATTTATTTTCGTGTGCTATCTTGCTGAACGTTGCTTGTGAGAAGAAAAAAAGGTGCTTTGAGTTGGAGAAAAATAAAACAAGGAGCAATGGCTGTCGGGCTGCGAGGTCTTTAACAAGAAACTATAGTTTCATGTGGCAAGAAGATTAATGTGGTTTTGTCCGGAGTTCTTAAGTATTGCAAGTGCTTCTTCCAAAATCATCCCCACGCTGATGTTAGGATGAAATAGTTCATCGGTGGTGGGCATCTTAATATGCTCTCTTCATCACTTCATGAATTCATTGATATGCATTTCATGAGATCGTTTTCTTCTTGTAGACACGAGCAGAGGTGAGGGCAACATGTAATAAACTCATGTTTACAATGTTCACTGAGGTAATAAATCAAGAGAGAAGTAGAGTCATTTTCTCATAGACTTCTATACAACCAGAGGAGTCGCCCCCTGGTGGACACTAGAGAGAATGCAGCTTTAACACACTTCTACAATGGCTTTACTTTTGAGAACCGGAGGTTGCTGTCTTTTAGTGACCTCTCTGCCTTTGTAGGTCAAACTACAGTTTGTGCTTCAATACTGGTGAGGACTAGCAAGTCTGACGTCAATCTGATAATGAGTCAGTGTTATGTTTGTTCCACACAAACTTTGGTAATATGTAGAGTAATGATCACCCCTCAAGCACGTTACTTTTGTATTTGGTCCAGGTTCGAAAGCATTAATTGCAGTGTCGCATTATGTTTCATTTATTTTGCTGATTGTCAAGAATACAACAGAGTCCCTTTAACGAAGATATGGTATTAAACGTTACATGTGTTCACCAGGCTAACCTGCCATATGAGTGTGACACTGAAGGCAAACAGCAGTGAGCTGAAAACGTCCTGTTCTGCTTGGTCTGTCTGAAGTGACACCCTGAGAGAGTGTTGAAGAAATTCTCCTTCTCAGCCCCTCTTTGTGTCACCTTCACTTGATATCAGACTTTGGTGGATTTTCCTATTCCTCCCATGAAGTGATCCCCATTGGTCATGAGGTGAGAGCTGGCATTGAGGCTTTCTGGCTGGCTGAGAGTGGTACACACTGATAAGATGGAGGGTGAGCATTGCTGAGCAGGGAGAGGCACTTGTGCCATAAGTGAAGTGGCAAGTAGGATGGATTTGGAGTGCCTTGGATGGCACTGGTGAGAAAATCATGTGCCAGGGCAGAATTTGGATGTCTTTCAAAGATGTGTGCAGTAAAATGAAGAGAAATAAACAGAAGTGTGGCATCTTTGATAGTGAAGTCAAAATAGTTTCGCCCTTGCTTTCAGCCAGCCGCTGAAGAATGCCAGCTTTCTCCTGAGAGTCAGCTATTATGAGACAATGATTTTTAAACCAGTGACACTGAGCGAGATTTACTCTCTCAAGTCCTGCACCTTGCCGGTTAAATTGGACTGTAATATTGTGTTTTGTTTGCCTTGAGGCAAGGCCGCAAATTAATGGAGCAACAGCGACTGAAGAAAGCAAAAATAAGACCTTAATAAGCAAAACAAACAGCTCAGAATAAACAGGTACATAATGAAACAACGTCTAGACATTTAGGAGAAAGTCCACTTCATCATGAGGTTTCATAGCAGCCTTCAGGATACATTCTACGCTGGTAATCAGGGTCTTCACAGGTCCATTTGGTTAGTATCAAAGGTCTGGAAACTGAGTGGGGTGGAAACCATATTATTGTGAGTCTAATGGGGTCTGGTCGGGTCCCACTCTCTTGGTCCGGGTCTGGGGTCTGTATCAATATGTCCCGTACTCCAGTTGCTCCGAGCTGAGTCCCTATCAGCTCAGATTATGGGGTGTCCTCTAATCATCGCAGCAGAAAACATGTGTTGAGGTGAAACAAGAAGTGCGAACTGTGAAAATGACACGTCTGCTGGTTAATTGGTGGAGGATCCTGCTGCTGCTGCTGGCTTCTCTCTATTTGGATCAGTTCTGGTCGACTTAATTTTGGATCAGGTTTGATTATCTATAGGTATTGGGTCTGACTGTTGGGTCTATTTGGGATTTAGTCCCTTTTTTTACGTTTTTAATTAGTGCACGTCGGCTTTGGTTAGGTTTTCTACGGGTCTACTTTGAATTGAGCCAAACTATTATTACCCGAGTAGAGTTTCAAGGCTTTAAGAATATGAAAATCCTCAATGTCTTTATTCTATTAGGTCACGAACAAGGCTACAAACTAACAGTTTTCTTTCTCTCGTATTTGTTGAATATTTATAGCACAGTCTCACGGCAGTATTTTTCTTGTTGCGTAGAAGGTTTTTTTTGCCACTGATAATAATTGGCGATCATTGACGATCCATATGAGCGGATCCCGTTGTTTGATTAGAGCAGGTGGTCTAGAAGGCTCCAGACTAATCTTGTCATTTGTAGTTCTCATGATGTAATATAAGCTGCTTAGAGCTTAGTGTAAACATCCCATAATTAAGCTTGAATATATATTCATGTTGTTTTGAAAACATCTTCAAACAACTGGATTTATCTAAATTTCTCACCAACACTACATTTTACGAGATTACATGTGAAGACGTCATGATAACGTTATAATTTAACTTTGCCCACTCGTCATTTTAACTGGGCAGAGCCTGAAGGCATCATAGTGTAACTAAAGAGAACCTTCATTCGTTAGCCGTTAGCGGTGCTGCTAACGTTACTAGCTCTCCTCCTGTTGATTCAAACACTGATTCGTTGTTCACGATGTAACATTATCAGAGATCAGAGACTAGAAAAGCTTAAATGCCGGCGTCCTGATCGCATATTTTGGCGGAGAACCATTGCCAGTAAAACTTTATTTCACACTGTGATGGTTAACGTTAAAATGTGTAATTAACCGCGATTCACATGCGTACCGATCTGGGGGGGGGGGGGGGGGGGGGGGGATCAGTAAGGATCACGTTACACCATTACCTCCCGCTCACCAACAGGGGTCTTTTTGGATATTAAAAACTGCTCAGACTGTTGCTTTGTCACGTGGATTTAATTTGTGTGTCCACCACGAATAAGGCTCCTGATCAACTTCCATTGGCATCATTTACATCAAGCCAATAGATTGCATTTCGTGACTATTTCCTGACCTGCACTGATACCGTGTTTTACTCCAACATGGCCTCTAACACCTAAACCATTACAAACCATGACGAAGCAAAGAGGCAGTGAAGAAGAGGAAGACTGAGGTTTCATTGTGGTGGGAAGCTTCAGTCTCATGTCCTAATTAAAAAGTAGTCTTTGCTTGGATGGACCTCAATGTATTAGTGCCCCCCCCCAACATTTTGCCGTTGGCCAGCCGCCCGCTGCCCGTTGACTGTTGTCCGACAGAGGGGGCTTTAGGCAGGTGCTGGGCTCTGACATTAGACCCCCATTGTCCTCGCCCACTAATCCCTCCTTTGTGAGCGATTAGCAATATCCTGGTCGCTCAGCTCTGGAAAAGGGTGAAGAGGCCATGTGGGGTGGGAACGGTGCCACAAATGAACAAGGACAAAGCAGCGTCACAAACTACGCTGTCTAATTTCATTACGCTGACGCGTTAGTGCTTGAGTGGCCGTGTGCGTGTGTGCCGGCCTGATACGGGCTGGAAGGCTGCAGCTGATCGACAGCAGTGGTCAATTTGGTGGGCAGGTCAGCTCTTTGTCTGGATCCAGGGTGGCCAAGCTACGGCCCCGCTGGGCGCCTTCCAATGGCGGATTTTAAAAAACAAACTAGAATACGGCCTAAACATATTTCTAATGACTTGCACTGTATGTAAATTGAACATCCTATAGTTTAGATGTCGACATAATTAAGTGAAATGATCTCTGTCTTAACCTTATACCACAGAATCTAATATTGTACCATTTCTACCTGTTGTGTTTGTTACATCTTAATATTAGTCAGATTTATATCTTAAATATACAAGTGTGCACTTATGCCATGAACAAACAACTATATTTGCTTATTCACACACATGCCTCCCCTGTGTTAGAGTGTAATGGCATTGAATTCATTTAAAATAAATTCAGGAGCAGCAGATACAGAAATACTTAAGCTACTGTGATGTCAAACGTTAAACAGTGTAGTCGTGTATTATTAGTAGTATTTTGATTTGCCACATGTGGTTTTCTGCTCTAGAAACACTGATTTTCTTGCAGTGTAACTGGTCAAAAACTACACATTCACTATTATTTGGCCCGTGACTCCTTGTATTTTTCTTTTTATAGCTCACGACCAAGAAGTTTGTCCTTTTATTTTGATCCTCTACCGTCTCAAAGCAGTGCCAGAGGCTGGGGCACTCAGGTAAAATGGGAGCACGATCCCCTCTTTCACCAAATGACTCAATCAAAAGGAATTGGATTTTGATCATTAGTGTCAGCGGACACTGCACACGGTGCAGAGACTAATAGTCTGTCGATACCACATCAGTCACAGTGACACTCCTCAATCCGGCCAGCAGCACTCAGCTGAGGAGGGCAATAAAGGACAGAGAGAGATAAGAGCCCGACGGAGGGACGGAGGGACGGACTGAGAAGTGAAGACAGAAGAACCGATTATTGACGAAAAGCAGATTGGGGGTCACGAGAGAGTGACGGGGAGTTATTTGTCTAACTTAAGCCCGGATCATCTGCTGCTGCTCCCGACCAACAGAGTCCAGTCAGAAGTTCTGTGTGCAGGTCTGCGTCGAACTCCGGCAGTGATTTAAAGCCTCGTGGCCTCGGTTCAGCAGAACGTCAACCAGTGCTTCGGCTAATATTGAAGACTGCGCTTGGCACCTGAGCCCACATTTGCAGAGCAGCAGTAAATGGCGCAGGGGGGCCTATGAATTATTCATGTGGTCCATATATTCTATACATGTAATATGCAAATTCAAGGCGTGTGCCATATTTAGGCATTGCTATTTATCGTGGCCAAGAAAACTCAATTTGCAAATGTCACCAGAAGAATTATTGAGCATAACACACACAATAATAAGTCAATATTATAAAGAACAAGCGGCAATATTAATAACTCCCATTATACTCAGTGGAGTCTCTAGTGAAAGCATGCAGCAGAGATGAATGCTGCGTGTTGCGTTGAGCTTGGTGAGCTCATCCCACTGTTAGACACGGCTCTTCTGTTTGCTCGTTATCTAGAGGTGTCTTGTTAGTTATTGGGAGCCAGCGTATAATGTACGTCATGTTGGATAATGATAATTGCTGTTTTCGCAACGAGTAAAATGCTGGCAAATGAAGCAGTACAGAAAAATGGCTCACAGATGGTGAATGACCTTCCCGATTTTCAGCAATTAGGTGTCCTCTCTCCAGTACAGTATAAAGGCAGTGAGTACCCTCCAATGGTATTTACTCATGCTCATTTAGACAAACACATTCGAGCATCACAGCGTGGATTAACTGGGTATTAAGGGACATTTAGAAACATATTTTGTACACATCCAGTCTGTGCTGATGGCCTACAGAGGCTGAACTGTAACATGTGTCACAGAGCGCGTGTTTCAGCGCTGACTGTACCAGCCGTTTGTAATGGTGGACCGTTGCTGGCCGTGGTTTCTGCCTTTTAAAAACAAGAAGAACCCATTGATGTCAAAGTGTCACCAGATGGAGGAGGTAAAGTGAGCTGCTACAGTGAGACAACATTAGTACGTTTTATATCAATGTCACTATTGTACAAAGTTAAAGGTTTTGGGCTATTTTTTTAAGTGTATCTCTGTTTTGTTCGTCTAATTTAAAAGTAATTGTGTAGTTTTCAGCATGAACAGTCCTTCGATAGTTACATGATTATATATAATAAGCACTGAACTCTGTGTGGACTCTCCGTTGCCTCTGGTTATGAACTCATGTGCTCACACACATCTGTATGAAGATAAGTGAACCTCTGCCCAGGTACTGTATCTTCTAATGACAGCGCCATGATTTGTAGGATCCTCGGGGCCTGCTGAAGCATAATTCGCTTATGGAAAATTGATTGATTGGAGCGAGGTTGGAGAAGCATCAAGTGCGGTTTGATTGAATTGTGAGTAATGGCAGCCCAGAACTTCATATATAACTGGTGCCCCGCAGCACTCCATTCAACAAGCAGTGCTTTTAAAGGCTCGGCTGTCTCCCCACCCTGCCGGTTCAGAATGGAAACGGAAGGACGATGTTATTAACTTGCAGTGTGGTCAGTGCTATTTCATAAGCACAAGAACAGTACCAGCTTAGAGGGAAGAGCTGAGTCTCCTGGTTTTAATCCTTATCTTTGCCATAGATCACTCTGACCCAGAGGTGAGGGGGCTTTCCTTTCTTTTCTGGGCCTTCTACGTCGGTATTATCGTGTTTGATTTTGATGTTCACTACTGAATGACACACAGCGTTTTCCCTACTCTGCCTCTTCCTCGTGTCGAGTCACAGTTGGAAACACCCCCCCCCCCCCCCCCCCCCCCCCAAAATAAAGGAAATAGCATTCTGATGCTGCCTGACAGACGGTTTAGTCAGAGATCGAAATGTAGGGCGGGAGGAGGGTGTAAGGTAGCTGTCGTGCCACGCAGTTGCCCCCAAGTCACCCCTAAGCTCGAGGTTGCCAGATGGGCCGCTGTCACCCTGCCTTGCTCAGGGAAGCACATAAACTTTGCTGATGTGTTTCAAGCACAGGGAGGTACAAATAGGATGAGGGAGGTCTCCATGGTGGGGGTGGGTGGGGGTGGGTGGTTTGGGGGCCTCCTCCTGTCGCCCTGTCTGTATGTTCGGAGCACAGTCACAGACTTCTGTGCCAGTGGCTGGGTAGCAGCTTTGTTTTCCTGCGGTGTCAACTCCCAGTGCAGACCCACAGGCTCAGAGCCGGATGTGTTGAAACATGCTGCCATAGTCCACAACGCGGTGACAGGAGGCGGTAAACAAGTTCAATTACTTATTTTTAATGTGCGCAGTTTTCAAATCACATCTGCAAGAGAGTTCATTTGCAATTTTCATACTGTCAGCTGCTCCTTCAGCATAATATCTAACGGTCAACAGTAGGGCTGGGTAACGTGCCCAGATAGAGAAGAAAATAGACCATTCCATTGTGCTCGCAGCCAATCACCGCAAGCGTTCTCCGATTTAATGCGTGACGTCTGAGCCGGCAGCTAGCAGCTAACGGTGCTAACGGTGCTAACAGCGTGAAGAGTTTGTACCTGACGGGGGAACCAGACGGTGGGAGTTAAACTTCTCCCACCACTGTGAGTGGCGGTTCGGTGTTATATCAGCAGTAACTGCTGTATGAGCGCTGTGCAGGGCAGCAGTGATTAGCTAGCCAGAGGGACAACGTTTGTATGATATCCTACCAAAAGTTACTCCTCCTTTTTTGTGCTTTTTCCTAGCGGGTATCGCATGTCAGTTTCCATTCGTTACATTCATACAGTCTCTGGAAAATAAACTTCCATCTTCACAGGAAACTACTTTGTTAGGTTCAAGCAACAAAACTACTTAGTTATGTTTCGGAATAGATTGTGGTTTAGGTTCAAATATATTGACTTCTCGTTTCTCATTGGGGAACGAACTGAGGTTTACTGGCTAAAAGATTGCTGTTTGCTGAAACCATCCAATTCTGCTCCGGTCCTGTATGTGCTTCAACAGTCTTCATACTCCTCGTCTACATCTACATAGAAATTATGGCGCATTCATTTTTGTAGGTATTGCTACGAATGCTGGATGAGACCAGTCTGAATATCAAGAACTCCATTGGTAACGGTATGACTTTCAGGGTACTGGTATTGGTGGTTTTTTAAACGATACCCAGCCCTAGTCAGCAGTGTACCAGTGTGTGCATTAATGGCAGATAACTGTGACATGTACCTGCAGGATCCTGTGCTCACATTGAGCCAAACTACCAAGTCTCCTACTCTGTCCCCTTCACTGGTCGACTCTCAGTGTTTCATGTGTGCGCTTTGCCCCTGTTGGCGGCCACTTTTCCTTTGTTTGGGAGGGAGAACAAACAATTTGACACTGGCAGTGTAAAATCTTCCACCAAGGCGATGCAGAGAGTGCTCCTGTCGCATTGATTTCCTCCATCCGCAATGGCGAAACAAGCGAAATTGAGTGTGGCGGGAAAAAAAGAAAAAGCCAAAAAATAACCCGTCAGACAACCAGAATGGCCTCACACACCGAGGCAGACCAACCCGAACACAAGAGAACCATTAAGAGGGCTTGGACAAGTGAAATTATGCTGCAGCCCCTGCATGATATACTGTTTACATCATCCGTGAGAAAACAAGTGAGCCGTTTCAAGGGGAAGCACATCATTTTATATCCACAGGGCCGATAAACAGGAGAGGCATTGGAGCGTACGTACACATGCATACACAAGGGCTGAGGGACACCGCGCATCCGAAAAAATGAGCACCGTCAATCAGTCTGTGCTGGCAAAACACATCGACACTGTTTATTGCATTCTCAAAAACAAAGGACTTTTCTCCGTCTTATCTGATTCGCTGCATCTGTGGAGGAAACACCGGCTCCGAGTGACCAGTGTTGCAGAAAGCGATCGTTCTAGCTGTTGTAGGTGTACACCCCGCTGAGTACATCACACGTCACTTGTCATGTGTTGATGTAATTCTCTCATTATTCAGTGTATTTGAATTAGCACCACGGCTCAGACAGTGTACAGTGCATGTACCTGTGCTTTTCATTGAAAATCTAAAAAAAGAACAGAAGAGAAGCATTGTAAGAACTCTGTTACAATAAAAGCCTACACTTGCTTGTGACTAGTTCCTCTTCTCACAGTGAGGTACAGGCAGCAGTATACAGACCACATTTGAGGGGTTAACATGGTTTATCTCCATACATATACACCCGTAGCTTTTGATTCATAGCTGCGTGTGAGATTTCACCGGCTGAACGGCAGACATATCGTACAAATTCATTTGTGATATGAGCAACAAAAAGTATTAAGTAAGTAAGAACCTGCTTTCTTTCCATTGACGGGTGAATTCCTCTTTGTAGTTCATGTGACTTAAAAGGTCTCTGATCAGCAGCCTGTTAAGCCCCCCCCCCAGATAACATACCTGAAAGGAATCAGGGATATCAATCATGAGGCTTATATGCATATTTATGGTCTCCTTTGAAAGGTAAGAGGCTAAGGAATATGAATGAATTGTTAGTAAAGCTATTTCTATTCATATTTCAGAGTGAATGGAGATGCAGTAAAAGGAAAAAATAAGATTTTTATCCTTGCATAGTATATAATAATAGTCAAAGGCAATATCACCATTATAACCACGATCCCATGGATAGTGATGCAGCTGAATGTCTTCTCCTGCTCTTTGCTACATCTGGGACTTTGAATTTCATGAAAAATATGAAGAAAATACTCCATTTATGACCATTTATAAAAATATACTCTATATATGAAGGTTATATCTGTATGACTTTTAACATACTTCACAATAATACGTCGTCTGGTCAACATACAGTTGGCTTACGGATTCTGAAAGCTGAAGACTGTTTAACATCTTCCATAAATAGATCATCCTCCATCGTGTCTTTGTGTAACTACGGCACAGAGTGAACCAGGCCCGTCGGGCTTACGGAGTTAAAGTGGCCTGGAGGATCAGATCCTCAGTTTCTCCTGCTGGCTTTTGTGTAAAGGCAACGTGATCACCTCGGTTGCGTATTGATACCAGGTGGAAAGTTAGCTAAGTAGCCCCCCAGGGCCCTCTCTGTGTGGCATCCATACTGCACATAGCAGATGCGCCTTTAACCTTAAAAGTGACAGTAAAAGTCCCAACAAGGCTGCAGCCATCATGAGCGAGTCGTTCTTTGGAAGAGTTAAGTTACGGCGGCATGCATCTAGATTAAGCAGAACCGCGCGTAAGACCATCATCCTGAAAGATGATCAGGACTTCATTACCCAGATGTCTGCTGAGATAGCAGTAGTCAACATCAGTAGTCCCACCGCACGCTCACACACACACACACACACACACACACACCGCTTCTACCCATCATACTGTGTCGTGATAGTTAATGTGATGTATCTGACTTGTTGGAGGCGTTAGCCATGTATCAGTAGCGCTGGCCGTTTATTACAAGTCTGACAGAAGAGAGTCGGGTGGCACGCAGCCCGGCAAATGCACATCGAAACGCTATCAGTCCGTCACGTCCTTGGTCCATCGCTTTTTTTAAGGAGGGAGGGATGGAAGGACGTGGGAGGGAAAGGATAGAGGCAGGAAGGGAAGACATGATGAGATCTAGAGGGAGGGGGGGTGCTGAAATGAAGGGAGAGTGATCTGAATGGAAAGGAGGGGAGGCGAAGGGAAAGACAAAGAGAACAGCAACGAGTGCATGACTGATGAAGGCTGGGATGAACAGAGAAGTGGATACAGGGGAGGACAAGCTGAGGGTGGGGTTCAAAACAAAAAAAAGGGGGAAAATGGGAGTGAAGATGAAGCACGCTGGGGGGGTGTGGGCACGACAACGATGAGTTATGATAACCCTGAGCACATTCAACAAACAAACACATCAGTATGATCGCGTTGTTTTAAGCAGGGTGTCACATTGCTCCTGATTAGCGTCTCCGGACCGCACGTCTGTAGCAGCTCCATACGAACAGTACGCACTCCTGAACACTCTCATGTTTTGCATTTAAATAGAAGACAAAGGCGGTATTCTACTTTGACTGCAAATCAAAATGGAAATGCGATGCTGAGCAGGGGAGAGACGGCGCTCCGCTGCAGTCGGATCTGTGACTGTGCCGTCAACAGAGAGGGAGAAGAGTGGAAACTAATTAGTATGGACAGTTTTTAGTGTTGACACCGCTGGCTTAGCTTTCAGATCCCCCACTTGTCTTTTCCTGCTGTCTTGGGAAAACGTTTCAGTGCCAATTTGGGATTATTATTTTTCCCCCTCAGATTGAAAGCTTTCCTGCCTGCGTGTGTGTGTGTGTGTGTGTGTGTGTGTGTGTGTGTGTGTGTGTGTGTGTGTGTGTGTGTGCTGAGGAAGTCGTAACATTTCAAGAAAGCGTAGGAATGAAAATGGAATAAATCGTTTCTTATAAAGTTGACTTTTTGGTCATGTTTATGCGAGCGCTCGCTCTCTGGTCGGCTTCTCTGCTGAACATACTGAACATCTACAGGACATCCAGCGGTGCTGCTGTTGTGCGTCTACTTCAAGTAGCTGCTGTTATTTGGTTTCAACTTCAGAAAGCACGAGTTGAAACTGTGCAGAGCATATTTGGGAATGTCTGTACTTTCATATCACGTCATACCATTTTGAATACTTTTATTTTTGTACTTTTTTCACATCATTTTACAGTCTTTGTGACGGGATTCTTAGTCTTCCTGGTGGATGAAGTAGCAGTAAGGAGTCAAAGAGAGTTCAAGCTGACCTTCTTGTTCAGACGCCTTTGACCTCTGACCTTTCCCTCGCATTGACACATGTTGTTTTTCTCCAGGTCATAGAGAACAACAACAGCACAACAACAGTCATTCTCTGTCATTTGAAGACCTACAGTAGCTGCCCTGGCTTTCATGTCAACATCTCTTCAGGAAACATCAGATTTCTGCTAAACTATCCTCCCAGTTAACACACAGAGAGTCTTATTAATGTAGGATCAAAGGGTTAGTAAGAATTAATAACGAGTCATTCTATAATCACCGGTACATTTGACATAAATAGAAAAGTACAAAAGTAATGTGCTTTCTCAAGCAATCAGATGTTTAGGTCAAAATATTCCTTCAGTCTAATATATATATCTACTATTGCAAAGCTTAAACATTGGCAACTTTTTACATATTTTAAAGGGGAAGGGACATTTTCCCAGTGATCCCATTGAGTTAAACACGTCATTTCAACGCTCGACCCAGCATGGTTATCAATTCAACCGTACATGTCAACATACATTTGAATTAGAATCATAAAAGAACGTAGCCAACATAGTTGAAGGTCAGTTAATAGACTCCTGCACAATATTTAAAAAAATTAAAGACCAGAAAGTCACCGGAATGTATTTAAAATGGCCGCCACTGTCGCATGGTTTTGGGACAAACCATTTTTTTAATTTGCAGGGGGTGTTCTGTTTGTAACATAGTTATTCCAGATATTATTAAACTGAGACGTTTTATATAAATTAAATGTGAAACTCAATCAAATATGTTATAGAATTTAAAAACAAATAGGTAATGCTATGTTCAATGGTTTTAAATTATTGTTATGAGGCCAAGAACCTCACAGTGGAGAAATGCACATTGCAAGAACAATTTAGTAACATCAGTTTCAAGCTAAATGAAACATGTACAACACGTTGGTCTGATTTGGTAAAACATGATATTTTTGAAGAACATAGTACATCGATGAACACTAGAACACGACTCTCACACGTGCTGGATTCATTACTTTCCTTTTTGTTCCTTTTCTTTAACTATACCCCAAGTCCCAGTTTGAATAAATTCAAAGATTAAGCGGTTGTAAAATCCCGTGTCATTTATATCCAAATCACCCGGTTCACTCTGCGAGTCATGTCATCATCTGCCGCAAATCTGGTCATTTCCCAGTGCTAATGGATGTGTCCAGACATAAATCGCTGCAAAAATTGGTTTTGTGCAGCTACAGTTACAAGGTGGAAGCAATTAGATCAAACAGTATTATAATTCAATCCACTCGTTGTACCTTTATTATGCAGCCAAGTCCATGCTACCGTACCTTCCTTTTTAAGATGAATATTTAACTGAGTGTTTAAGAGATGGATGGATTGAATTCAATAGGAAAAACTCAAACAGGCAAATTCACTCTGCGTGTTGCAGGTTCAGCTACGGACGTCACAAAACAAGGAATTCATTAGTCGATACCAATACAAGTTAAATTCCACGAAACTCCAAACCCAATTTGATCCCACGGTAAAGAAACAAAATCAAAACAATAAACACTAGTTATTCAGGTCATTCAAGGCAGTTTAGTTTTAGTCATGCTCAAAACAAATAAAGCTTCTGAAGGTTCTCAGGAGAGACGAAGATAAATCTGTCGGTGGCTTTATGGCACAGATGAAATGTGTTGGACAGTTTGAGAGGAATCAATATTAAAATCTTTTTTGTTTTCATCAACAACATAGTTCATGATTCATTTGCATTCAAAATGGGTCACGACGTGTTCCGAGTGTTGATGTAACCCTGTTTGTAATGACAGTGTCATCAGAGCCCTGCAGGATGGGATGGTAGCAGTGGTTGCTTCCTGTTTAGTACATTTATACAGACCAGTCGAAGCTGACGTCCACGTGTGGGCGAACTCGTGCATTTGTCCAATCGTCCACATGAATTTACATCGGTGTTTATTGGGGAAACCTCCAAATAGACGCTCTTCATGTCTGAGTAGTGTTTACATTTACATTGAAAAAAGCCTCGTCCTTTTGTTTTTGCATGGCATTCCAGGATTACGTTTAATCTCTTGTGTATTGGGTGCGATTCAGGGGAGTCTTACGTCCTGTGGCTTTAACACGCTGAGACACATCTATGTAGATAACATGTGTACAACTGGTTTGAGTTTGACAAAAAATAAACTTTAATAATCGTAAATATGGCAAAAGGAAAGATTCCCCTTTTCCATGCTTCATGGCTCTCTTAATGAGACATATTTGCGTTCGTCCTTTGTGGTCCACTGCAAACATTTTCAGCATAAGCTGGCTTGGGCGTGGAGGCTTGACGCCGACACCTTTCAGTGACCGGAGGAACGGCGGCTGCGACAGGCTGCCGACGCGGCTGTCACTTGTCCTGACTGATGACAGACATGCAGCCCTTTTCCTGCCAGCTAACATCTGGGAGAGCAAAGAGCCCGACACTCATCCTGACAGCAGGGGGAGGATGAAAGTGGAGGATGAGGCACGAGGAGAGAGAAGGACTGCAGCGACGAGGCAGGCGTGTTGTGTTCCCTTTTTGTCACTTTTCTGCTTTGAAGTCACCGCATTTGAGTTGCTCGAAACATATCCATGGGACATACACAAGATGTGCATTAATCATAGCAGATAGCATACAAGCAGAAAAAAGCACCGGTGTAAATACCATTAATAATGGCTCTATTCCTGAGACGGTCTCAGCGAGATACGCCAGTGAGTCGGGATCCAGGCTCACCTGAATGGCATGCAGCCTTTATTAATGCTATTACACCTACATTTCCCGCTGTGTCATGTCAAAATGTCCGGTCCTTGTCAGCGGCGTGGGAGGGCCGATGCAAGCTAAAGGTGCAGTGGAGAAACAGGCCCCTGGTGTTTTCATACTTAACTTGATTAAATTGAAGTATACATGTTCTTGCCTTAGCTTCAGCACACATCTTGGCCTGTTGAGTAGCCCAGCTCACCTCTGTAGACGGTGTAATGTCCCGAGTCATACAGCAATGACAGATGGCGAGGGGATTTGACATTTTCTGTTTGACTGATTAATGAGGCATTCTGTTAAGCTACAAGCTGCAGTCATAACCAGCACCGTTACCCCTGATAACAGAGAGAGATAGTGAAAATGGGAGTTTAAAAGAAGTGGACTCTTATTCCTCTTATTTGCCAATGCGCTGTCGGTCAGAGTGCATTCACTGCAGAAGTGTTTCTGTTGGAAAAAAACATATATGTTCAAACAAACAAGGTATTAACAAAGCTCATGTTGTGTGTGAAATAGAGATATAGATGTGTTTTTAAATATGCACCTGTAAAGCACAATATCTACTAACATAATAATGGGTCCTGCTTTATTACCTGATCTTGAGGCCCTGTATTAAAATGTAGTTTTATTATTTTTGTCAATTCAATTTTGTCTTGACAAAAAGTGAAGCCAAAGCTTCATGTCTCAAAGCTGCATCCTCTCTAGTGACCACCAGGGGGCGACTCCTCTGGTTGTATAGAAGTCTATGAGAAAATGACTACTTCTCTCTTGATTTATTACCTCAGTAAACATTGTAAACATGAGTTTATGGTCTCAGTCTCTAGTTTCAAGTCTTCTTCAATACAGCATGATGTTCATTTAGTACATTATGGTCCATTTAGAGTCACACAGACCATAAAGCAGGGGACGCTTTAGGGCGGGGCTACCATGTGATTGACAGGTCGCTGCCGCTACCAGCGCTGTAAACAGTGTTTCTACGTCACTCCTCCACATGCCATATATGGTTACCTTGTGATTGACAGGTCGCTACCAGTCGTAGTGCGTTGTCCAGTCTGGGAGTTGTCTGTGTTTCCCTTTTAAAACTTTAACCCTTTCACAGTGTTATTTCAGTTCATGATAGATAATTGGGACATTTTGGTCGCCCAGAAATGTTTTATTCAGCGTTCAGTTGTAGTTAGCCCCACCCTCTTGTGTCACGTCGAGTTGCAAAAAAACAAGATGGCGACGGCCAAAATATCGAACTTGAGACTTCAAAACGGCAGTCAACAAACCAATGGGTGACGTCAGGTTGACTACGTCCACTTCTTATTCACAGTAGTACATATTAACTGTGGACAGACAGACAGAGAGATTCATGCACACACTTGACATAATCTCCTGGCAGAGATGACTTCTTTCCTGCCTGCTCTCCGTTGGCAGCCCTAAACGTCTCTTGTCCACAGTAGAGTGTGCCTGTGGGCTTTTAACCTTGGATGACTGTCACATATTTCATTTAAAAAATATATCATTTTAAATTTACCCACATCTCAGATGACGTTTTTTTGACATTCAATTCCATCAGTAGGCTATTCAACTTAACTCCATATAAGAGAGAGAAAACGATCTGATAGTCAGGAGAGTTGACAATAGCATCAATATACTGGGCTGTCACTTTAATGCTCTGTAGTCACCAAATAGATGATATGCCTCTATTCTCTTGGCTGTTTCCTCTTGTCACAAATAACCACAAATTAAAGGCTTGTGATTTCCCTTCATTGAGCATACAGTATTAACCACGAGGCAAGACGGTACATATGTAGGCGGAGGGTAATGTGATGCAGGGAGCATTTCGAGACACGATCAATAATGTCACCCACCTGGGGAAGAAAAGGGTTCGGCAGATGTTGGAGGAATTGGAATCCGATGGCATTTACAGCTGAATATATTGACACATTTCCCCGGGCCACAGCTCCGGAGAAGTCTATGTACGAGGCTTATTGAAAGACATTTTTTACACAACTTGAAAATGTCACAGTATAACTTAAGAATGATGGCATATCATTGTGAACGAAATGAAGAGAGACAGACCTCTGCACTAAACAGCCAGCCTTTAATAAAAAGAGCCTCCTGCCTGTCGGTTGGTACTTTCAGAGATGATGCTCTCAGTACGGTCTGTCGCCGTCATGGTGCTGCAGCGTAGCGTACGTGTGTTAAGACAGACCCACTATGGCCAGCATGGAACTCAAAGAGGCCTTGCATCACATGCGTACATGTCAAAATTGTTATGCAACTATTATGACAGAGTTATGAAGATGTCGCCATGAATGTGCACTCAGAGGAAAACACTAAGTCATAAAGAGGCCAATCCAATATTTCTTTTTATGATATGCAATGTTTTGGCAAGAGTTCAATCCGTGATGACGGTCCATCACTGCAGTGCTGCTACCAGGGCTAGTGACTTCTATTCCTATTACATCATGAATGGGGGGCGGGGGCGGGGGGGGGGTCTAATTTATATGAAAATATGCTGAATGTTAGTGATGTAATATGTAATACCAAGGCTCGTTTTGGGCGCACATGCAAGGTGATGCCATCCTGCTCTGGGGAAAATAAAATCATCTGCTCACATTCCCACATTCCCTCCTTTTCCATCGATGCTTTGTATTAGGGCACCGCCATTTAAAGTCCATCCGTATGTTCTGTTACATTATGCATCGGTAAGGGCTTGCTGCAACAGTGTCCGTCTGTCACAGGCCGGGGAACTCTCCTCGGGTGCATTCATGTGTCTCCATTGGCCCTTCTGGGAGACTGTCCTCCACAGAAGAGAAACGACAGCATCAGTAGTGTGCTCGTTCACTTAAACCGGCCTATTTTTATGTTTTCCTGACAAGCGACGAGCAAAGAATGGCCGTTGTCTCCCAGAAGCAAAGCCAGATGTAATATGACGTGTTTATTGTGCCGCAAAACCTCTCAGGGAAGGGAGGGGGGGGAATCAGGGTGGATGGTTGGGCCAACAAAGTGTCCGACTTAGACACAAAAGACGTTTGCAACCAACCTGTCTTTTACCAACATTCAACGTTGGCTTCCTTTTTTTCGACAACAAAAATCTTTGTCCCGCCCTTTTAGTTGCTCTCGTAGAGGTGCCAGATCAGAAAAGGCTCTTATGAATTATTACATTTGTTTGATAGACAAACGACATGTTTTGTTGTTTAGAGGTCTGAATGCTGCTGTTTGTCTTCCTCCATCAGCTGACGTACCAACTGTACAGACGTTATCCGCAGCCAGTTAGCAATGACTGCGAGTTTGTTTGAGTCTTAATCTCTTTCCCTCAAGTCTCAAAATAGAAGATACACTTCTTTTTTTTAAATCACCTGGATGTGTCTTTGCTTTGATTGTAATTTGCCCAGCGCAGAATGTCATCGGTTTGTGTCCAAACAAATTGACTCGTATGGACTTTACATCACAGCACCTCAACTATTCACTTCACGCTCAGGCTGAACACACATTGAGGTAATCCACCTTATTCAGGCAACCAGCCCTCATTGAGTTCATTGGTTTGTTGCATGTCATACCTTGCTCTCTCTCTCTCTCTCTCTCTCTCTCTCTCTCTCTCTCTCTCCATGTTTCCCATCTCTCTCTCCTCTATGACGAGGCAAAAATAATCCTAAAATAATATTTACACACGCAAACCTGTCAGCAGGAATACAAAAAGTAATAGGAGAGAAGGTGGCAGGCTGCTGTGTGTTTAATTGAATGAGTTTACTGAAGCTTTAAATACAGAATTCAGAGCATTTTTTATTACAAGGCTCTCAACATGCAGATGGCTGAGCCTGCAGCTAGCAGCTAACAGTGCAAACAACAGTCACAGTGCTGACAGAGCTAACAGTGTTCACCTGAGGGAGAACCAGAACACCACGTCTTCTAGTGCACAGACTCGTTGCACCACTCCTTGCTTCCAAACACTTCCTTGTGCCAAACAACTTCATGTCCGATGTGTGCGCGGCACCCGGGCCCTCAACAGAAAGAACAGAGGTATAGCTGAGCAGCTTTGAGTTTGTAAAGATTTTCTGTCCAGTGTTTTTCTTCCTGTTTTTTTACGCAGTTTGACAGCAGTCGGTACATTTTCCTATTTATGTTCATGAGCAGAAGCTCAAGTAGCTACAGTAGCAAGGGAGCCATTATCATCTGACATCGTTCACTGATTACATTCAGCAGTGCAAGAGGCATCCTGAAGTCGATGACAATAGTTGACGGGAACAAGGTTTCATTTCAACTTTAAGGATGTGTGTGTGTGGGGGGGGGGGGGGGGGGCAATCAGGATGTCTAATGTGACACTCTGTGGACATCACATCTTCTATACAGCTCAGTTATGCAACTCCTTATTTCACCTGCAAGATTAAATCAAAACAAAACAGAAAACAATCGCTGTTCCATTCCTCAGTTAAGACACTTCACTGATTTAAAGGTAAATGTTGATCCAAATAATAACAAATAAAAAATGACTTTGTGGTCAAGATGCAAAGAAATAAATGAAAAATATAAAAACAAAAATCAATCCTATGAATCACTTTAAAACTTTCAAAAATAAAATGAAATTCTTGTTTTTTCTACCAGCCTGGTCAGACACTATTTTAATACCGTAATGTAGTTAACACTGTATCTGTGGTCTATGGGATGCAAAAGTCACATCTCCCGATCCCAATCAGATAAACAAGAACTTCCCAGATGTGAATCCAGGGGTTCTTAGACACGCTGTGTGCTGCAGCCGGATGTGCGAAGGCCATGGGATTCGTACGGAGCTCAGCCTCATCATCAGTTCTATTTTAAAACATGCTTTCAGGGCTTACGTGTAGATGCTGTATGTTTCTGCTGACAAGTGTATTGTACATTATTGTGACTTTTAAGATGACCTATTTCGGTAATGCTGCTTCATCAGTATTCCAGATGGTGCCACGAACACTATTCAAACAAGCCTCGTGTTGCATGCACGATGCAACACGAGGCTTTAAGTAGTTTTCCCTTTTGTATCATTAAAGGGGAGTACTGTATATGTATCTGTACAGTATGAATAATGTATGAAGTATGTTCACATTGTTTAGATGAGGGATTCCTAACCAGGAGTGCTTGTTCACCACGGGGTTAGCTATCATAATTTGATAAAAATACAGATTCTGATGTGGTACAGGGGCAATGGACTGAGTGAGTAGGACCTAGTGAAGACTGGTTGATGGTCTACACTCGTAGAACAAAGGGTTCCAAAAGTGTTCTCCCTGAAGGGCTGAGGTTTTCAAGACATCAACCCCGACCCTTAAGGGTTCTAGATAAAACTCTTGGAATAAGTGGGGAACTACCTTGTGGCCCCAGAACCCCATGGACCCCCAAACGGCCCAGGTTTGCCCACTAGATCACAACATCAGCTGATGTGATTAGGGCCTTTAGGTGGGTCCCAGTTTATTACTTAATCTTGAAGAGGGGCTTTATATCTAAATCTAGCTCTAAGATATTCATTTTGCCATCTTATATTGTGCTTACATTCAGAGGGCATTCCTAAATGAATTGTGTTTAATTATATTACCACCCAGCAAACCTGGGGCCTTGTAATATCCGAGCAGAGGAATACTGTACTGAGAGGGGGGGGGGGGGGTGATAGGAGCCTATTAGCTCATGTTTTGCCCAGAGGCCCTGAGCAGGTTAATCCGACCCTGCCCCTTCTATCTTGCAAAAGGAAAGTACAGGGAGCCATACCTTTAAAATGTCTGACTACGTAATTAACTAACACAATAATATGGGCATTCTCTCTGGACAGCGTCTGTGACCTCATGAGATGGCCCAATTGATTCTCATCAAGTGTGTGAAACTCGTCAAAGACAGACTTGGTCAGTGTCTCTACGCTTCAAAGTCTGACGCTCTGCGTTCGCTTCTAGCTTCAGTTTTGGCATCAGCGACGGCGTGTCAGTGTCTGCTCTTTTCTAAATAAACTCCCTTTTTCCCAGAAAGCTTTCTGGTAAAGAAACAAAACCAATTAGTTGGGTTTTTGGCTTGACTAACGACTCACATGATCATCGGCAGCATCGTATTAGACAACCTGGGAGTAAAAACGTGTTAGTCAGACACTAAAACCCAGTCACATTGAAAATAATTTAACTATAAGCATATTTTCCACTGAAGAAATATTTCAAAACAGGCGCATTTCCTTTATTACTAAAGCTCGAGAAGTTGCTCTGGGAAGAGCAGGGAGTTCCCGGAGCTCTGTGCTGTAACCTTCAGAATCCAATAAATCAATGCAGACATTCTGCACACAGGTAGAGCTGTGTGTTGTGTTGTAAAGTAGGGGGACAATGCACCAAAGAAAGATCTTTCCACTTGATATATTTTGTCTGGAGAAGATGAACACCGGTTTTCACGCGTCATCGCTCCATCGCTTTCCTGTCTGGACTTACAGCTGGCTGGTAAAGTGAAGAAGTCCCACACTACAAAACCTTTTTAGAAAATGCAAGTGAGTTTCTTTCAGTGTGTCACATGGTGAATGGACTTGTACTTGTAGAGCGTTTTCCGACCACTCAAAGCGCTTCTCCACTACATGTCATCCACCCATTCACACCCATGGCAGGGGCTACCATGCAAGATGCCATTGATACACCGCCGGTTAATTGTCTTGCCCAAGTACACATGGACATGGACTACGGAGCCGGGGATCGTACCGCCGATCCTCTAATTGAAGGACGGCCCGCTCTACCATCGATCCACACTCAGCTAGATACAGAGGCAATATCAGGTTTATCCCAAACTACATGAACGTCCCATCCTAACTCTCCCGGTTGCTGTTTTGCATGCGGCCACACAAGATACGCGTATTTAAATCCAAATAGTCAAGAATGCATTACAGGTTTTATAACACCATCAAATCGAGCAGGAGCTCAATGAATGACTGTAAGCCTGCACCACACATGTGGTTACATTTTGAGGCTTGGGAGGGAAAGTAGTTCATCAACTATCTTTCTGCTGTCACTTTCAAGAATTAGGAGAGCTTTAGAGCAGTCACAGCCTGATCCCTGCAGCTGGTGGCTAATCAGACACATGTGCACACACAGGTGTGTTAATATAGAACGGAGATGCGTCACTTTGAAATAACAACGTGCTTCTGTTAAGATTATGATGTAATTAAAGATTCCTGTGACAGATGAAAGCTCTCATGTGACCCTGTGGAAAATGGCAGCTGTCCTGAAACCGATGCTTAATTTGCAACAAACAAACACAGCTACCGTGCAGCAGTGTTGATTAAACTCACACCCGCGGTTGTGCTAATTAGACATAAAAGCAATGCCGCATGTTTCCTTTGGTGACGTATTAAATAATATGATGCTTTATATAAGAGTGGCGACTGATAGATGGCGGTTAATTGATCCTGAATGATAAGTACAGACGACATGAGGAAAAGACTTCAGTGAGAAACTCAACATATGGCACACTCCAACAATGGTGTGAGTGGAAACCATCATTGATTTTAGTCTTCAGTTCTGCGTGTTGTAAAGCTGAAGTATGGCTCATTATTTGAGTCAAAGGTTGATTGTAAATCCAAGCAGTGACTCTCAGCTCTGTGATATATACGTGGCTGATGAGACTTTACTGAACACTGAACTTGCCTTTGGGGTTTCTTTACCTTCATTCTTCTCAGTTTAAATAGCGATGCCAGTCTCACATTTGGCTGTTCTCCACACACTTTGCTCTCTTAAAAGATGCAACAGTGCAGTTTGGCAGCTGGCACAAAGGGAGAGTTAGGAGACAACTTATTACCCGAGACCGGAGCAGAGTTTGCTGACATCCACATCCAAGACATCCAACATCCAAAGTACACATTTCTATCAAAAATGCAAAGAGAGTTTTCAGCCTTTAGAGGAAGCAGTCTTCTTTTACTTCAAAATGCAAAGTGAAGTGCAGGACTAGTGGGAATCTGGGCAGGATTTATGTCGGCAACCAATGAAAGATCAAACACATTAAAGTGGGAAATGTTTTACTTGCTTTATAATATGCATTTATTTATAAGCACAGGAACAAATGATCACAGCAGGTAAGACAGGGAAATATGGAATGTGTAGGACAAAAAGGACGAGACCTTTATTAAAGATTCAAAGCTCAAAAGGAATGAATAAAATAAACGAACAACAATCAAGAAGACAGTAAAAACATGTCAAAACTAGAGCAGAAAGGAGATAAAAGACAACCAACAGTAAAGTCATGATGAAAAACAAAGGAACATAAGGGCAAATCGTTTTGTGTTAATAAGGAATATACATGAAGCAGATGGGTTCATCAGACAGGCCCTTAGTCAGAATTTGACTTTGTTGAAATTGATTTATTAATGCGTTCTAACTTTTACACAGTTCTGCAATCAGGAATTAGCAGTAAGACGCCCACAATCTAGCAAATTCATCTTTCTTTTAATGCACTGCGACACCCGTGGCCGTACATCCGTCTGTCCGTCCTCCTGTACGGTACATCCGTCTGTCTGTCCGTCTGTACGGTACGTCCGTCCTTCTGTACGGTACGTCCTTCTGTACGGTACGTCCTCCTGTACGGTACGTCCGTCCTTCTGTACGGTACGTCTGTACGTCCTTCTGTACGGTACGGTACGTCTGACCGTCCTTCTGTACGGTACGTCCGTCTGTCCGTCTGTCTGTACGGTACGTCCGTCCTTCTGTACGGTACGTCCGTCCTTCTGTACGGTACGTCTGTACGTCCTTCTGTACGGTACGGTACGTCCGTCCGTCTGTACGGTATGTCTGTCTATCTGTCTGTCTGTCCTATTCTCATGAAGGTGATATCTCGAGACATTTCTTCAAATTTGGCAAAAACATCCTCGTTGACTCCAGGATGAACTGATTAGAATTAGGCGGTCAAAGGTAATGGTCACCACGACCTCACAAAACGCCATAACTCAATAAAAACTCAGTAACTAAGCTAATTATGACAATTTTACACAACTCTTATGGGATAAAATGTTGAAGGGATGACATGTTGGGCAGACACTGGTTGGCGGATGCATACAACCGCGGGGCGAGTTTTAATCTTCTTTTGACTTTATTTGAGTATTTTTGGGGCTCAAACATCACACATATTTCCTTTACTGTGACGTAAACGTTGGTAGAAAAAAACTTCTGCTCCACCACCATGATGTGTACTGTTCTCTGAGCTTCGCCTCGATGGAAAGCATCGTCTCGTCCCGGCTGAAGCCAGAGAAAGTGGCCTCATGGTCCGTGGCTGCCAGGGAATCCGTCAAAAACTGCTTTTTTTGAGTCAAAGAGCCATGACACTGAGCTGCACCGAGGGTGTATAGAGAGAGAGAGCGGCTCAAGGGAGCCCTGAGGCACTTTGGGAACAATCTGGTCCTCCTGATGCTCCTTATCAGGCGATTGGTGGCCTCATCAGCCAGCCTGATCCGAGGGTCTCTGTAGCTCACAGTCATTCAGAATAATTCAGTTTCTTTTCTACAACCTGGGTCTTACTGATATTTGTAGTTTTGGCCATCAGTCCCACCAGTATAGTACTCGGGTTGATTACTAAGACCTGGTCAGACAAGGCCTGATAGTAGTCAGATCAGTAAACCACACATGCACGGATAGTTTTACTGTAGAATAAAGGATTATAACACAAATTGCAGGTGGATTTATTTTGCCTCCAATTACAGTGGTTTAGGCCGGTACAGCTTGTATTTGCAATTACTTTGAGCACACAGTTATCATAACTGAGTGATGACCAAATCTTTCAAAAAATAGGTCTTAAGATGTAATAAACAGGATCTGTTTGAGAAAATCGCAATCATGTGTGTCAGATTTTCTTTTTTTCAGTACAATGGTCTGTCTAGCATGAGGAGAGGCTGGATGATCTCATCCGTCACATCATGACCCTCTAGTGAGAACCTCCACGAGGAAAAAGGTTTGAGGTTATCTTTACCTTTCCTCCTTTCCACACTCATTAGAAACAGACAGGTGAGACATGACCAGAGTTATTGTACGGTGTAGTGGTGGACCCTGGGAGGGTCGAGTACCTCTCTTTGTCCCCGGAGAGATTTCCTGCTCTGCTCCACGAGACAGTCTGTCAGGCGTTTCAGCTGTCAGCTCAGATGGGAGCTGCATTTGCTGCTGAAACCGTCGCAACTTTTTTTCAACAAGTGCATGCAAGAACTCAGTGTCTTTGTGCGTTAACACGGGGGACACTCTGCGGGATCTACTTGGTGTTTTTTCGCCACGGTGTTGATGAAAGATTTGAGAAACACTGTGTCTCCCAGAGTCTTAATACTGGTGCATAGAACCACCAGTCGAACTCCAGCCGAAACAACCCATTTGTTGTATGTGTTGTCAGGTTTGGTTTGGTTTGGTGTAACCAACTAAAACGACTTGGTTACGGTTCAGCATCATGTTCATGGTTTAAAGTAACCATTGTTGACTGTTGGTAGAGAACCGGGATGCACACACCAGTGTCTCAGACTCTTTGCTCCCATCCAGCCATCCCTCCTCCTCAAGAGGTGCTGCGCTGCTACAGTACCGTCACGCGGTACGAGACAACGGTCATTCTGAGAACTTTTGCAACCAATTCTTGGCCTTTGGTTGCCGTCAGTGTTAACTACTTTTTAACACATAAAAACTAGACACTGCAAAACCTGCACCCCGAAATAAATATATGTATATTTAAATATGTGCTGCATTAGTGATATTTAAACATTGGATATTAGATATTTGGAGCAGCGTGATGTGTTCGGCTCTCCCCGTCTCTTCAGCTGAATGTCAGAGGGGATTCAGCTGTCCAGGAAGAATCAAGACAGACGGCAGGTTTCCTGTGAGGAGAGATGATGGATGAGATGATGCTGGTGTTACTTGAGGGACCCACAATCCAAGACTTCACTGCTGAAGGGCCGAGGGATCTGTGGAGGGAATCGGCACAAAGGTTTGATCAGCACGGGACGGAGCAACCAGTGAATGTCTGACGGATCTGTGAAGAACATGACAACCGCTGCATTTTATGAACCAGGAAATAGTTTGGACAAGTCAACAATAACAAGTATCACAAGAAACACAAACTACAAAGAATTTAGTTTGGTTACTGTGATAAAGCTTTTTTTTCTTCTATGCCATTCTTAAGATTTAGCCGATGTTTAACTGCATAACTTAAGGTGACTTAAAGTGCCAACCATATTTTAAGTTGTTGGCTGATGCCTTTTAAGAGTTAGTATTGAGCCGCGCCGCAAGAGGTTCTTGTCAAGAGAAGCAGAGTTTTGATGCTGTGCTGTCCGTGTTGCTGGAGGTTTGGGCTGCTCGGTCCGTCTGTCTGTCTTACACTTTGGTCCAGATATCTGCCCAGTCCGACATGACATCTGGAATCAGCACACCCGGCGAGAGGGCCCTGAGTCGTCCTCATCATCATGTCCTGCTTTTGCTCGAGCGAACCACAATTTCCAACCTGAGCATATCGAGTATCACATTTTAAAAGGTTTAATTATTGTTTTTTTTAGCGTGACTAGTGAGCGTGTTCTTTGTTCCATCCAACAGCTTCGTAGTGTGGGCTGCAGTGAAGATTTCAACCTCTTTGACACTAGAGAGGCTTTTCATATTCAGCTTTAATCAAACTCGCACTCTGTGAGCTATGGTATCTTTTTAATTACCTGTTACTTTCGTTCACTTGTGAAGAAGCCCGATATAGAATCATTTGCCCGATGGAAAATCAATCCATATTTTAGACTTACCTATGAAGACACAAAGTTTGTTCTGTGAAACTCCTCAAGCAAAGGTAAAGTGTGTGAATGTAGAGAGTGGGTTCAAGCTGTCACACGGAGTTCCTGCTGCTGGGAAATGGGAGTTCCTTCATACAAGTTGTCTGGGTGAGCCGGCAGCTCCCCTTCTGCTGTATATAAGCAGACATGTCCATGGAGAGGATGGATCCTATCAGCCATGATCTGCCTTGTTTTCCTCATCATCAGTTCACAGCACAGATACATATGTTTGCTGGCTGCCCCTGATTTTGCTGGCACTCTTCTGACAGCTTCTCCCAGGTTGTCGTAGTTCTTGGCAACACGGAGCAACGCATCCGAGTCCACCTCGTCTGTGGAAGGAGAGTCTTGGCTTCTCCACTGCTCTCTGCAATGTGGTGCATTCCAGCACGTGAGTAGGCTGCACGTGGATTGCCAGACCCTTATGATGAACTAATTCACCAGCCCTAATATTTTTTAAATGATAATACTACAGAATGAATTAAGTTTTTAGGTTTAGACACCTGGCAATGGGGGCCTTTTCCCATCGCAATCAAGGTTGACAGCTTATTGTCTGTATTTTAAAACACAATGCCAACAGTGTCTATTTACAACAAGCGTAGTGTTGTGTATAAAAGGAGTAAGATCCTTAACATGACTATTGTGGCGCTGTTTCATCATCTGAATCACGATGATCATATTCACAATCCATAGCAGGGTTATGCTGTAGACTGCTATCAGGTATTATACTTTTATAGTGAGAGCACTGTAGTGTCTCGGGCTCAATTGAGAACAGAGTCTTTTATTGCCAATTCAAAGCTGTCTATGAACTGCAAAGTGATGATAATTCAACAATGATTCAAACGCATTGTTTTTATTTTATTTGAAAGAAAAGGAAACATTCACATAATGAAGATCTGGTTGTGTTGCTTGTCTTTTTCGGGGCGAACCCTGGCGCTTAATTTGATCGATAAAACCAAAGAATGGCGTAATATCTTTATTAATATAGAACTTTATACTCAGAGCCTCCTAAGTGTTGTCTGTCTCCAGCTGAGCTCTCCAGAATCCTAAATTGAGGTGATGGAGCGCCGCGAGGAAGAGACTTGCATATGTATGCAAAACCTTTTAAGTGTGAAAGCCAAACTCAGTCATGTTTCAATTCTTCTTAAGGTGCATGTTGGTTGTCCAGAGGGCAGCACTCTCAATTTTCATATTTTAGCATTAATATCCAGCAGGGCATTCTTCAGTGGGACTGCAGATAATGTGTCTCTTGCACCGTCACCAGCACCTATATACACATTACTGCTGTTTAACGTGTATGTACACAGAATATGTAAACTAATAAATTCAAATGTTGGTAATCACATTGCTCTTGGCTCTAGATTTAGTCCTTGATGAAAGCAACAACAATGTGCTTCATCAACAGAACAGAAAACCTCCCCGACAACAACTTCATTTTGAGGAAAAGAACATAAAAACAATTAACATGTAAAAGAAAAAGAAAACCAATTTGCACAACAGTAGAAGTCTTTGCCCTCTGAACTTTTGCATTATCAAGTAAACAACTACAAATCTTTGTGCAGCATTTCTTCACTCTGTTACTTCCTAACCATCAATATTGAACAGTTACAATGAACCCAATTACATGCGGACACGAGTGCGTTACATCAGCTGTAAACAACACCCAGCAGTGCGTGGAAAATCACGGGTGGAAGCATTTAGTTTTTCTCAAAATGTGGATCATATTTCCCATAAACCCCTGCTGCTGTTGCAGAGAGTAAATCATCTCTCGTCCCCTCACTGGCATCCTATTTGTTTTGAAGAGCTCGAAGCATAAGAGCCCTTGAAAAATAATAATACATGTTGGACAAGTGAGCTAATGTCAAGTTTGAAATCAGCCGGTAGTGAAGCAGGGGAAATAACTGTGTTGCTTACCGAGTGAACACACTTCCTGTTACTGTCTAAAGCACGTCAGGAGCAGGATACTCATCACATCAGCTGATTCACGTTGAGCCGAGGTTGAGATTCTTTAGTGTTGCTCATGCTCCAAAAACACTGTATCCTACTTTACCCATCATGCCACTCAAACACTCAACAACCCCACTTTTTACCCCACCTGTTAGCACTGTTAGCTGCTTGCTGTTAGCACTGTTAGCTGCTAGCAGCTAGCCATCAGCTCAGCTGTTGCCATGTTGAGAGCCGTGTGGAGGCAATCCCTCAATCGTGGATATGCTCAGAATGTGTCACCCTTAAGATAATGTTGTCAAACTGCGATGGGTCCAGACTTTACAGAGCTCCATTAGAGCCACAGACCGAGTGCTGGACATGATGGCTAAAGGTTAACTTTATGCATAAAATCAGCAGAGTGACCCTTAAACATCTTAATCCCTTTTTTGGGGGGTCATAATTTTTTGAATTTTAAAGTACTGCGTGTTTGTAGCTAAGCATTTGTACAGGAAGTTTTCTGTTTGACCCAGTGGCTCACCATCTATTTCAAAATCAAGATGTACAAGACGTTAAAACAGCTTGATTAAAATAAATGGACATTCCTCTCAGTTTGAGGCAGCAGCACTTGCCCTTTTGGTCAACTAATGTTAAGACTGAGCGTCTAGACCTGCAAGCTGCCAAACTGCTGATTAAAATGCGTCTTTCATGACGCAATGGCAGCCAAATCCGAACACCATTTTGAACAGGATTAATCTGCATAAAGACCACATTCCTTCAATTTAAATTGAATCGGATTCGCTCCCTGATTAATGTGGACGTTAACACGAACACCTTACTGATTTGTAATTCCACAGTCACAGCATTGAAATGGCAGAAGATTAGAGTCAGTAATACTTGAGTCACTGATGCCTCTACAAGTATTAACATTAATCCCACTTAGCCTTTAAAATTCATACATTTCTTAAACCCGACTACATCAGTAAATGCAGAGTCGTGCATCTGAAGACTGACTGTTTTCATTAGTATGGATGCAGTTACACTAGGCCGACCATACAGTCCATCGCCATCAGCCCTTTCGACAGCACTCACACCAGCAAGCAGCAAGGAAACATGTAACAACCAACGAGAAGTGGCAACACTCCTGCAGTTAATCAACAGGACTCTGGGTTTGCTGCCATTGTAACGAGCACACAGTGAACAGGAGAGGAGGCGGAGGGACATGGGGAGAGAGATGGATGGATATTTGCATCTATCTGTAACTCTGATGAGACACAGCCACGTGGGATGCCACTGGTTGCGCTGGTGGGAATATGTGTTGATACATGCACAGACATCGGGCATCGAATAGAGCAAGATGCACCTCATATACATTTTAGATAAACATCTGTCACATTCCTGCGCTTCTGTGCTAATACCACATCTGGACCACAACACTTTCACACTGAATGTATGAATAAATCAGACGAACCGCAATGTAGCGCTACTCCGGATCTTGCAGAGCTTTACAAGGCTTAAACAGATAACGTGCATATGGACTCACATTCATGTGGCAGATTGCTCATATTCTCGAGCCCCTTTAAAGTTTGTGACTGACGTGAAGCAGCTATGAACGATCTTCCTCCTGCACACTCACCAGTATCTAAGTGACTGCAGTGCCTCTTATCCGAAGATAACTCCCACTTCTTCAAAGCAGACTTCGACTGCGAGGTGGAGCTAATATTTATTCCCATTGTCAAATCAATAAGAAAACAGAGAAATTCACAAATAAGCACCTTAGATAAAGGGAGATGGATGGTTGTAAAAAATCCCTCTATACAGGTTTTTTAATTAGTTTGATGGTGTCAGAGTATTCCTCCTGCTGATCCTCTGTCTTTAAGTGTTGGACCGCATCTTGACAAACATGCTGCCGGGCAGAATAATCACGTCTTCACTCTGACAGATGGAGTGGCAGGTCTTTGCAGGAAGGTTTTGATCTGGTCCTTGGACACCCTCCTCTGCTCCGCAGGAGATCGCTGGCTGAGATGATGGAGGCAGTTGCTGCTTTTGAAAGTATTGGAGTCTTAAAAACTGGCCTTTTCTGTTTCAGAGGGAAACTCGACGCACATGGTCAAACCAAATGAGCAAGACTTTGGTTTGAGTGGCCAGAACTGGCTCCATACAATGGTAGCATGTTGATCAAACGCATCACATTTTTCATAAAAGTTGTTCCTCTCAACGAGTTGGAAAATAATGTCCGTGTACTTCAGCGGTTCACTGGTTTGGGCTCTTTTTTTTAATGTGAGCATAGTCAGCCAGTTTTGTGGCATCAAACAATCCCACTTGAGGCCAAATGGGCAACGTTGTAATTCAGAGCATTGATATAGCAACAAGCAACTATTAGATATGCAACGTATCCTCATGCAACGGTTCGGTTCCTGTTACTCATTCTTCATGCATTTTCCTACAAATGTCCAGCAACACGTGTCAATTTCTGCTCCTTACATGAATGCAGTCTTTTCAAAATAAACTTCAAAGGAAACAACTTAGTTAAGTTTAGGCAACAAACCTGCTCAGTCAGGTTTATGAATAGATCGTTGTTTGGGTTGAAATAACTAGGGAAGTGCCGTTACTGAAGTACGCAAGTTATGTTGCAAAATAATCAACGTTGACTTCTCGTTTCACACGGGGAACGAACAGCTGTTTGTTGTTGCCATTGTTAGCGCTGTTAGCGCTGCTATCTGCTAGCCGCCGACTCAGCCGTCGCCGTGTGGAGTCGATAGATTCGCTCAGAATCTTTGCGTTGGGCACCTTTAAGTCTGTAGTTGTGTCTGCACCCAGTTTGACAGACAAGGTGTCTTGTACATATAGATTATTTCTATGGTTCGGTGCTGTGTGTGACACCCCTGTATTGCTCACTAGACTCCACTCAGATGTGAGACTGTTATCCAGCCTGAAACTCCTGCTTGTGCTCCATAAATGAGCAACAGACCTCTTTTGTAAAAGTGATCAGAGCAGCAGTCATTTGCATTTTGCTGAGCCAGCGGCATGATGTCGACTGATCATGACATACCTCATGGTAATTATCTATGAGAATGCAACTGTAGCATGATTACACTCTTTTAAAATACACTCTTGCTCTGATGAAATTTAGAATTTTGATGACGGTTTAAGATCTAAAGTAGCAGCGAGAACACCGCCCGCAAATGCTCACAGACACTCCAGAGAAAAAACCCCGCATTCACTTCTGTGCCCGTTTGATGCTGTTTTCATAAATTATTGATGCACCCGTCCTGCTCCAGCCTTGCCTCCAACTTCTTCATCCTGGGAGATTATCAATGAGAGCTCCGCTGTAATTCCAACAAACAGCTACCTCTTTTGTTCCCATCTGCTCGGTGTAAAGGCTGGAGCAGTGAGGGCCCTCCGTCATGTAGACGGGAGGACAGACTGGAGCCGACACCTCCAGCTGCACCGTCTGTACCCGTCCCACCTGGAACACCCTCAATACCGTTGGTAGCGTTAATGTCGGGCAACCTGGCAGCTTTATACTGCCTTCCTCGATATGTCACAGCCGAGATTAGTTTTGTGTCCCCAAAAAGAATCGATGTGGAGATAAAGCTGTGAAAGACGGGGACACGTTGAGTCTTTTCTCTCCTGGGACGATCCAACAGATGTTTAACTGTAAAGGTGGAGGGCTGTAATTGTTGTGTCAATTTGCAGATGGTTTTAAAGAAGGAGGTACATTTCTGTGATTGAATGAAGGTGAGCACCAGGAAAAAGCCAATTAGTACTGCAATGGATGACAATAGAGGCTGATGTACATTTCCTCCTGAATTAATAGCGATAGAGACTAAATCGTTATGTAAGTGATCTTGTATAGCAGCCTCTGCAACACCATCCGGTGGGATATGAGGGTCTGTAGCCTGTTTGTTGTCTGGTTCTTTCTTTCTGCTTTATACAGATTAAAATCCTGATGATCCTGGAGACACTCGGCTGTGTCAACAGGAACGCTGGTAGCCTGGGTATGATCGGGATTTTTCGGGACATCCTGGTTATTTGTTCAAAAATGGAATTTTGTTAGTACAACATGTTAGTATCATGTAAACAGAGAGATGAATAATCAAGTGAGTAAAATGTACATATTAACTACATGTAACTATGTACTATTAACTAAAACTGGAGCACCACAGGGAACAGTTTTATCCCCCTTTTTATTCTCACTTCATACAGCTGACTACAGGCAGAGCCATGTGTCCTGTAACATCCAGAAGTTCTCAGATGACACTGCTCTGGTTGGTCTAATAACCCGAGGCAACGACCTGGCCTACAAACGGGAGGTTGAATCTTTTGTCAGCTGGTGTGATGAAAATTTTTTTAAACTAAATATTAGAAAGACCAAAGAGTTGGTTATTGATTTTAGAAGGAAGAAGGAGGAGGTCTCCCCAGTGACAATTGCAGGTCAGCAGATAGAAATTGTCCAGTCGTATAAATATCTCGGGGTCTATCTGGACAGTAAATTAAACACTGATGCTGTATTTAAAAAGGCTCAGTCAAGACTCTTCTTCTTGAGGAAGCTTAGATCATTTGACATCAGCAGGAAGCTTCTTCATGTTTCCTATCAGGGGATCTTGGCTAGTGTTCTTTTTTATGCTGTGCTCTGCTGGGGGGGGGGGGCATCACTGTGGATGATAAAAACAGGATCAATAAGATGATCAAAAAGGCTGGCTCAGTGATTGGCCTTACCACAGACTGACTAGAAGTCACTGTTGAAAAGCGAACAAGGGCCAAGTTAAAAAGAATTGTCTTGTTTGAAGGCCGTCCACTACACCGTGTCTTCAACGGACTCCGAAGCTCATTTAGTGAGAGACTCAGGATGCCTCAGTGCTCTACTGAACCACTAAGAAGGTCTTTCGTTCCAGCAGCAGTCCGATTTTTGAATGAACACCTTTAGAGGTTTTTATCTTTCTGATGTCGATCATGTTTTATATGGCATTGTCTGGTGTTATTTATCCTTTGTAATGTGTTTCTGTCTGTTGTGTACTGTGTTGTGTACTGTGTTGTGTACTGTGGACTGTGTCGTCTGTATGAGTTTTTGGGTGACAAATGAGTTTCCCCACTGGGGATTAATAAAGTTTTCTAATCTAATCTAATCATGTAAAGCAGCATAACATATTCACTCATTAGTGTGAATGTAGAGTGAAAAGGCTCTCTGTGACTTCTCCAGTAGTAGTGTTCAACATCACTGCTGCACTTGTTTTCTCCGTGAAGAGGGGATGCTATATTGCCATCATAATGCAAACTGGAAAAAAAAATGGACCGGCATTAACTGCAACAGAAGATAACAGATAGCTCAACATGTACAGATGGATGTTATTTAACGGGCTCAAGATTGCTTCATGAGGGGACACATTTGGATCACATTTGTCTAACAGTGCTTCCTCATCTTATATTCAGCGCTCGCCTGGTGTTACAGTTCCCATTATCATGGGCAGGGGACACAGCAGAGGCTAATCTTTCCATGACCAAGTAGATTAAGCTTCCAAGGCACTTTTGCATAACAGGAGCAGCATTATTGTTTGCAAAGTGCTAAGGCAACAGCACTCTGACCTTGTGCTGAGTATTACTCATTCGCCCTCTGCTGCAGTTTCACATACAGTGTGTGTGTGTGTGTGTGTGTGTGTGTGTGCGTGTGTGTGTGTGTGTGTGTGTGTGTGTGTCTGCTGCTTGAGCAGCTAATTGATCTGTGAGAGATAATTACATTGGGATGAAATCTTTTCATTTTTTAAAATCTGGACAGAAGTCTTTGCCAATACTGCGTGTTATGACCGCAGGAATACAATGAGTTGAATGTGTTCTGTTTGGCGTTGAACACGTTGAGCATTGAACACACATTCAATGATGATTGACCCGGTGGATGCTGATAATCATACCGGGACTGTGTCATCTACAGCAGCAGTTGTTGTGGCTTCAGGATATTAAAGTCTGCGTGAGATCAGGAATCTTCTGTGCATTTAGTTGCCTATAAACAAAACTAGACATGTCCACTTCCTGTTTGGGTTAAATAACTTGTCCTACGTATTTTGTGGCAAATACCATGTGGGCTCAAAGAACAACACATATAATAGACAAATTTCGACCAATCATTTTGTACTGATGCTTTAGTGAGTTCAGTTCCAGGTCTGCATACATACTGTTTACAGGAAATAGCAAATGGCCTGCACTCTAAAGTCCAACATCACAAAAACTCTTTGCTTTTCCCGCGATTTAAAGATGATATACTCTTTAAAGATGATATACTCTTTAAAGATGGTATACTCTTTAAAGATGATATACTCTTTAAAGATGATATACTCTTTAAAGATGGTATACTCTTTAAAGATGGTATACTCTTTAAAGATTATATACTCTTTAAAGATGGTATACTCTTTAAAGATTATATACTCTTTAAAGGTTTCCAAACGGCTTCCTCCTGGAGGGCTGAGGTTGTACTGAGGTTTCTTTGTGGGGCCATTAGTGCTGCTTCTAATGTGTGGCTCACAGGTAGAGTGGGTCGACCTCTAATCGGCAGATCGGTGGTTTGATCCCTGACAGCTCCAGTCAAAGTCCTGTATGTCGGGCAAGATGCTGAACCCCAAATCATGTGTGAATGAGCATTTAGAAAACATTAATGCAAGTCCATTTATCATTAGGAACCCTTTTCATCCAAAGAAAGAGTTCTTCAGAGATTGATGACAGCATGGAACATACAATAAAATACTTATAATAATAATTAATATAATAAAAGTAGCAAATTTGCAAAAACAATGAGAGTGTATAATGGCAGTACCAACGATGACGTAGTGTGATTACGCGTGATAGCAAGTTTAGTTTGCTTTAAGCCGTCTCTAGTTTAAATAAAGGTGCTACAAGGAAAAAGAAAAGGTTCTCCTGGAGACAAGCTGAAGAACCCTATATGGTTCTAGTTAGCACCTTTATTTCTAAGAGTGTATCTAACAGTTGTGAGATTTTTACTCTGGACCTAAGTAGTGGAATGTCAGCCAGGTTGACATTGCCTCCCATATTCATGACACTTCTATCCCTTCATCGCTGCAGTCCACATTTGCATTTTGGCATTTCAGTGCAAGCTGTGAAATGGACATTTGCGTTAGGGCGGTGTTAAACGAGGGGGGGCTGAGCTCTCACCTCCTTGGTTCTCACTCTAACAATTCACAACCCTTTGATGTGTTTACTGAGTCTTTCCATTCTGCTGCTCTCCATTTCTTTCTCCAGCTCTATTAGAAGGCCAAGGACAAGTAACACTGCCACCGCTAATCTCCCATTCCCATGTTTTATCACAATGACAGAGAGGGAGTTGTGATAGAGCGGTCCGCAGGCCGAGTAATCCTTTTGACAAAATTGCGGGCACTGTTTATTCAACGCCTTTGACTGCAGCACAGAGGAGAGGCTTCATATCTCGGAGAGGAAGCACACACTGGCAACCTGGACAGCAGCGGCTTTGGCTTCTTTCTTTTGATCTATTGCTGTTTGGCAGTGTGCTGTCAACTTGGTTTGAAACGTCTTGATCCATCGTCCAATACTGAGGTTCAGATAAAGGCTATCATGTCATTTTTGCCTACTGTGCCTAAATATAGCGTCTGTTATGATGGACTTGTTTTGCTTTGGGAATCTGAATTATCAGGGCGATGTCATTGTGTTCGACTCTGCAGTTCTCAATACTTAGGTCTCAAAAAGCTTTGATGGTCGATACCTAGTCCTAGTTAAGTTATAGGAGGGTTAGAACTTACCTTAGCACAGTGGAAACCAAGCAGCTCTATCCGCCGAGCGGTTGGAATTCCCCGCGCTGAGATTTCCCCCTCATGGATCCCCCCCCCCCCCCGCCAAGTAACCCTCTACAGTCTCCTGTGTAGCCGCTCAGGCAGGCCTAAGCCACATTTAATGTACTGAAAACAAAAGCGTAGACTTCTACCCTCGCAAGCTCCATTAGAGAACAATGCTCAATCTGACATTCACAACATCCACTTAACCAGCGTCCATGTTGGCAGGGCTCTTTGTCGTCCGCCTTTTGTCTCGGCTGCTTGATCGCCAAACAAACAGTCTCCTCGCCCCTTATTCATTTTTCAAACCCAAAGCCATAATATCTCCCCAGACGGCGAGCGCTACTCCATCCATACATTCCTCTAAGTGGAGAGCTCCAGTGCATTCCATTAGCCTCTCGAGCAGAGTGTTAACCTTAGCCTTTGTAGCGTAGCAGGAGAATGGCTCTGGAGGGAGGACTCCGTCACTTCTCCTACGTCCGCTGTGGTTCTCCGGTGCGTAAAAGTTCCATTCACTCTCAGAGTGCTTTTAAAGTTAAAAAAACAACAACCCGAGACTCTGTTGTTCCCTGCTCTCAATCAATAAAACATATGCCTCCACATGTTGGGCTTTCGTGAATATTTAATCCCACCACTTGTTTTCCTTTTATCTGCCAAATCACTAAATAAAGATCAGGAAATCTTTCCTGCTCACTTTCAATTGTTTCCTTTCATACGCCCCATTGAATGCTGGGAAACAATAAGGGTTGAATCACAAAGGGATTGGAACCCCCTGTTGAAAGTACTGTTCTTTAATATCAGTTACGTCTGACCTCACGTAGCGCCCTGCCTGAGGTTTCCATCAGATATTAAATGTTAATGCATACCTACTGTATGCCCTGTTTCACATCTCATTATGAGAGGATTGTGTTAATGAGATGTAAATGTATTTCAGTTACGCTCTCTCTGAAACACCTACCCAACAGCTCCTTAAAATGAAGGTCTTAACCATGTAATTAGAGTCAAATATCTCCTTATTCACAATTTCAATCTCTTAGCCTTTACACATAGTGCCATTAATGTCCAAGTCAGTGCTCAATACTGTTGATGTGATGGTTTTCAAAGAGAGATGCTGCTACTCAAACAACAGGGAGGATAAAACAGACCAAAAGCGTTTCATTTGAACTTCCCAGCAGTCAGTGTGGGTAGACTGATATCAGATTAAAGGTACATTACAAAGCAATGTGCATTTCAAGTGAATGTATGTACATGTTGTGTTCTAGTAGCAGAAGCATCAGTCCTGCTGACAGTTTGTTTCTGTCATTGTGTGCAGACGTACCGACCTTTATGTTGTCAGCTGCCAGCCTACATCGCAGCATTCTTTAAAGGTGTGAGAGCATCGATAAAATGATGAAATGAAGGATGCATGCTTTAAAATGTGTTATTTAACCTCAGCAGGCCCACCAGCAAGTTATTGTCCAACTGAAATAATGTGAATTATTGCAGAGGTGGTGCATCGGGTACACAGCATTTATTTTTCAAGTCCCACCTGCTCTACAGCTGGCTGTCCTTCTTGGCCATATCTTCAGTTATCCATGATATTATTGCAGCAGAACTCATACAATGGTAAATAATAGATTAGTGTTAGAGTAAGCAAGGTCTGTGTCTGTGCTAACATACTACATGCTGCATCACACATATACAACTGTTTTCAGACCTACTATCCCCAACTTTGAAAAAGCTTCTTTTCTGAACTTGGTTTTTTGTTTTCTGCACTGTAGAGTACAAATTCATCTATGATCTATTTCTAACAGTGTTTATTGTCCTTTATACAGAATAATTCATACAGAATGCTTGCATCTCTCCTCGGCCCTCTGAAGCTGTGTTTCAGTTAATGCATTTAATGCCCATAATATAATATAATATAATATAATATCGCACGAGAAGAGCTGTTTGAAAATACACAAAATTAAATAAAACTTCCTCAACTGCACAAAAAGGTTTGTAAGGCGTGCTTGTGGTGGTGTTTGTCTTTTGTTGAACAATGAATTCTGATACAGCGAACATTTAACTCACATAACTGCTCAGCTGTTTCTGCTGTATAACTGCTGTGTCTTGGTCTGTGGACGACATGAAACATGACCGATACCAGCCGGCATGAGAGAACAGTTGAAACAGACGTGGATGCTTAGATGGCCGAGGTGGCTTCTTTTGTTTCTGGTTCACACCCTCTGCTTCTTCTTCTACTCTGTTTACCGGAGGCGTACAGCCACGAGAAGCCGAGACCGCCAACTTCTGACCAAACTGTAGAAAAGTTTAAACCGATTGATGGAAACGTGCCAATTCCCAATTTGTTGTTTGACCATTGAATGGAAACAGCACTGATGTCTGTAATGAGACCTGCTCACTTCACAGATGTGTTGGATTCTTCCTCTACCAGATGACATTCCCTTCACATCACATCACCCCCATAATAAACCCTGACATTTACCCTTTAGGCTCATTAAAGCTCTCATTGTCCCCCAGTCTCTCACTCCGAGCACAGGCTGCACCCTGTCACTGAACCCTGTTGATAGCAACTTAATTCTCTGTAATTGACTTGTATTTAAACCGTGAGCATTTCATCACCTGCACATTATTGTGAACCCCCTTTGTTTCCCCTCCACCTAATGAGAAACAGATTAAGCCACAGAAGAGGCCAGTCACTGTTCATTAAGGCAATGCATTTGAGTTTGTCATTTGTCCTAAATGATCATTGTTGTCTTTATCTTTGTGCACATTATTGAATTCATTAATCAATTTGCATAAATCAGCATTCGGTGTCTTTGTCTAGTTCTCATCTCATAAAGTTTGCAGTGACGCGGTAAATGTGTTGAATAATGCTGAACATGTTTACCGAGGTAGGAGTGAGTTTGTAAATTACAAATGTCAGTCACATGCAAATGTGTTTTTAAATTGCCCACAAACATACGTGTATTCTTCGTGGATAAACTCGTGATCTTAACACCAAGTATGAAAAACAACGTCCAAACTCCAAAAGCTTTCAGAAATGTTTTTCTTTCTGTGGAGCTTTGGGCTTTGCTGATCTTTGCTTTCATCATCTCTACTGAGGTATATTTAACAGTGCGAGGAGTAAATGGCCTCCAGGTTACGTCTGATCTTTGTTGGGCTCCTTCAGTGTGTCACAACAAATGAAGTCAAAACTGTTAACAGATTTCCACTGTGTGTTGCATCAATGTGTCTCATTCAAATAACAATAATAATAACTATTGCCTGTCACACAAATGCCTTCTCTTGCTAAGGAACCTCACAGCCCAGGTATTGAGATGTGTTCTGGTAAATCATTGATGCCTGTTGAAGTCCAGTGCACAACAGAAGACACTATTCTTAAACATGTATTGGTATAAAAACTTTTATTTTGAATCATAGGTTATTTTTCTACCTCTGATGGTTTCTGACTGTGCAGGTAGTCATGGGTATATTTGTCATTATTTGGGGTATATTCTCTTGCTCACTGTGATCTCTTTTCATTCGAATCACTAACCTTTATTAACCAACCCTGATCTCATCAACATCTTTAGCTCTTCATCAGCTGTTTCTATTGTGGCCCAGACAGTAGAGTTGCCTTCAGTAAGTGACGGGACAGTGCACCAGATGTCTTCGACCATAAAAGAAAAAAATGTATTTGATAAAATAATCCCATCAAAAGCGAAAAGCAGAAAACTCACAGAATCAACTGTCTTCACGGAGTATGCAGTTTATTCTGGGAAGTAATACCTTGATGGGAATTAATCTAGCAGAGCAATACTCGTGAACTGTTATGTGCAAAACCTTGTAGAAAAAACATCCCCAGGCAGTGATTTCATGGTTTGGACATTGTAATGGTCAGTAATGTCAAGTTGTCTGACAGCATAATAGACAAGTTCAGTGGAAGGAATTTGACAATTGCAGCAATTTCCCAGAGTAATGTGGATGTTTAGAGCAGCCCGTGCTCACTCCCAGCTCGTCTATTACCGTCACTTGGTCACCTAGCTCTAATGTAAACCCATCCGCATCATTATTAGACTGTCAGACCGACTGACCGAGTATAAAGAGCAAGACATTCGCTGAGGGTGAGTGGGAGGCGAGGTTGGAAAGGTCGAAGCAATACGTTCTCATCCTAAACCATCACATACTAACGCTTGGTCCGGACCTCTGGTGTCTTTTTCTGACCTACTGGGTAGCCCAGTAATTGTTGAACTATTGTATAAGTTTTGTTATGTAACCTCTGTACTTTGCCGACGGCAAGCCGTACAAGCGTTTTTATTTTATGCAACACACAGAAACTTATTTTAGCCCAAATCACAATATATTCCAAAACCTAGTACTTTGGTTGCGTAAGTAAAGTTAAGTAAGTAGACCTGTAACTGTACGTGTCCTGTGAAACCAGAATTTTATTTTGAAAAGACACTATGCATGAAACCAGCTGAAACTGACAAGCTGTCTAAAACTGACACGAGGGGAACCTAGAGCGTTTTCTGACGGGTTGGGAATGAGAAGTTGTTTGGAGAGTTGGACCATGCAGGGGGCTAGCAAAGATGCAAATACTGTATGTTAGCGATGCTGAATGAAGCCTGGTGTCATTCAAGAATTGACTCATTAAAACCATGTTAAAACACTCGTAGTGTTCATTCAACTCCATATAAATGTGTTTTTCAAACCCGAAAATCAAGGGTTTGTTCCAGTGACTTGAGTCCTCTCATTCTTGCTACAATTGTCATTTTGCACTCTAAGACTGCACTTTCTCACTGTTTCCAGTGTTTTATCGTGGTTGGAGATTGGACCTTTGTTGCTTCGAGTCCCTTCACTCAATGACTATACATTTGAGTTGAAACATTCTTCATCGTTTTAATCTGCCAGTGGAGAAAAGACAGTGTTGCTATGCTGGAATCTAGATGTTGCGCTCTAAGCCTCTACTTGTCCAGCGAGTGCTTCTCCTGACACCCCTGTTTTAGCTTGTTGTTATGGTGATTTGGCAGCAAGTTGTGTAACCCGTCACTATGGGAACTAAACAGCTAAAAGCCGTGTGCGTTTGTGTAACAGCGACGGGAAGAAAACGTGAATAAAAAGATCTCCCTCTTTCTCCTTTATGACAGCGCTGAGGCATTCCACTCACAAAGCTCCACACTGGCTGATGTGCGTTGGCCATGATACTATGAAGGGCTGGCGTTCTGTAAACCTGCACCACAATACACCCAAGGCTGCTGCTGCTGTTTTTATTTGAAAAGCATCGACAGCAGTGGATAAGCTGGGAAACCCAAATGTCACTTGGGTCCCACGAGGGGAAAATGTTGATTCAGAGCCTCTTGACCCGGAAATCAAGGGTGTATGATGTCATGTGAAATATTGTATCTTAGTGTTACAACAGGGGCTGCTGAGGTATCCGTCTGAGCGCAGTAGATTCTGTGTATTTATGTTATACAAATGTATCTAAGAGAATAAAAAGTAGTGGCTTAACCAATGAATAGAAAATGGTCTGTTGTCACACCTAGCATGACGTCATTCCAGCCTGGCCTCACCAAATGGTGTATGAATGACACGACAATTCTTTGAAGTAATTGACCTCGCAAGAACTTGTCTTGTTTTCACGCCGTGTAGTCTGAATCTATGCTAAGCTCAGAGTAAGTGACGTAGTATAACTGAAGATCCACCCATGAGACCAGTGTTCGTGTCCCATAGTGTTGTTGTACATTAGTGATGTTTGTGACGTGTTTTCCGTATTTATGTTGTTTACGTTTTACTTAGTTTACGTACTTATTTTTCGTGCAACCGTGATGTTTTTCCTAAACTTAACTAAGTGGTTTTGTTACCTAAACCTTGCCGAAGATGACAAGCAAAAAGCCTAGAGGATAAGGATAAGGATAGGATAGGATAGGATAAGGATAGGATAGGATAAGGATAAGGATAGGATAAGGATAAGGATAGGATAAGGATCTTTATTGTCATCCTAAATCAAGGTGATGGAGGAAACCGCTCCGGGGAAAAAGCAGTTCCTCAGCCTGTTAGTCCGGGTTTTGATAGTCCTGTATCTTCTTCCTGATGGCAGTGGAACAAACAGAGAGTGACCCGGGTGTGTGATGTCTGTGCAGATGTTGCTGGCCTTCTTCTGGAGGCGGCCAGCATACACAGTGTCCGGGTCAGGGAGGGTAACTCCCACAATCCTCTGTGCTGTTCTAACCACACGGGCCAGGTCCCTCCTGTTCTCTGCTGTCCAGCTGGCGTACCACACAGTAAAGCACTGACAGAGGATGCTTTCGATCACGCTTCTGTAGAAGTTAACCAGACGTTCAGGGGGCAGGCCAGCTTGACACGTGACCTGTCCTTAAAATGTCTTATATGCCCTCCCATGAGATCATGTTGGTCATTCAGACTGCTATAAGAACCTGAAAAGAAACTTTCAAGCAGACTCTGAAGAAGCTTGTGTGACCCGACCGCCCAATGATGTGACATGTACTGCATTGGTGACACTTTCCCCCTATCGTGGCTTGGTGGATGAAACGCTAGTGCACAAGTCCATTCTGAATCGTGTGGTTAGGTTAAGGCAACTAAAGCACTTTATTTCAACAACAACTGATTGCAACCTTCCTGAAAGTAGGATTTATAGGTTTTCATCATACAACCCTTCCACACTTGATTGTTGCTTCAATCCACAGGACTACACAACCTTTACAAGTCTTTTCCAAAAACAGCACTGTCAAATATAACAGAGGAAATCAAAAGCCTCATCAGCCGCTGGTAAAAACCAAGCTGGAAGCTCCCATTTCAGATCCTGTGTGTGTGGAAAAGTGAATGACTCTCAGTCTCCCTCTCAAAGTAACCAGTGTCAAGGTGCCTCGAGCAACAAACCAAACCCCCCACTGCTCGGCGGTCAATAAGAAAAAGATGAATGTGGTCACACCGGGTGGCTCTCAGGTGTAAAGCAGGTTGTGGATTAAAGCATTCAGGCTCACTGATAGCTTTCTTGAACAAACAAAGGTTACAAAAATGTTAATACTGTGACTAAACAAAATGCATACCAGCAAGGGGATGAAGAGTATCCCCTCCGGCAATGAAATGTGATCATCAGAGGAAGGAAAATCAAACGCAGAGAGGAAACATCAACCCCTATGCCGCCTACCGCCCCTTGGTGAATAACACGTGCGTCTACAAACCAATCTGATTTCTTCATCGCAGCTTTTCCCCAGGAGCCAAATTGAGGTCTCATGTTCAATTTGCCATTGGAGAAGAAAAAAGAACCAGGATGAGATCATATTCATTGTGTAGCGCAGGGCTTTGTGGCACAACCTTATCTGCTGCTGAGACGTACGGAGAAAGGAAAGTCTGAAGAGGTCAAAACTCCAGCAACACCTGTAATATATAGATGTTCCAATAGCATTGTTTCCTTCCCAATATTGAGTCTAGTATTGAGTACATATATTCATATTTACAAGACTACAATTACACGTCATGATGACGTTGTGATTGACCCAAAAGTCATTTTTACTGAATGGTAATTAAATTCAACTTAATGGAACTCAAAGCAACCTTTTGTTACCGTTAGCCGTTACCTTCGTTATTTAGCCGTTAGCAGCAATGTGCTGCTAACGGCTAACTTAGCTCGCTCTTCTCCTGCAGACTTGGATACAGATTTGTTATTCACAATGTAGCCTTGTCAGGGTAAAAATAGTGTGCACAGAGTGTTCAACCACAGCTGTGTATAGTACTAGTTTGCACATGTGCAGGACGGATCAGGCAGGATGTACGGATCAGGTAGCGAGTGACACGTGTTGTCGTTGTTCCTCTGTAGCGTAAATGAGCTGATAAATCATATGATGACGTGGTCATCAGGGCATAGACTAGCGTACTCACCAAAACCGATCCAGCATTTGAAGCTGTGGCGGAGGCACAACTCCAGCATTAAGAACAACTGTATTGTCGGACCGTTGTCTCAGCATGTTACCCTGATGATTTGGGAACGCTAACAACATAATTATTCCATAAAGGCGTAAATCTGAAATCTAAAATTGGTCCGAAATCCAGTTACCAGATGGATTCTCCTAATGAAAGATTTACCTTTTATCATATTGTTATGAACGCCACGTGATTTTTATTTGCAGTTCTTCTTAATCAACTTAGAAACACGAGTAGAAGCTTTTCCATTATTGTGTGAGTAACTAACAAAAGGATGTGAATGAAAGCGTTTCCTGTGGAGGCCACAGATATCACAGATGGAGCAGTCTCAGCGACGTGGTCAGCACTTACCTTGATGATGACATAGTCCTGAAAGAGTCTTTTGTGTTTGTAGGTGGTGTGTGTCTGTGTGGGTGTAACAAAGGAAGGGACGCTGAGTTATCCTTCCTTTAGTTTAACAAACTGCAAAGTAATTCCAGCACCTCACTGATATTGTTACCAATCATTATCAACAAGATGCTCTCTGCATATGAAACCTGCTGCGAGCATTTAGATGTTTAACCTCCTTCATTATTCTATAGAGATGTCCTGAAATACACACTGTTCTGGAGCACAAAATCCACGGCTGAAAATAATGTTTAATAAATAACGTTTTACTCTTGTTTGAGTAACTGCAGTGCTCTTTTAGATTTAAAACTTCAGTTGAACTCAGTGGTTATTGTTAGTTTGAGTGTTTTCATGGGATTTGTTAATAATAACAAAAATGTAGAATATCATCAACCCTCTACTTTAACGGTCATATTTCCATTCATCTGATGTTAATACTATCTCTATATCTCTATATCTGAGTGTACTCTTTGGATCTTTAGGCCCACCTCCTTTTATTTTTTCAACAATGAAGCTTATATTTAATCTTTCCAAGACATATTAATGGATAACACCAGAAGGCTGAAAACACATATGGTAATAAAAAGAAGCTTTGTCCAGTGTTGTATCCAGTTACGATGTTGAGTAGAGGTTTATTATCCCCAACGGGCTGCAATTAGAGCTGTGCTGCTGGATCTGGTCAAACACAATGAAAGACTGCCAATGTGTAACCTACAAATCAGCATCATTTAGCATTATACTCACAGCGATTATGTTAAGAGTCGGGGAGAGCCGGCGTTGGCCAGAGATACAGTGAAACCAGAGTCGCAAAGCTGAGGCTGTTTGAAACGAGGATTCAGATAGCATCAGTCTGTGAATTATACGCCGAATACTGTGAGAGCTATCTCGTCTCCGGGAATTGCATGCGTCAGTGTTGTCCTTGCGCTCCTCAGGGTAAAGCCATGGATGGATCGGTCTAAATGATGGTGTAGAATGGAGGTGAATCGACTGTAATGCAAGACGGCCTCTCGTTTTTATGGGTGTAACTTGATATATTTTCTTTCATTCAAATCAATGCTCTTTTTCTTCCCTTTTCTTTGGTTCATGGATGTGTGGCTTTATTGATCGCCACGGGGAAATTAGGTCGCTGCGTCTAAAAGTTATGGGATTTAGCAGCGAAGTAAAGTTGAGTTAAAGGATTGAAAATTAAGTCTAAATCAAGTAACAAAACAGTAAAACTAATGAAGACAATAAAGAAATTAAGTGGACTATAAATGGTTAAATTACACAGACTTGTGACAATTTAGACAAACTGATGGGATGTGTAGAAAGAACTTGCAGACAATATGTGAAAATGTAGAAACTAGAAAGAGAATTCGGAGTTTAATGCATCAAATAACAGAGTAAATCCCTTTGTACCAACCTTTTGTTTGGGAAATCCTTTTGTAACAGCGGCCGTATAATACTGTGAGGCTCAGTTTACCTCACACAGAGTATCCCCTATGGGAACACCAGATCGCATTGAGGCACAGATCATGCTGCCTCGAGGCATTTGCATCCTTTCATCAATACACTACTAATGCATGCAGTGGCTGTGCCTACAAGGCTCCACTTGGTAGCAGAGGAACAGAAAGCAGGGGCCGTGTTGGAAGCTGAGGCGCACAGTAACTAGGTCTCTGCAGCTTCACAGGTCAGCTCCAGTGTGAGATTATAGTTGCAGGGCACCCTTTTCAATCCTTCGCCTCAACTTCACACAGAGGTTCAGCTCTCTGGTGCTTGTTGAGCTTGTTGATGAATCCCATGCCAACTGAATTTGAATTTAAAAAGGTTCTTTGTTGACCTCTTCAGCTACCTAATGGTATTCAGAAAATAGCGTGGCAAGTGTTAAGACACATGGCCTTCGTCTGAGACGACCAGCGGTGATGAAGAGAAGCAAAAGCGAGACACAAAATCTCAAAATCCCCCCTCCTTGTTTTTCACTTAAACGTCTTACGCAACAATACACCCTCATTTTGATCTCTGCAGATGTCAGTCCCTAATGTTCCGTTAGCTGTTAGCTCGGTTTGCCAAACACACCGAAGGACCCAAATGAGGCAAGTCGAGAGAGGAGCGATTCGTAATTCCTAGCAGAAGCAAGATTCCATACTGAAGCAGCTGATGATCACTTGCGGCGCCTGGCGGCCGGTTAAGTTTAATGAGGAGTCAGAAGTCAATGACGGTATTAAACCGCCAATAAAAGATAATGAAATATGTTTTCAAAAAGTGTGAATCACTTTTGTGCTCATTCACGCAGCCGTGAATGAGCACAAAATATATCAGGCTGATGGGTCCAGTAGTGTGCGAGACTAGCCCTGGACAGACACAGAGATGCACACACATGCACACACAACCAAATGCATAATCTCCTTGTGGAGAAGACCTCAAACTAATTGGTTATTATAACCTACCCATTTCTGTTCCTTTTGCATTATAAAGTTTAAATATAATTTGTGATCTCAATCTGAAATCTGAAGGAAGGAAAATGGATTCAGCTATTAGTGCATTTTACAACTTTAGGGACCAGATTTAAATAGGGTCTGTAAAATAATTATGACAATTATCCACATTCACAAAGGTCTCTTTTACCAAAACATCCTTCTGGCCCCAATGGCATCACCTCATTGACCCAAGTTTAAAGTCCTCGGTTTGGCTTGAGTGGTTGTTCTGCTGGCTAGTCCAACGAGCTAACAGTCAGGTAAGGTTCGACATGATGGGCTGGTTAGCTAGTCAGCCAGATCACATTTAACTGGATACATTTATGTATACGGCCACAAGTTTTATATATCTAATAGATAAACGTTGAAAAATATACAATGAGTATTATTTGACTGGTTCTTTAAGGAGGACAGGATGTTGATCCTCATGTGAATTTGGAACAATTGTGGGGTCACCAGCCTGCAAGGTTTCCTTACGTTTCAGCGTAAATATTCAAGTGTAGCTTTGAATCCGTTTGATGGCTGAAATCAGTGAGTGACTGAATGAATCTAAGGCTGCATCTCAGCCGTGCACGAAGTCTCTGTGCTTCTGCCTCAGTGGGATGTACATGATATGATTACCAACGCGTCAATTCACATCTTAGATACGTTTAATCTGGAAGTGTGTTAGACGTGTGTGCACGCTTCAGCGGACATTTAACTTAAAATATATCGTGAATAGCATGTAGAACGACTGATTCAATCTACTTTACTCTGAATCACCAAAGTGATCTGATCTCATGCAAATACATGGACTGGAAAAAGCTTCCCCAGTGTGACTGAAACTGGAATGTAATTTCCCTATGCATACAGAAGAAAAGTGATGGAATATAGAGCCACACACAGTCCGAGATAATCCATCTGCAGTCCGTTTGTGAAGGTAATCCAGGTCTGACTGAGATGGAAATAGACATTCCTCAGGGAGGTAGAAATAGGACCAACTCCACCAGTGTTTCAAGTGCTAATACAGCCTTCACCCCCCCGGCTAACATGGCTTTTCATCTGCACTTTGTTTTGCATTCATAGTTAATTGAAATGATAATGTGAACAATTTTAGATTTTGGACCATTATTTGCATAACTGTCTCAGCGAAAGTGGAATCTGAACAAAAAATACTGAAATAAAAAGTTGACAAGTTTGTTAAGTGTAATCTCTCACTGTATTATAAGTAGGTACCACGGATTTGAAAGGTATTATTTCAACATTCCCAGTGTGGTAGCAGTGGAGCGATACTGAATGCAGAGTAAAGGGAGTGAAGGGTTAGATGGAGATCGATAGGGAAACCCTCGGTGCTGGAGCATATTGGTAATGCTGTAAGGACGCTCCATCTCTCTCCAAACCCTCTCAACAATTTTTCCTGACCTTTTACTTAAAGAGACATTTATGTACTTCTCTTCCTCAAGATCAAATGTCTGCCCCCGCTTTATAACATCCTCTCCATATATTTCCCTCTGACTTGGCAGCTGGCTTTTATGTTTGACAGTTTTTTGTCCGTGCAGCAGGACATACAGTTCAGGCTTTCATTTAACTATGGAACAAGGCCTTCTAGCCTCATTCTGCTGAATGCTTTTAGGAGATTAAACAGCACAACACATACTTCCAGATCCTTCGTTTTTCAATGCGTAGAATACGTGAGATACCTGGTTGACCTGAAGAAGATGGTTGTGTTTAAGTGGATTATTTGGGTTGGCTGGACTCATACATTATCCCACAAAGATGTTTTGTTCCAAATAGTTTTGCCAAACCAGCTGTGAGGCCTAAGTCTGAGTTCAGACCAAATTAAATTAGTCTAAGTTAGGAGTGAAACCATAATCAATCATAGAACTCACAGTATGGATCGACGGTCCGTTACCCCACTAGTCTCAGTATAGGTTTAAGATGCATTAATATAGCTAAACCAACTATTGTTATGTGAAGTTTAATGAAGTAATGTTTACCTGAGCAGAGCATGAAGTTCCTCTCTCTCTCTCTACGCTTGTTGTGGACGTGTATCAAAGCTAATCTAGTTGTGAAACACCACAAAATCTCCAATCAGTGGATCGATGATTCATTTCTCCAGTGAAGTAAATCAGCAGTATTGTTACAAACATTCACGTGTTTTTGTCTTATCTGAAGCGTCTGTCTCGACTGTTATTGGGCTAACCAGTAGAAGTGGTCTCGGCCTCAAAGTGGTCCGATACTTTCATTAATTGACATCAGACAAAGTAATCTGGTGAATACAGAGTGCCCTTAGACCCTTCCCCTGCCACACACACACACACACAGCAGATGTTTCACGTAATGGGAGCACAACAGGAAGAGAATTCAATTCAATTTGGCCCGAGGTCTAATAGGACATCAAGTGGAAGAGGAAGGCGATAGGGTTTCACACTGGAAGCCCATCTGTGTCCATGCTCCCCTTCCAAACCCACCTACCCAGTGATGCTGTTAGACTGCAATGAGACAAGAGCACCCTGATGCATCGTCGGCCGTAATCACCTTCTCAAATGACACCACGGGGCCTCGGGGGTTTAGAGGAAGGGGCGAAGATTTGTTTAGTTTGATGGCATCCAATGCAATGTATTGTCAGAGTTGAGTTTCATTGCATTTTAAAGGGATTAGGAGACTCCTGGGCGGTAGTCAGGTGACTTCCAGGCGTAACATGAAAGTAGCTGTGTCATTGTTAGTTCACAGTCCCCAGGAGGTTGACAGAGGCAACAGACCATTGTCTTTTTGGCACAATATACTTAGGGCTTTGTGCTCCAGCAACATCCACAGTCTGTGACTATCAGCCACTGACTTCCACTACCAGATGAGAGACTACACCCTATTTACATCCTAATATATAATGAATGATGTATTTTGTCATCTGCCATGAAACAACTGTCTCTGTTGGTTTACTCATAAAGTAGTATATAGGTAATTATACTGTAGGAAAGGGTTTGGACAATAAGAGACAAATCATATTTTGTCGCTGTCATTATTATAGAAAAAGATGATGGACACAGCACATGTGTTTAAACATTCTGTTTGATACATGTTTCATGGTAGAAGGTGGGAATATGAAGGAAAAACATGACTTTCCCTCTTCAGAGATGATCATAATTATGTTAATTAAAAAAATTAACTCTCATAATTAGTTAAAAACTTTAATGTTGACTCTTGTGAAACATTTCTTTAAATAGTAACAGCCAAAGGCAGCAACACCACGTCAGTAGAGACTCATGTCCATCATGACCATCATGACCACCAGACAGTGTGAACTGTTCTGATCGTGTTCGGAGGATTTTCATCTTATTTCAAGAAATAATGAGAAGATATCTAATATTACAACAAGTGCTCACACCCAACTCGTCAGATACAGACCGTCGGTCAGTGTTGGCCTTCAAGGCACTCATGCGGTGTCAGTTGTGGACGCGTCGGGGACGGCGTGTCAGTTTCTCAAAGTATTATTCCAACGTAGGTTTGCTTAGTTTTTAGATTCAATTATGCAACAAAAGTACTTGGTTCGGTTTATGCAAGCCAAGCTAATTGAACAAAAAGTATTAATGATATGATATGAATGATCACAATATGAGTATTTGACCTTGATATATTTATGTGTATTTGTCCTTTTCTTGGAGGTTAATTGTCTCGGTGATTGTCTTGCACAAACTCAAATAATGTCAGTAAGCTGTTTGCAGTCACAGTTGTACCTGAAGTTGCTAAATGTGGCCCTACAGCCGCTCCGTGTTTACATGAGCAGACGCAGGAGAGAGAAGCAGTCAACAGTCCGACGCAAGCTGCTTTAAAAACAAAATAACCACTTAGAAAAACAGCAGCAAGCTGGAAACCATTTTGTTTCGGGCTGTTTGGCCATCAGCAGGTGCTTGTGGAACACATGGAGACACATTTCTTTAAGAGCCTTGCTCAAGGACACCTCGAACAACAGTTTTCGGAGGCAGGGGAAAACGTTTGCGCGTTCACTTTTGAAAGTCACAGCCGGTCCGGGGATTCAAGGTTTCTCGGCGCTCTAGGCTGCCGCCGCCGGAAGTCACAGCAAGACATCGAGCAAAGTGGTCTGCTGTTCCAATATCTTCTCACTTTCTGCACGCAGCAGTGAAACCACGTAGAGCTTTGATGTTAACATTGGCAGGCATCCTGTATATCCTCACATGTGAGGCCCGTATCGTATCTTGCCCTGAGGCGAGGATTGGTCCCTCGGTTTTGTTGGGCTGCCATGTGACTGGTAGAATATACAGTGACGGTGGGAGGTTCGAGCGGCGGCTCCGTGCTTGGACCCGGGAGAATGAAGCAGATGGCGCTCTGGTGGAGGAGCTTAAGGAAGTTTGTGAATTGCTGTGCATATTTGTCGCTTTTAATGTTGATCAAGGCAAGAGCAACTCTGCTTTCCAAACACACACACACACACACACACACACACACACACACACACACATTCCTGCGAGTAGAGAGCTTTTGGTCGATAAAGACTAGACAGCCTCTAAGTAGCTCCTCTAATCAGTAAAGTTCCTGCAGCCTTCTCTATGGCTACGACTGCTCATTTGTAAGTGCGGGATGTTTCTCCCGGCTGTGGCTTCATCTTTTGTTGCCCCCACTGTTTGCCATTCAGTTTATGGGGCCACACACACACACACACACACACACACACACACACACACACACACACACACACACACACACACACATCCATGGATCCCCCCTCTCTTTTATTATGGGAATTCCAGGCACATGTGAGCTGAAGCAAGGAAGGCAGTCCTGATACCCCTCCCCCTCCGGCCACCGGTATCCCCTTATTCTCATGGATTTCTCATGGGGCTGAAGCAGACAAAATGGGGGAGGAGGAGGAGATGGGGGGGGGGGGGGGGGGGGGGGGGGGAGGAGCAGGGAAGGAGAGCTAGGCTAATTCATCAATAATCTTTACCTAATCTCTCCCCTTCTCCTTCTCACTCTCTTACTCTCCCTCTCTGCCTAGGGGCATTCAAGCAATACATCCATCCCCCGCCCCACCTCTCACACACACACACACACACACACACACACACACACACACACACACAAAGCCCTTATAGACAAACTTGCACACACACATATGGGTCTGTCTCAACACGTCCAGAGGGAGGGGATGAATCGAGCTGCAGAGTGTTATTTCTTTCGCCTCCATATGTGTGTCGGCGTGTGTGTGTGTGAGTGTGTGCGAGTGTGTGGGGTGTAAGTTGAGTCCTCTGGGGGCTGTGTGTCTTAGCTCAGACCAGGAGCTCAAATGGTGATTATAGACTAGAGACTAGGTGTGGCAAGATGGGGCGGCGTCATAGGCTTTGTCTATAGTTCCCGTACAGCCCACCAACCGGGAGGAGGCTCTGCTGTCTGTCACGGTCCGCCCCGGAGCCATGCTCAGTCTGGGATTGAAGGAGCTGCTGCGTGGGGCTGAACCGCTCTCAAACCGAGACCTAAGCCACGGTGAATCAGACGAGCACAAGTTCAAGAAGCTCGAGGGAACCTTTGTAGCCAGATACAAGAACATGACCAAGTGAAGAACTGCTGGAGCATATCTCTTTTCCTTTCTTTCTTTTTGTGTTTTTTTTTACAACCCTCATTTATTCTTCTTTTGCAACTCATGACAAAGATGTTCTGTGGAGTTCTAGCTGAGTAACAAACCTTTTGAAGAGGCTTTCCTTTTTGCAGGAATTCAAAAAGAGCCTCTTGATCTTTATTTTTTTTCAGATTCAAAGGATACGATTTCAATGATAAAACCATTTGGAATATGGGACTTTTAATCTATGATTTGGACCATAGGGACAGGCAACTCTGTTTTTGTGCTCAGCTCTGGGTAATTTTGATAAGTATGTCACATTTATTCCGCTTGTTCCACGGTGATTTTGCCCTACTTTGATTTTGCTGTCGTAACTTGGGTGTTGAGCTATGTTGACCAGTTTTTCTCAAGTGCAATGCGATGGATAACAAGTGTGTGTGCTCCTCAAATACAAACACAAGTCTTAGTCTGAAGCTCAGCTTTGCCTCCGTGTCGAGTTTGTATCTTCGTCATGTGCAGTTCAAATAGCTGAATAGCCAAACACTGGTTGAGTGTGATGTCACGGTGCCGGTTAAAGATCACGTGTCGCACACCTTGACAATGTGACCGACCTGTTCCATCGGACAGCCGGTTCTCTGGATGCTTTGCATGTATTGACCAGTTGTCATCTGATTAGTGTGTGTTGACCTTCTCGCCTTTTGCTCTCCGCGGCCGACTGAGCACACCTCTGCGACTTCCTTCTTACACCTCGTTCATTGTTTTGATTCACTGCCCCCCCCCCCCCTCCTCTCATATTATATCTTTAATTATCTCTTTCTGTTTAAAAAAAGAGACTGTATTTTAAAGGTTTGACCTCTTTCTTCTCCTTCTTCTCTTCACAGCTCTTGCAGGTAAAATCTCTCCGACCAGCTCCGATGCTCTCCTCAGCTCCTCAGCGGTGACCGCCAGTCCCTCGCCACCCAATGTGTACCTCCCCGCCAACTTCAAAATGTCCAATGCACAACTGGCTTTCTTCCTGCGGGAGGCTCAGATCACAGGACAGACATTTGGCGGCGGCAGGGGCAGCGGAGGCCCGAGCACTGGACACCCGCTGCAGCGCTCTGAGAGTTTCGTGGTTTTCCAGACAAAAGACCTCCCCGCCATCAACATAACCTTCGGGCCTTTTGCCCGGGACCAGGCCCTGTCCAAGGAGTTGCTCCAGCCAGCCAGCCCGCTGGATATTCCTGGCCAGCTGACCGTCAACTGGAAGGTGAGGGCCTTCATTGTCCAGGCGCGGGTCTTCTCCAACAACCCTACGGTCCAGGTGTTTTTCTACATCGCCGGCCGCGACTGGGATGACTTCAAAGCGCAGGACCAGCTGCCCTGCGTCCGTCTGCACGCCTTCCGGGACGTCCGCGAAATCAAAACCTCCTGCCGCATGAAAGGCAACCTGGCGCAGTGCTTGGCCCAGCTGGACCTGCCCCCGTCCTGGTTTAACACCAACGTGGCCCCGCTTGGTCGGAGGAAAGGCTCCACCGACGGGCTCTTGGATGGGCTCACCAGCGAGACCCTGCAGGCGGAGCTCTACTACACGCTCCACGGGCCCAGTCTGGATGGGGAGTGCATTGAGGGCTCAGGTCATAGGGGTGGTGGTGTTTCCAGGGGAGAGCCTCTGTCACAGCACCCCCTGCTGCGCATCGGGAGCATCAGCCTGTACCAGGCCAGCCAGGAGCAGCTGCTGGTGGACAAGCAGTTGGACAAGAACATGTTCCTCAGGCTGCCCGAGAAGCCCCTGAAGCCCGGAGAAACCCTCAAAATCTTCCTCTACCTGATGCCCAACTCCACTGTGGAGCAGTTCACCCTCAGGTAGGTCTCCTTTAAAACATATGCTGATGACATACTCTTGTGTTGCCAATCTGATTGCTTCCAAATTTATTCTGTTTCCATCCATTTACTGTGTTTATACTCACACATTGAAAAACAAGTAGTGATCAAGCTGTATACATGCACAGCAGAAGCTCAGTCTGAGGATTCTCCTGCTCCTGTGCAATCATGTACACAAGAGTTACAGCTGGATAAATGATTTGCCTGGTTCCTGGCAGACCTCAACCAACATTAGTCATTTCCCTCCTGTCTTGAACTGCAGGCTTATACCTCCCTTTATAATTATATCCACACATCCGCAATTTCTCTCCACGCAGTGTGGATGCTGCATCTTGTGCAGTCCCCAGTGGGAGGGGCTTATAAGAAATATAGGATTTGCGTGTCCAAATAGCCCCCCCATTAATGGCACAATTATCACAGCGCTGGGTGTCTTCATTACAGTCGTAATAATCAGCCTCGTTCAAAAGCAGCGTAATTAGATAAAGGTTTTTGCACAGCCTCAAAATTAATTGCAGCGTTTTAGAAAAGCGCATGATCACACTGTGCATGCAAGTGTTGCCATGCGTCACGTAATACCGATTCATGCAACATTCTCTGCAGGGCCACTTATGTTCATTTTAGGTCCAAAGAGTCAAATGAGCATGTAATCACATATTTCATCCTTCTCATTAATTTCTACTTGGCTGAGCACCGTGATGTGCCAGCAGTAATTAAAGTCAAGTAAGATAGAAGAAAAGTGGAAGACCGAGTTAAGGTGTAGCAGCACTGTGCGGTTCACCTTTTGAAGTAGTGGCTTAACTTCCACACATTTCTTTTTTCCCTCTCAGGACTGGATCGTATGAATAATTTGCGTTTAAAGGCACAGGTAACGGCTGTGGATCACATGTTGAAATGCATTGCTACAGCACACTGTGGTTTTCAATGCTCATGCAGTTCTACAGAAGAGAAGAAACCGTGAGCACCAATATTACCACTGACTGAGTCACTGCAAAAAAGTCACTGAAATCCAAAAACTTTGCTCATCAAATGAAATTCTATCACACCATATACGATTAACCGGGATTAACTACATGAAATAGCTTCAAATGAGCTTTGAATTCATTGCTTCACTGCTGTCATCCTGGAATAAAAAGAATTGTTTGATGTTAATGTATGCAGTTTGTTCTCATTGTGCAAATGTCTTCGTTTTATGAGCATATCGATGGCAAAAGTCCATCAAACTACACAATTAGAACTGTATTTGGGCGCATACTGTACATTCAGGAACAATCATAATCTCTGCTTTCATTTAATTCATACATTGCACACTGATTATATCGAGCTATATGATGGAGTATCATGAGGCCTGGATCAACCTGCATGGGGGCAAACTCCTCCATTACCCCGACTCCAAACTCCGATCAGCATTGTAGTTGACATGGAGAACTCTCTTTTAGCTCTGTGTTTGGTCTCCACCAGCTCCTGAGGATAATCTCTCTCTTTAACTGCTAAATGTTCCACTGTGTTCACCAGCTAGTCGCTAACTCTGTTTGTCTGTTTATTGGTGGATTGGAACACATAGTGTAATTTACTTTTACAGCTTTTTTTTTTGCAAACAGCTGCCTGCTGTGGCCGTTAACGACACCAACACATCCTCAAAGTAATACGTCAAACACTGCAGCCTGGCCAGTGCTCCTGAGCTTCAAGCTATGGCGCTCTACGTGCCCCTCTAGAGTCAGCTTTGGTCTTTTTCAGGGACGATATGTCAGTATGCACTCGCTATATACATAGCGTCCTTTCAGAATAAACTCACAGGTAGTTAGGTTTAGGCAACAAAACCACTTAGTTAGGTTAGCGTGGTTGATGTTAACTTGACTGAGTAACAACTCTTACTTTAAGTTTCATGTAGGACATGAACAGAGGTCTCCTGGATGAAAGTTGTGTGTTTGTTTGTGTGTCACCCTCACCCATGACACCATTCAGATGGTACAACTTGAACCATACAAGGAAAATAAGTCAATAAATAAATATACAAATAATATACAATTACGTATAATAGTCATAGTTTAAGAAAGAAAATAAAAAATTTTAAGATTTATTTTTGGGGCATAAAATCATTTAATACATTGTTTTAAAAATATATAGACTATAGCCGCTTTAAGTTCTCATCAGGTCTGCAGGAATACCAGCTGTAGTTGATTTGCAGTGTGTCAGCTAGCATTTGAAAATGCACAACCTAATATAAAAGGTTGACATGACAGGATGTAACAGGTAACAAATAATCATCAAGTGTCTATAAAGTCTCTTACAAACAGACAACCAGTAGTGGCAATCAATTTGCTGGCTGTGGTATTTTCTGTGTCTCAGAAGGACCATAATAGCTGTAACAATAAATAATATTTACCGACGTTAAATTTCTGAGTTTGAGCCTCTGCTGGAACAAGAAGCTCGGCGCTGCGCTCCCTGCACTTTCCTCTCCTCCGTTGTCAACACAATATTCAGGGTGAGAGAATAAATGATTATTTGCACTCGACAAAGCTCGAGGAAAGAAAGTTTTTCTCTGCTCGTAGGCGTGAAGGCAGCGGGGAGACGAGAAACGCAAGGAACCTAATAATACCAACTAACTCAGCAACGATGATGAAACACACTGTAAATATGATTGTTGAAATCGTAACTCCTACAGACTGAAATTTTGAGATTAGCGGGATATTAATTAAGCCTCAATAATTCAATAAGCTCCAAGGAAAAACCAGTGTAGAGATTCTCCCTGCAGAAATGATTAATAGTGAATCCTCACGGTGGGAGGAATCACTATTAATAAACCGAAACCTCTAAAGGTTATGACCCAAACACCTGCACACCTTTTGTAATTCTTATCAGAATTATTTAAAAACACTTAAACACATAAACAATGACCCTGTTGATGGACTTGACATTTCCACAGTGATAACTTCCACCTACAGCGAAAGTAAAGACTTCATTCTTTATAGCTGTTCAATAAAACCTTGAATCTCATAACATCATATTGATGCATTTGTGAATACAGATGTTATTGTATCTTTACAGCCACAGCTCTGATTGTTTCATTTCATACACTGGGCCTCTGGCCACAGCAGTTTACAACACATGCATTGAGCAGCGAAACAGTTTGTGTCTCTCCACCTGAAACATTCGGGAAGAGTTCATACACTTCATATTTCACCATCATATCCTTTGGGAAAATCAATAGTTTAGAAGGAACGATGCCAACATGTTTAATCAAGATGCAACAAGTGCTATTTTGGACTTTTGCTTTGTAATTTTATAGCACTGGTGCATGGATGGATTACTGAACGGGCTTACTGGGCAGAGGCACAAGGGCCCAAAGTGTCAGGGGCCCCACCGGTCTTCCCTTACGAAATGTCACTCAAAGAGAGTCGTACAAACCAGGAAGAAATTTAAAATTAACTCAAAGAAACGACTACAAAGAGACAAAAAAGTGACCAAAGCAACTACGAAGAGAAACAAAACATCTACAAAGAGATTCAAAATGACTACAAAGAAACATAAAACAACTACAAAGAAACATAAAACAACTGCAAAGAAACAAAAAACAAATACAAAGAAACATAAAACAACTACAAAGAAACAAAAAACAAATACAAAGAAACATAAAATAACTGCAAAGAAACAAAAAACAACTACAAAGAGTTACAGAAAAACAACCAAGAGACCAAACCCACCACAAAGAGACACAAAAATAACTACAAAAAGACCAAAACAATTACAAAGTGACACATAACAGCAACAAAAAGTGTCTGTCTGTGCCCAGGGGCCCATTGTCTCATAATAGTTGCAGTGCATATAAATGGTGGTGAAACCTGATATGTGTCTCAAACATGGTTCAGAACAGACACAACGGTGATTAGGATTATTTTTAACAAGAATAATTTACTGGCTTTTCTGGTAAAAGGCGCTTCTGTGTACTTTAATGATTCAACAAAATGAAGCAGACTTCTTGACTGTGGTGTGATCAGTTATTTGAAAGTAAAAAACATCCAAATGCACTCATTGGCTGATGGACAGCTACCGTATAATCTGTCTATTTTACATTTTTAAGCACAAAAATCTTTTGAAAAGCTGAAACAAAGACCACACGAACCCATTTCTCACTAGCTGTTGTCATTTTTGTTCCTAAAAATTAGCTGCAATCTGAAATTAATTCTTGAATTAATGCTATAGTTTTCGATTTGTGTGTTTATTTAAAGATATTCTCACAGTCCTTCCACCTTGCAGCCAGAGTAGAGTGCTAACCATTCATTATCCCACTCCCAACCCCCAGGAATGCCAAGCATGTTGTCTTCACACCGTCAGAGCAACATTTACATCAGACTCGCCCCTCTGTAAGATGTATGAGCTAGTGTCAGTCGTAATATTCTGTTCTCACAAAGCGACAAAACGCAGTGTTGTTCACGTCTACTGACGTACGCCTTCATCTGAGATCTAGATCTAGAATATGTCCTTAAGTCAGAGAAAGGAGTTGCTGTGGGAATGTGCCAGTCATGCTTCTGATTTTCTATTGTGGTGTGACAAAGTTACAGCGAGGCTTTGTAGTACAAGCGGAGGGCTTTGTCTTATCCCCCCCGCCTCCTGAAACATTTAGCTGACCGTGTTAGCATCCGCTCACCGCTGCACTTCTCAGGCAGGCGGCCTCTCTGAGCCCCTCGCAGGGGTGGAGAATGATGAAGTGATAAAACAGGAGAGTTTAAAAAAGAGATGCGGCCGAGAGAAGAAAAGCCCACTTCCAGCCTCCTGAGTGACTCGACTCAATCGGGCGTGAATTCAATAGTTCTGGAAGCCAACTGTCGAGTCGTCCCAGCACATCGAGGAAGACGATTAAAGATGCAATAAGGGGCGTCTCTAAAGATGAATCGGGAGGCCTTCCCTTCCTGCTCCGACTCTCTCTTTTGCCTCTGTCGCTCCTCGCAATGTCTTTCTCCTTTGCACTCGTCCAGCTTTGAAGATCTGCGACTTGTTATTGCAGATGATGGCGTGGGCCGGGCAGGCGGAGGGCAGAGCTGCATGTGGCCACTTGTGCCACTTTGTGTGTGTGTGTGTCATGCTACAAGATGGGGAGTAGCGGCGCATCATATTTGGATACCATGGCAATGCGATAACAGTAATATGGGTGGCTGCTTGTCAACGTGCAGAGTGATGTTTCTGTTATGGATATCATCATCTGCAATAGTTTCTACTCACCACTCACACCACACACCACTCTGTATCGTGCCACTGAAGTCAGTCCTTCCTCATCAACTTGTGCTTCTTTGCAGGAAAAAAAGAAATGCAAGCATGTTGCACAGAATGTAATATTTTTTGATTTTGGACGGAGGATTCAATGTCGCAACGCTGGATGCGCTCGTTTTAATGAGAAGTGATATCTGAGCAGTGCAGCAGAATGACGCTGACTGCTCAGCACCAACAGCAGAGACGCCGGTACAATATCAGTGCTCTCACAGGGGGCCACTTCGACAGCACTAACACTTTGGGTGAGAAAGGGTTTAAAGGTCGTCGGCTGTTTTTATTTGACCCGCTCATCTGGCTTATCGACAGAACTCATGTGTAATAACGGTTCAAATCACAGTCAGTGGTCGGAGGCTCTCGGGGAATACTGTGATGAAAATCAGCTTTAGATGCCGTTTCGCTTCAGGTTTTGTAAAGCTTCACTAATCAGTATTTATGTTTTTTATATTCATAATTGCTCAAATGAATAGATATAATGTGAGACGTGGCTCTTATATTATAGTGATGAACCCACAGAGAGTTGCAAATTAGCTCGTTTGAGTTTTCCCACCCACGAATTTCCACCTGCAGCAGACAGCTGTGTTTTGCTTTTTATTTATTTATTTTTTAGCAAAAATGCTGTGATAAATCTCAGGAAATTTTCAAAACATAAGCATGTCTTGTTACTCTGCTGTCACTCGTGGCTCATGGGACGATCCGTCACAGCTTCAAGGACACATGAGCAATTTCCCCACTAAACACAAAGCTTTAGCCGATGAATCATTCTAACGACTTGTGATGTCTGATAGCCTTTTCTCATCAGCTTTCCCTATGCATTTACTTAAAACTGTCTCCACATAAACGCTATACTGCGTAATAACTCAGCTCCTTCTCGTGTTCTGTCAAAAGATTTCTGATTGGCTGGAGTCCCGGCTGGGTCAGATGGAGGAAATGCGCTACATTAAGTGGTCAATCTTGAGGCTCCCAGGGTTTGTTCTCATACAGTGTAGTTTGATGGTGATTGTAATGACACAATTGACACAGTAGGTCATTTTAATGAGCCAAACGTGCTGTGTCTGCTGCATGGGCAGTGTATGAGACACAGACATACAGAAGACCCTAACCACTGTCTCACCTTGGTCATTACACATGTCGCTGTGATATTTTGTCTCTTTGTGGTCATTTTGTCTCTTTATAGTTGTTTTGTGTCTCTTTGTAGTTATGTTGTGTCTCTTTATAGTTGTTATGTGTCTCTTTGTAGTTGTTATGTGTCTCTTTGTAGTTATTTTGAGTCTCTTTGGGGTCATTTTGTCTCTTTGTAGTTGTTTTGTGTCTCTTTGTAGTTGTTATGTGTCTCTTTATAGTTGTTATGTGTCTCTTTGTAGTTATGTTGTGTCCCTTTGTAGTTGTTATGTGTCTCTTTGGGGTCATTTTGTGTCTCTTCCTCTTTGGTTCGTGTCTCTTTGAGTGACATTTTGTAGGTGAAGGGCAGGGGGGCCCCTGACACTTTGGGCCCCTGGGCCTGTCCCCGGTTGGCCCGTTCAGTAATCCATTCGTGGTCTGCTGCTTTACAATCTGACAGATCATTGAACAAATGAATGGGTCAGCTTTAAACAGCAGCCAGGTCACTGCATGCATGTAAATGCAGTCAGTGACGAGCTGCTGATGCAGATTTTGGTGACTCATTGACATTTTGTCTGACGTAAAGAGCCTCGTTGCAGTGCAAACACATAAACTATATTCATACTATTCTCATCGGTGTACACTGTACAAGGCTCTGGGAAACACTGCAGTACTCCAGAGCCTTGGGTACAACATGCAGTATTCAAATGCCCTCGCTCCACATAAAGGCTGGAGGAGAGAAAGCGCAGTGGAAGCCAGGGAGAGTGACCCACATTCAGCAGTAGTGGCTTCATCCCCGGCAGCTAGATCGGCTGCTGGCGCCTCGTAGGGAACATCGCAACTTCCTGACCTCAGCCTCTGCTTCCCGCCAGCTCCGCGGCCTCCCTGCGCTCCACGTTCCCACGTCTCATCGTCACTGTCGGCTCGTCTTTTCCCGATTGCCTTGATGGGAAAAGTCAGCGTTCGGATCGTATGACCGGGGAAGTGATGCCTTTGCCCTGGGCCGCCTTGTCACGACACATCTGGTGACGCGGGGGGGCCGCTGTTGATCAACGCTCTGATAAAGGAGGAGAGGGAGTCGGGAGAGTCTTGCTCGCCTCAAAATGCTTTCACTTTGACGATAATAAAGAGAAGCCTCTCCATTAGGCCGTATTGGACTGCACCACCACTTCTACTTCCTCTCCTTCCTTCCCTTCTTTCTTAACCGTGAACACGTTATTTGAGGTCAAACAGCAGGGGGGGGGGGGGGGGGGGGAGTATTTACCATTGTGATCTTTAATAAGTGTGGGTCCCCTCTGGAAAGCCATTGGCACAAGTCACAAAAGGCGGGATATGCTGTGTGTGCCAAGATTTTAATGAAATGGGCTGTTTTGAGCTCGAGTTAGTTTTTTAATGCTTAAAGAAAGTTGCATGTGTCAGCTTTCTACGCCGGGCGAAATGCAGACATTTATGCAGGTTTGTTCCAGTGCTTGGCTACTACTAAAGTAATTCAGCCCTTTCTCTAACCTTGAATAGGCAAGCGGAGTAACTTTGTTTAGGTAATTCTAGTGTATGCGCATGACAGACTCTTACTTTAGGCCCATATCTACCGAGGGCTTTTTAGTATGCTCAGCAAGTCGCTGACTGTTGGTTTGGTTTTCACACAAACAAACCCAAGCACAACCAATTAAGTTAGACATTCTATTGAACGCAACCCAAACCCACAACGGTCATCCGGGTCAAGTACACAGCTGTAAAGTCATTAGGCATTTACACATGCTATATGTGCATATCCATACCTTTTCCATCCCATTGCTCCAGCCTGGTAATATCCACATTTGTGAACACAGCCAGTGTTCTGAAAGTGCTGCAGAAGACGGTTTAATCAGCGCCTGTTTTCCCAATTAACCACTTCATCAAACTTCAGTCAACTACCTCTGACCCTGTTAATTGGGCTTTGTGATGTGCTCTGGCTCATTTTTGGGGAAACCATTTCACATACGCTTTTCACAATTTTTTAAACCCTATGTTTGCGGAGAAAATTGCACATTTCATCCTTATCGTCTATTCCCACTGCCAAGTATCAGCGTGCAGCCCTTATTATAGTCTGAATGGCTTTCATTAATCATGTTTTAATTAATATAATGTATCGTGCTACGGAGTGCTGTTCCTTGGAGCTTTCTGTTCAGTTCTTTCGTTTGGTTCTAACGTACAGAAGGCAATGAAAACAGAGATGTAAGGCATTTCATTGTTCTCATGAAAGCTGTAATCTTAGAGCCGCTGCATGTGTCAGCGATTGGTGACACATGCAGATCTTCATTTCACATTCATTTCATGTTATGAACTTCTTCTCTGCTACATTCAACTCACATGCTCAGAAAGGTCTCATGCTTTGGGAAGTCAGTTGATCAAACTGTTTGTCTGACAGATGGATAACCACAGGCAGACCTGAGGATTTCTTTTAAGCATATTTGAATATTTCCAAATCCTCCTGCAGACTGCGATGGTTCATGGAGGGAGTCTGAGACACAAATTGACAAAAGCTCAGAGCTCTTCACTTCCAAGGTAATCAAACAAGCAGTGCTCAGGTATAAAGAAATGTCTTTTTCATTTGACTGCACAAGCTTACGTTTTATCTTTGTAAATTCATTTCGCCGCGCTCCAAATGAAACTGCAAATCTTTCAATCACCAAATGTGTTTCTTCTCTTTCCAAACACATTTCTCTGTTTTCTTCTGGACAGCTACATGTTCAGTCCTCGCCTCCCAGGAAACGTGTCGTGCTGCCGCTCAAGTTGTGAAATATTTTGACATCTCTCCAGGAATGCAGATGTATTTCTCACAAGTCTGTAGTCGAGTCTCTGTGGTATTTGACTGTGTCGGCAAGACGTGTTTGCGTGTTATTTAATAGTCCAGATGATGCTAACAGAGAACAAATATGGGAGGAATTATGCTTCGAATTCTCTGAATTATAATTTGTGACTCAACACTAAAAGCTGCATCCTTCATGGGTTGGTAATTGTGCAATAAAAACAGAAACTTTGAACTTTTTTTACAGCTGCTTCGTTGGCATTGTACATTCCTGCGACCCGCGGGATACGTTGAATGTCACAAATATGATTCATGAATACATTTCATATCAGCCTCGTTTCATGCGTGCAGAAACGCACAACGCTTCATGGTTAACGATGCAAAAACTACTTGGTCATGGTTAGAAAAAAGATCATGTGTTGTATTAAAGGATAACGTAGCGGAACAATGTAGCGGAACAACGTAGTGGAACAACCAACAATGAAGTCAATTTATTTGTATTGCCCAATACCACGAATCACAAATTTGCCTCAGAGGGCTTTACAATCTTCACAGTGTATAATATCCTCTATCCTTGGAGGAAACCCCCCCCTCCCCCCCCACAAACAACTTCAACAGGAAAAAAGAAAAGGAAGAAACCTCAGGGAGACACAAACAGCGGTCTCCTGGGTTAACGTCCTGTTTGTTTGACCCCGCCCCCCAGCCCTTAGTGGACTTTCTTGCTCGTTATTCTCGTTATTATTCGTCGTATCTTTCAATAACGGCTTGATTGCTCAACATGCTACGTCACCTGCTCTGACCGAATATAAAACGATGACATTCGATGTATCTGTGGTTTGGCTTCTGGCCGAGGCTTCATCAACGCTTCAAATGTTATTTTACATTTTTCACATTAACATCTTCATCCAATCAGACGGTGAATGTATTCTGTTATGATCCATCCGTGAGCAACATGTTGTCTTCTAGTGGTTAGATATGTGGAGCGACTCTCTACGGACAGATGAGTCCAACACAAATACAAAATGAGCCGTTAATACAAGAAAAACCAGATTAACAGTAGTTCTGCATTAACAGTGGATCAAATTAGCCCACGTGTCTCGGAGAGACTGATTAATTCATCAGACGCTGCTGCTAAATGCGCTGTAATCAGTTATTGAGTGTAAGGAAGTGTTGCCGCTTTGCACCGCTGAAACGGGGGTTGCATAACTTTACTCAGGAAATAAACGAGTGGCAGAGTGCGCTCACTCTCGGCTGCTTTTTTCATCTCGTAGCAGATTTCGGTTCATGATTGGATGACATGCAGTGTGGGGAATGCAATAATGTGGAAAGTCTGAGGAGGGGGATATGTGTAGGTTGATAGGCAGGTAGTGAGGCGTCCACCCCTGCGAGGTTATCACATTTCTCAGTCAGCATCAGATTTCTGTCCCCCCCCCCCCTCCCCCATTAGATCATTTTCTACCTGCTCAAAGCAGCCGTCCTCCAACACACACAGCCTTATGTGGTTATCTTCAAAACCTTTTATGGGTTTCGGGGACAAGACTAAGATAAGCCATATGTTCCACTGCAGGCCGCCTCCATTTACCTGTCCCTCCCACTTTCATGTTGTCACAGACAGAAATTGGCGAGGTTTTATTCCTATCTGCACCCTCCCTTCTTCTTTCTGCTTCTTTGCGATGCCTGCCAAGAGATTTGCCAAACCAATCCGTAGTAATGGACACGGCTCTACCCAGCGTGAAGGATTGTACTGCCCAGTAGGCTACAGTTTCAAAGGAGGCAGTGGTGTGGAGAAGTTGCATCTTCCCACCACAGCTACACTTTTGATTTTAATGATGCTCTCTCTGTGCCTTAGTGAGTGTTCTTTGCAGCTGTTATTTGCAAAGCTGCACCTCAAATCCTGTACACAAAAGATCAAGAGATGCACTGCGGTGCTGGGAGCAAGACTCTTCAGGTCGTGTGCAGTTTCATTAAATTCTTGGGACTTGAAGTCCTTGCGGGTTATTAGACAAGGAGAACAGAGTCTCAGCTCCTGCTTTCGTATCGATCCAGAGAGAACAAAAGCAACTTTCATGTTTGAGGCTGTTAACATGTTAACATGGATTTGCGATTCCACATGTAGTCACAGCCATGTATTGAGTGTAAACACTGGATGGCTGGAAGTCACAACAGAGCTGAGAGGGAGGAGTGAAGCAGAAGGCAGTATTCATGATGGCGGATGGAGGGCCGAGCCATGCTGCTCTGTGCCAAAATAAATGCACCTTGGCAGCATTTCTCTTCTGTCTTCTTTGTGCAGCACAACGAGAGCAATGCTGAAGGAATAATGGGTCAGATAATGCATTGGGAGCACATGGGAAACAAGCCAATCTCAATGGAAGAATTGGGTTGATGCATATTCATATAACATGGCAGCCATCCAGGACTGCTAATCTAATGACTGTAAATGCATTGGTTTTTCCACTTCCCTCCGGTGGCACGATATGCCCCGACACGTTTGTTTTTCACTCTCATCACGTTTTCCTTTGAAAGAGCGAAACCTTCACTGTGGCATCTGCAGCGAGGTACTCCAGCGGCAGAGAGCTTCGAACTCGATGCACGGCACTCCCCGCCCGCCCGCCCGCCCGCCAATGTAGCACATTGTTCAAGTGTTTTGCCAAACAATCACAAGAGCGGTCGCGTCGCCTGAAATTCAAATTTTCCCATCACAGGAAAAAGGACAACCGCTTGTTTTCACTTTCCTTTCATGTCACAGGATTGAAAGAGTCTCCGGTGGAATTTGACGTCAAGTTGTGTTTTTCGGCTCAGGAAGCTGGAAGTCCAGTTGACATATAGACACTTGGATTTTAAGGAGAATTTGAAATGAAGGCAACCTTTGGCTGGCCAACACACTGCAGGACTCCGCAAGGCCTTCTGCAATATTTCCCAGGTGGACTAACCCGTAGCTATGAGACCGGCCAGATCACTGTTTCTGTGAATGCCAGCTGTTGGTAAATACCACGCTGCAGGAGCTGTACTCATGTAATCATACCTCTTCTATGACAACATGCCTCATGGTCATATGCACGTGTTGGCATGCATGTACTGATTGATATACTTACATGTACACAGATCTATACAGACAGGCATAGAGAAGGCCCACATTAGTTGGTGGTTTTGTTAATGTTTGCTCATCACGTTAGATGAGGTTGAGGCATTGTGCAACCAGCGAAGCGTCTTGCCCCTGAGTACCGGTCGATGTGTAAAGAGTGGTGGTGGACGGGCCTTTCACTCAGGGGACCAGAGTTCATGTACCGTATTTTCCGCACTATAAGGCGCACTTAAAAGCCTTTAATTTTCTCAAAAAACGACAGTGCGCCTTGTAATCCGGAGCGCCTTATATATGGATCAATTGGTTAATTGGTTGATCCATACTGGTTGTACACGGCGCTCTGTCAAAATGTTTCAGTACGACTGGTAAACTACAAAGCCGCACCGCGGTAAACACCGGTACTGTGCTTACTCCTAGTCCAACACCACTTGTGTGTATAAAGACCCCAAAATGGCACCTTTCAAGAGACACGCTTACGACGCTATTCTATTCTATGCGCCTTATAATCCGGTGCACCCTATATATAAAAACAGTTCTAACATAGGCCATTCATTGAAGGTGCGCCTTATAATCCGGTGCGCCCTATATATAAAAACAGTTCTAAAATAGGCCATTCATTGAAGGTGCGCCTTATAATCCGGTGCGCTTTATAGTGCGGAAAATACGGTACTGTTTGTGAAAACCAAAGGTTGAGTTATTTTTACTGGCGAAGTTATGTCACATGTCGCGTGATGCTGATGTTAGGTGAGTAGAGTAGAGTGCTGCAGGGATGACATATGTTTGTAGTCAAACCTGGAAGTTAGCATCGCCCTGGTTCCCTCGACAAAGATCCAATGGGATATTTCCTTTGGATTGGGAGATCGGAGTGGAAGCCATTTAAAAAACACATCAACTTCGAGACGAAGTTCCAAGTTACAACCACATGCGTCAAGATACCAATCAAAAGGCATATGACGCCTATAATGACATTATAATGACATTATAATGACACCTTCTACCCAAGTGGCCAAATATGATGCGTAGGGATGAGATCACGTGTGAAATGATGTTAGAACTTTTCTACCAGAATATGTCAATGGAAGCTCCTGCCAGGTCATAACAATGCAGAAAGTCAAGGTTTCTTAACCTTGACAGGTTGTTTCTGATGGCCGCTGCACTCAAGAGGTTAAATTGTGATAACGATTTCTTTATGGACATTTTTTAACGTCAAACATAGTTTAGAATGTGTGAAATGTTTCCGTACCGGCTTTTGGAAATGCTTTGTGACTCCAGCTCCATACATTGCAACCTCTAGATGAAGGAAGTTTACGGCGTAACATTTCCAGTGGGGGCCGTTCCCTCTGTAAACATGATGAGTGCTGTAGTGGAGGATGTTTAATGGAGTGGGGGGTTCTTGTGGGGGGTTCTTGCCCCCTGACTATTTCTGCTGTATCTCTTTAATAACACCGGGTGCTGTCTAACAAGTACAAATAGCATATGTGGTCAGTATCATCTGTAACAACAGTTTGCATGCAGCAGGACTGACTGCAACACCTCCGCCCCCCCACCCTCCCCCTACGCAGTGAAGCCCAGCTCATCACACCACCACGTGTGAAATCTTCTCTTTCTTTTATCTCCTCTCTTTGTTCTTCTCGGGGGAGGAGTGGGCTCCAGAGCGGAGGTCTCCTGCTGCTGGAAGCTTGTTATGTTCGGCTGATTTAAATTAGAATCATTTTGAGCACACTCCTCAAAACTGATGGCTCCCAGCAAACGAGGACAGATTTGTAATGGCCATTTGCTTTGCCCTCCCATGCTCTTTTAATGGCTGTTTAGCACTCCAGCCTCACAGCTCTGCACCGAGTCGTGAACTCTCATTGCTTTTCTTTTTTTCCCATCTTTTACATTTTAAGGAGAGCGGACGGTGCGTCCTCAAACCATTTGGTCTGCTTTGGTAGCAATGAACAACCCAGTTGAACCGGGCATACAGTCCTTGTTAGAATAGTCTGGATGAAGTGAATTTCTAACCATATCCAGGAAACATAATTCTCTTTGTTTACTCCTCTGTGGGAAGTGTTTTGTTTAAGAAAGCAATTCTTCTTGTTGTAGCAGAAGAAAGCGTCCCGCAGCAGAGGGACCAGGACAGACGGAGCACTGCTGTTATTTCAGGATCAGGCTTGGAGGCTCCTCTATCAGTTGTTGTTTTTTAAAATTTATTTTTTACAAACGGGGTCTTGGTCAGACCATTATCAGCCCCAACGGTTCAACTCAGCCCTACTTTACTTCCCGTGGTTGTTTTCTATGTCGTTACAACCAGGATTTAAATGGCAGTTATTCCCAAACACCGGGTCGGGACCACATGCGGGTCGCAGGAGTTTATATTCTAGTGGCTAAATAAATGAGCAGAATTTCTTCCATAGTCTTTAATTTAACATTTATTTCAACTTTGGGCCACATAAAGGAGTCTGGATGTTTGTATTCTGATAATTGTAGCTACCTAACTGATGAAAGGGAAGAGATAAGAGCCTGTTAACTCACTTTAAATCCACTTATTTTGTCTCTTTTTTAAAGTATTTATCTTGTAGATGTTTTCAACAACACATCAAACGTAGATCTGTTCTCAATGACTTTTTACCTGTTCAAGATATTATATCAGATGATGTGCAAATGTCTGTAAAGATGGTGAGGAAGGTTCATATTTAAACACATATTAGTTTGAGCATTTATAGATATGGCCTATTGTTACCTGGAACATGGTGGGTTGTCATTTTTTAAAAGTGTGTCCCCAGAAAACAAAAATTGGGGAACACTGAACTAGATAATATGCGTAAAACCGGGGTTTGTTTACTCTTTAGTGATGGTGCCACAATCCCCATATGAGTAATTAACCAGTGTAATATTAAGTTATGTTATCAGAGGAATATTCATAAATAATGAAAAAACAAAGAAATAGGATGCAGGTGGAAAACAACTGTGATATTTCTCACTACAAACCAGATGCATGATTATTTACTTCCCTCATTAGCAGCGAGTGGAGTGTAAGAGAGGCGCTACAGGAAGTTTCAACAACTTAGAATCCGTATTGACCACAGTTAATTGCTTCTCCGTCAATAGAGCCTCCATTAGCTCTCTACCCACCCACAAAGCAACGCTTGAGGACTGCAATAATCACTGAGTACTCCAGCCCACAGAGTGGAGGCTATTTGAACGGTATTTGACACCCAGGATCTACAACTTGACAGGTTCGTGTATATTTAAAGCAATCTAGACTGATGGTGACGGAGAATATGTTTTTTCCTTTAAAAAAATACATGAGGGCATAATTGATATACTGCTTAAGTACTCACTTTCTGCTCATTATTATTAATGTACTAAATTATTTAGTCAGAAAGAGGGGTCAGTGTATTGTATAGGTTGTTGAGGATGATTAGTATCCATGGAAAATGCCCGCTCTCTGATTGGCCGTCGGGTGGTAACAGGTTAAAGATCAGTGGGGTAAGATGACCCCAACGTGTACATTTTGACCTTGATGAATTATAAAATCCCTGTTCCCACTGAAGCCAAAAGCCAAATGTTAGTTGGTGTTAATGGGTTTTTTGTCAAGTGGGAAAGAGGCTTTATTGGTAAGCCGAACCTAAGGCCCCTTTCCCACTGGACAAAGAACCCACTAACATCCACCAACATCTGGCTTGTGTCTCCAGTGGGAAAGGTTACAATCGGCATTCAATTCTGTGGCAAATGACTCTGCAGTGTTCATGCTGGAAGCATCACAGCCGGGGAGACATCGGCACTACTTTTCCGGCACAGTGCTGTGTGACGTGTGTTGAAGTGCAAATGTGTTGTTGTACTAATTTTGATGTGAAAAGTATTTCAGAGTGAAACTGACTACACGCACAAAACGATAGTGTTGACGTAAGCAGCTTCCCCTTTTTCCTTTTCTTAGAGGTGTTGGTGTAGAAGAAGTACTTTCTTCCTCCCTCGTCTTTTATTTTTCTGTATCTGACCTCCTGATCATGGATTATTTAAACAGAATAGATAACACCCAACAAAAGGGATTTTGATCTCTTCGTGTTCTTTGCCGTTTTGGCCACATTTGCGCTTGAATTTTCTTCAGCTGCTCCTGAAAGCCGCAGACTAGCAGCTTTGTGTCCTCACCTTAAGCAGAGATCAAATGAATGTGGTTATCATTAAGCTACTCATCTATTTTTTTTAATGGTCACGCAAACTAAACAACACAAACTCCAGGCTGTTGCTTTCATCAAAGCTCATTTAGAGCATCACTATAACAGAGAAACACCTGCGCCAACGCTGTCTGGTTACTCCGTCCGTTACAAGAAATTATTGGAAACCTGTCATCCAATAAGAATCTAGAATTCTCAGTGGCGTATCAATGTGCCATCCATGTAAACATAATAACCCATTGATGGAGTTATATTGAGTACGAAATGACTCATTTGGCCTCACAAGCCATTCTCTCACTGTTTCCTGTGAGTGGAGCAATCGCCCTGAAGGCCTGTTTTTCCTTGTGCTAAGTACATGTACACCACCTGTACTTTGACTCTAAGCACATGTATTAATCTTTAACATTTCAGAATTACGATAAAAAAGTCTCTGTAATGGCGGTGATTATGATATGTGATACGGCATAAATCCCCCCGAGGAGAAACACCCACGACTCCACTCGGCTCCCCCTCACACGCCATCCTGACATGTGATCTGTCATTCGCCTGTACTGTACGATACCTGCCAGGGCCTTGGAAGGCTGATAGTCTAACCCGCATTTGAATCAGCTCTTTAATCCACTGAGATCCACGTTTGGGGATCAGACGGTGTCAGCGCAAAAATCATTCTGCCAAGAAAATCACCCATTTGCCCCGAGCAGCGGATACTCGTAGCACTCAGCGAGGTGAGACGGTATGATAGAGTCCAACAGCTGAGTATTACGGCACACAGCGAGAGGAATCAGCGTGTTGTTAAGTTTAAAACATATGAACCGGGTTGCACCAACAAGGCTTCATTTAGTCTGAGATCAGTTCTAATTAAAGGTCAGTTAGTTAGTTAGCCGAACGCTACTAATGAACTTCTCCTCCTTTGAGAAACACTGTAATGGAGCAATATGGCTGAATAATTCAAGATTTTATAAAACAAACGCAGAAAACGGCACAGTAAGGACAAAACTTTTTTCAGAGTAAGGACAAAAAAACTTTTGTGTGTTGGCCCAATCTTCCTGTTCAGCTCCATAACAGCTTCCATGCTGAACCGGTACCTCGGGAGAGAGTCAGCAGCAGCATCATAAAACTCAATTGGGTTGAAATGAAAAATGGCTTTTCAACCCTTTTCGATCACATCCCCAGTCATACGGTGCACCTATTTAAAATATATATTATATCACGTATATACAATTTCTTTGTATTTTTATATCAAAATCCAATCATTTTGTCTTCCTGTAAAACTAGATATGACGTGTGCTTATGTAAGCTTTCAACCAACAGCATCATGCGTCTGTCACCGGCACTTTAACTTGATTAGGCAGCCATCAGTGAACCCTCCTCAGTGTGAGTTTAAAGTTAATCCTGGATCACATTTGAGTTAAAAGTTTTGATGCAACAGAATTAGATCTAATGTCTAAAGAGACTTTTAAAATGTATTCTTTCTTTATTCTAAGCTCGTTTTAAAGTTTGGTGCAACATGATTTAAAGTTAATATAATCTGGTTTAAAGATGAATCCCTGTCGTTGCAGCCCAGCCATAGAGGCTGCAGACTGTACAGAAATAAATGTGTGATTGGTACACAACGACTACAGAAGTCACGAGTCCAAAACACATTCGACTGATTGTACACCAGTTTAAAAGTGAACCCAAACACAAGCTGTCAGACTGAAGCGCATCCTCTGCTGTATGTCGTGTTTTACAACCTGAGTCACCGCAATGTTCTTAGTCTTATTCCGTTGTAATTGAAGAGTTTAAGGTTAAATTGTTAATCACAATAAAGAAGTTCACAGTTGGTAATGCTTTGATTGCTTCTGTCCGGTTCACCGTAGTGATAGGCCAATAAAAACCGACTGTATTTACAACCAATGCGCAGAAGGCGACACTTTCCTGAAACATTTTAAGATCCATTAAGATAAGCCTGATAATTCCACCTCGATGATTTATCACGGATCACACCGAGTGGGCTCACTCTGCTCTCCTGTTATCAGATAATGTGGGATTATGAATTCAGAAACGTATCGCCTTCACACGAAACCAGGATTCACCATTCTCTTAAAAAACAGTGTTACCAGGCAACAAGCCTAAGCCCAGCAAGGTGTCTGAATGCATTTGCTGAGAATATTAGCACTTCATTTACTTAAGGAAATTGCTACATGTCACCAGAAAGGGGGTTAATTATTCCGTCCCACTAAGCCGAGATAGACGCAGGCGTCGAAACTGTATTCGTGGCGAGTGGCAGAGGATCGCTCGGCTTCGAGTGGCTCGTGTAGTTATTCTGCTCTCACAGCCCAACATCACTGAGTGCCTTTTGTGCAGCGAATGCCATTTTTATTTTTTGGGGGGGGGGGGCTCATCCACTGTCACAACCAGAGTATTGAAAAACATGTCCTGTGATGTAAAATAGGCTTCGAGTAGCATCGTAGTAGTGCGACAAAGTGCGAAAGCAGCATCATCTGTAACTCCAACTGAAGCCCACTTAAGTACACAGCAAGCATCGATGCCCGCCCCCCCCCCCTCCTCCCCCTCCCCTTATCATGTGCTGCAGTTAATTGAGGCCTAATGAAACAGGCAGACCGAGGATGTGGAAGCGGCTCAGCCTTCAACAAACACTGTCTCTCCCTTTCCGTCCCTATCTGTCCCCAACCACCTCCCTGCCGTAGTGGACTTCAGAGAGCTCGGTGTGGGAGAGCAAACCAATTGGAACTGACAACAGGTCCTCCAACACCCTCACTGCCCGCCTCCTGGTGTCGCGGCTGTATGTGTGCTGCCTCCCCTCGGGTGTGGACGAAGGTTGAGGGGAATGGTTTGTGTTTACAGCGCTCAAACACCTGGGCCCAGTGTGGCTGCTGCCGCTCATGTTTTACAGCGTTAAAGCTTCTCTGGGCAACGGTTATGAGTGAAATACACCCCTCAGCTAAAGGGGGGCAGAGGACAGAGAGCACATCTCTTCTCCACTGACTGAGATACTCTACATTTACTCAAAGTTCTATTGCTTGACTTGGAAATTGACCACCTCAACACCGTTCCATCATATTGATTTTGTGTCTTGTTAAAGCCAGCTTGTTAGCTTCCCTGCTAACTTTGACTGACTTGTTGTAAACACGTCTGATTTGTTGCACTATCGTTGCAGTCACAAAGCGTCTCATGCCAACTAAACATTAAACATTTGAGAACGTTTGCCTGGTTTGATAAAGGCTGCTTAACAAGATATTCAGAGCAAATCTATTGGCTCTCAACATGACAACAGCTGAGTTGGTGGCTCGCAGCTAACAGTGCTGACAGCGCTAACGGTGCCAGGGCCACTAGCCGCAGAGCCTCACGAGCTGGTTGGCGGCTACTCGATTGGAATACGGACCTCAAATCACCTGGGCAGTGACGGAGACGATGGGTGGTGTTTGTTTGGGGGGGATGTTCTTCCGGCTCACTGCTCTCGTGTTTTTTCATGCTTTGAAGGGACGAGGACGCTCACTGTTATTGTCGCTGTCACTGTGAATATCGACACGCTTCATGAACACATCATCGAAACGGGGAACAGATCCACTCTGCGGCTACCGCGTGTGTTTCTCACGCAAGCGACATTGAGTGTGGATCGGTTGAGAGTTTGGGGACGGATACCCTTCAAACCCCCCCCCATCTCCAGCTGTTACAGTCCCGGCTGATTTCGAGTTCCACGCTCTTCCCTGAGATTTGCTATCTCCTACCCTGGCTGGTATTTCACGCTTCAATGACCAGCAATCGCTCCCATCATCAGGGTCAGCAGCAATTACATCCACTTTGCCTCAGCTCAAGCAAATGCAACTTAGTTTGCTGCCTCTGGGATTCTCTTGCTTTAGAATTCCAGTGCTCACTAAATGTGCTATGACTATAGATTAGAAATTATAAAGCAAGATTATATTCTAACCCCACCCCCCCACTGGATATTTCCTCCAACTCACTCTGCTTGTTTATGAGCTCTCTGGATTTGGCTCTGAATCTGAATCTGCAGAGGAAGCACTCACGCTCACTGCTGGATGATATTTACAGTTGGAACAAAACCCCCGCATCACCGTCCTCTATGAATACACAGTGCATGGACGTCAACACTCTGCTCTGTCTCTGTCTCTGTCTCTGTCTCTCTCTCTCTCTGTCTGTCTCTCTCTCTCTCTCTCTCTGAATTTAACGGCTTTGTTTTCATGTTCCAGCCTGTCTTCAATGACCATGGCTGTGTGGCCGCCCGTGGAGGTGGATTTTAGCAGAAGGACAAATTAATCTTTAGCGTGTTGTTGACTTATTGAATTTATTTATTTAAAGGGACATTATGGAAAGTGTTTTTCTGGAAATCGTGTTTTATTCTGACTGTCTCTGTCACTTTCTCACACTGTTCAAAGCTAAAAGCCACCGCTCCTCACCTGTCTCACTCACCTCCATCATGTCTCCTCACCTGTCTCACTCATCTCCATCATGTCTCCTCACCTGTCTCACTCATCTCCATCATGTCTCCTCACCTGTCTCACTCACCTCCATCATGTCTCCTCACCTGTCTCACTCACTTCCATCATGTCTCCTCACCTGTCTCACTCACCTCCATCATGTCTCCTCACCTGTCTCGCTCACCTCCATCATGTCTCCTCTCCTGTCTCACTCACCTCCATCATGTCTCCTCACCTGTCTCACTCACTTCCATCATGTCTCCTCACCCGTCTCGCTCACCTCCATCATGTCTCCTCACCCGTCTCACTCACCTCCATCATGTCTCCTCACCCATCTCACTCACCTCCATCATGTCTCCTCACCCGTCTCACTCACCTCCATCATGTCTCCTCACCCATCTCACTCACCTCCATCATGTCTCCTCACCTGTAATCTCTCCACTAATCTCTCCTCTCCTCTACACCTGGCAAAAAAACACACATTTATTATACAGAGCCGGACTGACAAATAATTTCCTTTAGCAGCAACATTCCAACACATTCACATTAATTTGGTTTGGGAAGAAACTGTGGGGGGGGGGGGGGGGGGGGGATGTTTGGGGGCGCAGTGAATAATGAGTTAGCGCTGGCCGGCCCCGTGCGTCCCGCTGCGAAAGTCAAGCTCGAGGTTTGCTTTGTATAGTTCACGCTCAGCGTGAGGATGCACACGTTACCAGAGAGGCCTTGATAGACTTCTATAACACAACCGTGATTACGGTCCAGCGTGCAACCTCAGTTCGGCTGTAATTACCCCGCTGTGATGATTGCTGAATAGAGCTCCTGCACAGATACTGTAGCATACATTAAAGCCCGTATGACTACGACATGAGGACAGAGACTCATCTGAAAGGCAGCAGTTAGTTTTAAAGGGACAGTCCGTAACATTTAGCTTTCTGTAACTCTAAGGGTCCTGGGACAGAGGATGTCTTAGGTGGACAGATTGTAAAGCCCTCTCAGGCAAATTTGTGAATTGTGTCTTTGGGCTATACTATACAGGACTCCTCTTTTAAACCCACGAGGGGAGTCAGACAGAACATCCAATAGGTTTCCTCTTTTAAACGCTTCCCCAGATGTTTTCCCAGCGTCTCTCTTGTGGTTATTGCTGCGGTGTGTTTAGGGCTCTGGAAGTTTTTCCCACATTAAGACCGGCCACAGGTCTTTGTATAAGATATGTAACATTTCTGGTACTGCGGGCGAGTTATGTTTGCATTTAGATCCATGTGGCAGCAGTATTATGAATATATGCCGCCATGTAATGCAGGGAAAGTAGTGTGTGGACAGTATATGTCAGATCGCCACAGAACATCTCTTATATTAGTGCAGCGTTCATGATACCGAGTGCACGCCACATAAGCACACAACGTATCCTCATACGTGATGTATACGAAAAGTTATGACTTACTCCTCATTTTCTCATTTTTCTACAAAAGCCAGCAACCCCGTCGTGTCAACTCCCACTTGTTACATGCATACAGATGTTAAACATCGCGGGGCGGCGTGGCTCAATGGGTAGAGAGGGTTGTCCTCAGCAGCCCACTGCTCCCAATAAGCTAGGCATGGGTTAAAATGCAGAAGTCACATTTCGTATATGTGTATAACTTTAAATCAAAAGAACAGGAGGATCTTCAGACCCTCGCTGGAGAGTTGCACTAGCAACAATAAGCCAGTGTTAGCCTATAACTGATCTGAGCTCAGATAGTGGATAGTCGAGTGGGAAATACTTGGAGAGGTCAAAACATTCTCTTGAGATATCCTTCTATTGTTTTTAATATTCTCATCTTCAAAGATCTGAGTTCAGTAGCTGCTCGGGAGCGCTGGGGTTACCAGCAGCTTGACTCTATAAAGGAGGTCACCTCTGTAGGGCGCAGTGGGCGAACAACTGCAGCTGCAGCTGTGTGTATGAAATCGACCATAAAAATACAACAAACATAACACATGCTCCAAGTGATATTTAAAGGAGATAAAAGAACGCTTTATAATAGATATACATATATTAATATGTTTAAATACCGTAAATGGTAAATTTATAGTCAACTAAACTTAAGTTTCTTTTTTTTTTACTGTTAACAAACAAGGAAATGATAATGACTCATGTTTACTGTAGTTTGTGTAATATATTGTATCGTAGCTCATTACAATAAATAATGTCATTATTAAACATTATTTAATTGTTTGTTAAATGTTGAATAACTAGTAACGTTTATAACGTTTTCCCTGAGATACTTGATCTCAATTTAATAGTTTATTTTTATGAATTTAATCCTTACATAGAGACTGTGAGTATGATATGGCAACATAGATTTATTCTGTGTTACAGCCAATTCTATGTTAAAGTGAGTTTTCCTGATGAAAGACACTATTAAGTTGCATTATGGGTAATTTAGGAACAAGTTTTTCGGGGTGATTAACTGTCAATCTATCTTGTGCTGCATGAGTAGGTGTGAAGTTAAGGCATTTAAGTGATTCTTGTTCTTTTAATGATCAGTGACTGGAGTTCACACACCTCTTGATTTGATTAGTTATGCTAACATGATGTTGGCTGATTAAAGCATTAATAGCTGATTTCCACAAACAACAGCAGCACTAATTAATCCAGCATTTCAGGATTCGGTTAATTGGCACCTGTTGCCACATTTGTAACACATGAACTGTTGAGCGATGTAATTCCATCTCGGAGACCAGGTGACATCCAGGCAGCAGAGCGAATGAGAGCAGAGGCCAAGTCAACCAACAGTTGATGGCTTTCCATCAGTGAATGAACTAAATGGACTCGAAGCCTGGAGCTCATGTTTACTCTTTTCATTCTACCGATGCAAGAACCAGCAGCTCTGTGGCTCCGAAGCAGCCGTGAATAAACAGTATTTCATTCTTACTTCCTGCCAGACAAAACTGAATGTGTGAAGGAGTCAGGCAGTCTCTGAGCCTGGATGATGATAGCAGCACAGGGTTGTTTATCACAAGCTTCACCATCTCCATGCATTCCAGCAAGGCTCCTTTAACACTGTCAAACTGTGTCCTCTGCGTCTCCTTCCCCTTTTTCACTGTTTACCCTTCAGCAAAGTTTCCGATACCGTTTGAGACGGTTGCATTTATTGTACATTTTTTTGACTCGTGTAAAAAGGCAGAAAAGAGTTTCTTTTCCCCAAAAGTATCAGTCAACCCAGTATGCACATCAGTTGATCCACGGAAACAGCGCTGACGTGAGGGTTCGAAGCTGCAAAGACGTGGGTGCCAGCGCGCTGACTCTCGTGGGATGCTGCGATGCGACTGCGTGCTTTCTGTCGCTGGCAATGGCTGTCAGAGCCGATAAGATGGCATCTGCATTCAGGAGCCAGCTTTATTCCTCGTCGCCCCCCCCCCCCTCTTTATTTAACTTCCCCGAGCCCGACGACACCGAGGGCCGGATGAGGCGGACTACTCATCAGCTTTTAACTGGAGGCGCCATTGGTCGGCTCATTTGGCAAAGCAAGGCAATTAGAGTGGCCGGGGTGAGGGGACAGAGAAAGAAAGGAACGAGCGAACGAGAAGAAGACAAAGAGTAGCGGCGGGAAGAGTCTGGAGGATGAGGAGGGGGGAACTGGAGCGGAGTGATTTAAATGGAGCCTGGGGAAGTACATTAAGGTGGGGTTGGCATGAGGACAGGTCGGCGAGGATTGGAGCCAGGCGTGAAGAGGTGAAAGGAGTGAGGCCCTAATGAGTACATGCTCAGCGTGACTCCTGGCCTGTTGTGTTGTTTGGTTCTCTTTAGTGAGCTTTATTAGGAAGCCTGTTGATAAATGACTGACGATGGTCAAGAAAGAAAGTTGACCAAGTTGAGGGTTTTCACGGTTAAAGGATAAACCGTCAAAAACTTACATTTCCTTCTAAATGAAAGCAGTGTGGTTCAGTCGATGTCCCACTGACTGACCTTCCTGTGACAGCTGGCGACCCTTTGAACAGCTGCTTTGATAATAATCCCTCCTTTGCTTTTTTTCTAGGAACTCTTAAGAAATGATTTTTTTTCCTTTATATTGTCAGAACCTCCACTTCTGGTAAAGGCCTTAATTAAAGCTCCAAATTTAATCTCAAGCTCATCGATCGGTAACGGAAGAAAAACCACGACGCCTTGAAAAAGCCTTCAGTAGTCACTGATACAAGTCTAACTTTACACTGTTACTTGTTTTGATGGAGTGTGTATTGAAGCAAAAAGGTAAATGGAGAGTAAAAGTGTTCTTTGACTAAAACATATATATATTAAAAAGTGAGTTAACAGAATGCGTCTTCCAATACCTCGTAATAAACTCCAGAAGTTTATATTTTTTGTGCGTGTAAATACCAAGACAAATGTCAGCGGTCAGAAACATGACCTAAATCAAAGAAGATATTGTCTTTAAAGTGTTGTTGTTGCTGTATTCAGTATGCAGAGGAGAGCATCATATACTCAATTGATTTCCAAAAGTGCTCTACCTGACATTAATATCTTCTCCAAATAAATCCGGCATTGTTTCTGCTCTTGGCAGAGAAACGGCCGTGCACACAACGATGGATGGAGAAGTTATGCATAGTGCACCAAAATAATACAGCTTTCATCAGGCTTCACTTCCACAGGAAGGCAGCCCCCTCATGTCCTCAGCTGTCAACAGCAGCTACAGAATTATTTCACTCAGTTAAGAGAGCGATATGAGATAGAGAGGAAGAGCATCCAGACGGAGTGGAGGCGTCCATATAGAAGAAAACTGATGCACAGATTTATTTAGGAGGAAATACAGGAGCTCACTGCTGCATATAGGATTTTAACATCAATAACTGGTAACTTTTAGGTTGAGACGTGTGTGTGTGTAAATATTGCAAACACTCAAGCCCATTGTAGTACATCGCCAGCCTCTACTCTGTATTCTAGACTTTGTTTTGCCACCCGGTCAGGTGTGGTGGGAAGTCTACTGGATGGCTTTTAGAGAGACAGAGAGAAAATGATGCTGTTCTTTCACTGCAAACTGAGCTAAATGTTTCCTTTGGACCGACCAAAAAGCCAATGGAGGAACCACTCCCAACATTTAGCCTCTTCAGTGAAGACAAGGAGAAAGCTTCAGGGCAGTAACAGCACAGAGGGAGAGAGACGTATCTGTGAGAGGAAGCAACAGGGTTGATGGAATATGTACACTTTCCCATCATAACATTGTATAAAAGTAACACAGATGCACCTTTCTGTTCATCTGTTCTCATGTTTCTAATTTAGAAAGCAGTAACTAGTGTTTTCTGTGGTCATTTGACGAGTACAAAAGAAAGCGATTGTTGTTGTGATGGTGACAACATCCGTCAGTGGTTCCTTAAAGTGTGTTCCTCTGCTGAAACAACTTTGTTCAGCTGGCAGGCACACACACACACACACACACACACACACACACACACACACACACACACACACACACACACACACACACACACACACTAGAAGCCGACGCTGTTGTTTTACACCTCACACCAGATTGGGGGAGTCCGCCACTTGCTGCAAGTCCTTTTGTACGGAAGTGAGCCGGTGGCTAAGTGGAGAGCAGGGCCGTCCTTCAATCAGAGGATCGGCGGTTTGATCCCCGGCTCTGCTAGTCGCATGTCGATGTGTCCTTGAGCAAGACACTTAACTCATTAATGTTGCTCTTTTGGTTGTTTGCAGTTTTTTTATGTATCAACAAATGCTCTTAATTTTAGGGCATTCAGTGACACACTGTTGTTAATAAATCCCTAAGTTGTGTGGCCAAAGTAAGATAAAGATGAAACAGCTGGATTTGTGTAGTTGAGGGGAAGAAAGATATTGTGTTGCACTTGATGGAACCAACACAATCAACTACTTGAGCAGAGCTGTCTGTGGTTCTACTGTGACGACGCGAGTGACTAGCAGCAGAGGACTGATTGTACTGAGCAGCTGCTTGTGTGACCCAAAATAGATTACTTGAGAGTTGTGTCTGTTGTGGAGCTAAAGGCCTTTGTAGCATCAATCTTTCCCGTATCTTCATCGCATGGATCTGGCTGGCATCTAGATCATTTTATCATTATGCATGATTCCTGATAAGGAAACGCATCGGAGAAGAGAGGAAAGGAATGGTGTCTTTATTTAAGAGATAGCGCTACACAATCACACTATTTGCATTTTAATTAGATGCCCACAGCGAGCCTTCCGAAGCAGGCTGCGTACTGTATGTGGAACTGCTTTGTCCTTAATTGACTTTAGAAGTTAGAAGTTATGGATTACTTCCAACAACACCAGCAAAGTGATTTCCCAGCAGCAGAGGTGGTCTTGTATAGCGAGGCCTCTCCATGCAAAAAGTAGTTATCCCTTTATTACTTATACATTTACTTTGGATAATTAGTAAGTCTGGATTGTGTTCCTATAACTTTATTATCCAATTTAAAGAAGTCTGCATCATTACATGGAAGTATTTAAGTCCACAACGTGACCATTATGAATACACTGTAATTAAGGAAGGTGATTTTCATTCAGCTGATTAGCAAACAGTTTAGGTGCCTTTAAATACAGCGCGCTGTTTAAATATTAGCTCATTTCACTGAGTCATTAGGAGTAGAGTTAACCGTGTTGGTGGCTTATAAAGGTACAACAGGACGGGTAGATAGGCTACATTGCCTGTGCTACCTCACATCACCAGTGCCAGCATAGTACTACAGTATAGTACTATGTCATCATTGAACAGAACATAATACCACGTTTGTATGAAAGAAATCAATGATAAATCCAAGACTGGTGGCTGAAAGAAAGAGTATCCCATTTCAGCTGCAACTTCCGACTGTGGGCGCCAATAAGGTACGAGAAGTAGTCTTCCTCCGGCTGTGTCGGGCCGACTTGAAAATATCATCTTGACATGTCTTATTTTTTATTTTTTTGGTTCAAAATGTGACTTTTCAAAGGGTCATTTTTGAATGCACTCAGGAAAGTGTCCTCACAGCCATTTCTTTGGCAGCAGCGGCCATGTGAGAGGCAATTACAACTGTCACGCTGCCTTTGTGGCAAACAGGGATCCAGTTCTAGGCCGGACGGATAGCTGGGTGCTGCGGCTGCACCTCTTCAAGTGTTTGATTTAATTGCTGCAGTCCATGTCAACTCTGTTCCATCCCAGTTCTGTTATTTTCCTGGTGTTTCGTCTGATCCACATGCATTTTGAATTTTGGATTTGAAATGAAAGTTTGGAATGTTAAGATTCAATCTTTTGCAGCGTTGATTTTTTAAAATTTGCACAGTACCTGACGAAAAGGAGCATCGATAGTTCAGTAAAGAGAACATGCCAGCTGTTTGCTAATGATGTAGTGGAACTGCATGTCAACAAGGCAGTGTGGGATGAAACGCTGGTTCACACTGTTGTCAGTTGTTTGGTTCATTTTTTCCCTCTTTTGATTTTTCAGGTATTCTGAGTCATCTCTCTCAAAGTGCTGCAGGGTAGTTTTCATCCATTCCACACCTCACCTTACGTTTGCCTCAATCAATTTCCCAAAGCTTTGTGTTCTGATAGGCATGCGTTTGAACCAAATAAATGGCAAGCCTGATTAAACTCCCTGATCAGGAGTGCTTTTTTTGGAGGGCGATGACTGGTAGACCATAAGAAAACAAGAACAAAAGCAAAATCAACCTGCGGATGTTCTGTGAAGGCCAGACGGCAGTCTGTTTTGATGCGGAACAACAAACATGTCCTGGAATCTGTTCACATGGCTGATAACATATTGCAAAAGCCAAGGACACTTTTCTGAAACCCTGCTTTTCGCTACAGAAGTAGAAACAAGTAAAAATACCTAACATATAACTTTTGGTTTGAAAAAGAAAATTGTAAGAAGGACTTATGTTCAGGATTAGGAATGTAGTCCTGTTAGTCCAGCGGGCAAACTCAATGACATCTCGGTCCCGTGGCAATATTAAATTCCTTGAAGTAGTGGGGGTTCCAAAGCATAGACTGCAGTAGTAGCAATGTCTACGCCCAGTAGTGGGCGTAGACATTGTGACGTCACCCATTGGTCTGTGGCCGGCCGTTTTAAAGCCTCAAGGACGCCGCTTTGGCCGTTAACATCTTGACCAAGAAGTGACCATATTTGGAATGTGGAGGAGTTACGTTGAGATGTCGTTATAGGCTCTGGTAGAGAGACCTGTCAATCACCATGTAGCCCCGCCCTAAAGCATCCCCTGCTTTATGGTCTGTTTGACTCTAAATGGACCATAATGTACAAAATGAACATCATGCTGTATTGAAGAAGACTTGAAACTAGAGATTGAGACCATAAACTCATGTTTACAATGTTTACTGAGGTAATAAATCAAGAGAGAAGTAGAGTCATTTTCTCATAGACTTCTATACAACCAGAGGAGTCGCCCCCTGGTGGACACTAGAGAGAATGCAGCTTTAGGACACTTCAGTATTGTTTTCCGGCTGGTAAGAAGTCAGTGCTTGGGACTGGATAACCTTTGGGTGAAGTTCTAGTCAGGGGCACAGAGGACAGTCTAGTCTCTGAGATGGTGCAAGATCATTATGCAGTCTGTGGGATGTTATGGAAGAGATGAGACATTTACAAGGCTTTAAAAGAAATCAAGGCAGATGCATCCTCTGCCAGGAAACTACTCCTCCAGACTACCGGTCTACCGGGATGCAGGCCAGCTTGTACTTTTTTGCAGATAATGACAGCTATATAGGCATGTGATTTCTTTGTAGTGTCATCTTTCTCGAAATACCACTTCAAGGTGTCTCCCGTTTTCACTTTAAACTCCATGAGGAGAGACATCTGCAAGGTTTCACTCATCTCCCTGAGCATTCAGAGCGCAGGCAGCTCTGTATGAGCTCAAAGACGTCTCGGTGACGTTCAGGTGGGGCCTCTCTCCGTCTCGGGCAGATTATTGGCTACTTTATTCTGTATATTCATGCTTCTTTCTTGAGGGATGTCTCTCTCTGTCTCTCTACCAATTTGATATACAGTAGGTGTACAGGGAGGAATTCCTGTGCCGAGGGGGAAATAAAGGCAGATTTGCATTTGAAAGAGGTAGATCTGCAAGGTAAGGGTATGTCGGATAGCTCCGAGCTGTTCTCAGGTGGATTGCTGTCATTTGTTGCAGGATAATTGACATCATTCGTAAGGCCGCTGCCAGCGCTGTGTCAGAGGAGTTCTGTTTGCCTTGGATTTCCGAAGATGTTTTGAAAATCAATTGTAGGAGAGGACCAGGAAAGCTGGCTGCATGTTGCTCTGTGATTCACGGATGGATGGTTTCTCTTGGCTCTCGGTTGAGCTGCAGGTCCAGGAAGAATCTGCGGGGGTTCTTCTCGCTCTGTCTGCTTTTCATCCTGTCTGCAACATGACCTGTCTGGGACATCGATCATCTAGCCAAGTTAGGTCTCTCTGAGATTCACCACTTGAACGAGAGCCGTAAAGTAACTCTAAAGGCCTCGTGGTTTACAGCACCCTCTCAGAGCCAACAGACACGTCATGGAGCTTTCTTGGTTTATTTGCTTTTCTTCCTGGACTCCATAAAGGATATATGTATCATACATCGTCATCTACCGTACATGGTATCAGCCTATACTTAGGAGATGTCATCGACTATTGTTAATGGTATTGAGGAACGGAATGCTCTTTCAAGTAAGGAATAATGCCCGACGAGGTGTCCATTCTCAGGAATTAATGGACGCCATGGAGGCCAGTTGAGTGTCGGATGGTTGCCTCTGCAAAGGCCATTAATTCCTGATTGAGGACCCCTAGAAGGACGTTATCCCACTCATACCATGGCCACTTCCCAAAGAAAATAATAATGAAGACCATTCATTTATATTATCATGAATTTTGCAACAAGAATCTAAAGTTTTTCTCAAGCGAGTCACTCCGTTACCCTGGTATCCCTGAGGGTCCAATACCTGGAACAATCGTTAACTGATAAAGCACGACCTTGTCACGTCCAAATGTCCTCTCAATGTTTTCAGTTTGAGAGACATTGTCCATTTCGATTGGCCTAAGTTTGCCCAAATTACAGGTAGCTATCTTTTTGTGCAGGGCGTCTTTCAGTACGACTTTAGCATCAATAAACCGTCAAGGATTCAAAACTTTTGATGTGTATTCTTTGCACAGTTTGCCAATCGTGAATTATGCAATATGAACAAGGCAAAGGAAGGAATGATTATTTGAACAACTTCACTTAAAGGATACATCCCTTGAGCTGCCTCATATCATCTTCAAGGGTCCTGAATGTTTAAAATAAACTTCCGTCTTCATTGGATGCTCAGTTAGGCTTAGACAATAAAACTACTTGAGTTTCAGAAAAGATTGTTGTTCGGGTTAAATGAACTATGGAAGTGCCATTGCTGAAGTGAGAAATAAATTCGACATTGACTTCTCGTTCCACACGGGGGAACGAGCTGCGCTGCCTTGCTGGAAGTCTGCTGTTTGTTGAACCCATGCACCTCCCGCTCAGCCTACCCGGTGTGAGGTCAAGCTGTCTTTAGATGTCCTCGTTCGAGTTTACTTGGATAACGTGTGAAAAAAATCTATTTTCATATCTACGAATTACAGTGCATTATTTTTTGTATAGGTATTAGTAGGAATGCTGGATGAGACCAACCTGAACCAGGTAACATGCCACATGGAATGTGGTGTGGGGGCTTCCGTCTTCTCGTCATTTAAAGCTGCAGCTAATGATTATTTTTATTATTCATGCATATTTTTATTATTCTGTGGAACACTTAATCAATTGTTTTATCTATAAAATATACGCACAAAGACAAATATAATGAGAAAGGCCCGTTGTAAGTGTCAAGAGGCTTATTTTGTCTGAACAACACATGAATGACTCGTACTTTATGTATTTTAGTTGATATTAATATGAGATAGAAAATGTCCACATTGCAGAAGCTGGAACCTGCATGCATTTTCCTTTGACATTTATTGTTATTGTTACTTAGAATGAATAAATGCTACATTCTTCTTTTGATCTAACAATCCATTAATCATTCAGCACGATCGTCACATTGTGTTTTGCAGTGATCACTCTGTATGTCTCAAAGTTAGCGATTTATTTGTTAAATCATTGTACGCTATGAACATTTCAAAGCTAATTTCTGTGACAGAATGCTGTGTGTGTGTGTGTGTGTGTGTGTGTGTGTGTGTGTGTGTGTGTGTGTGTGTGTGTGTGTGTGTGTGTGTGTGTGTGTGTTTCCCCTGGGAGGGATAGCATTTCTTTCACACTGGCTTCTGTGTGGGTGAGGATCCCCAGAGAGAGCTAGTTTTACTCAGAGCTGTCCAATTTGAAATAGAAGTTCCTCGGGGGAAAAATGGAGAACATCAAGGGCGCTGACACCAACCCCCCCCCTGCCTGACAAGATCTTTGAATTTAATCTCCTATTGTCAGTAACTTGAAGGCAGGCTCAGTCGCCCACTCTCACTGTATTGTAATCACGGCGGTTCACAGGCGGCAGCCTCGCCATCACACCCTCCAATGAGTCGCAGTAACCCGTACCTTTTGCTTGATCACTTACTCGGTGCTGTAAACTGAAAGCTAACAGTCGTCGATTTGCACCCTGACCTTTGAATATCCACCCTGGACCCTGGCTGCAATATTATTATAATCACTATGTATGCATGAACTCTGTAAAATGTCAGCAACCATAGGTTGCAGCACGGCCCCAATTCTTTCTCCCCTCTGCATCTGATGGCGGGTCTGAGCTCGACGTGCCTTATCAAATAAATTGGACAGTGGCTATTTCCCCGATTGCCTCCTCAGAAAGGTTCTGGCTCACCCGAGGGTCTTGTGCTCATGGCTTTGGCTGATGGGAAAACTACTTTGAATAATTGTCCTCCAAAGAGGACGCATTCCCAGCCAACACTGTCGCCTCCGTGCTGCTGCATGTGCATCCTGTGTGTGTGTGTATGCGTGAGAGAGGTTCTATGGTTATGTGTCAGGATTTGTGCTCAACGTGTTGACTTCTGGCACTGAAAGGTAAGGTCAGATGTATTTGTTGTGCAGCAAGTGAAACATTTTGTGTTTGCCTCGGCAGCAGAAACAGAAGGTAGCAGCCTCCACTCTGATCGACACATTAGAAGGTGTGAATGTGCAGAGGTTCATGAAATATTGGTGAATAATGCCTTTTGACTACTCCACTGATGTTATCTGAAGTAAGTTGGTGTCTGGTGATCAGGTCATTTGTATGGCTTTATATACTAAACATAACGGCTCCAATGATGCAAGTAAATCTGATGCTGTCTGCTGCCCCACGCTACAACGTATTCTAGTTGAAAGGAACCAACAAATAAGAGAGGACAGCAAGTAATAATACCTGATGAGTAAATATGAATTTGTAGGATATATAACTGACATTCAAGTCAGAGACACATTATACCAACAAAGAAAGAAACACAGATACACGCACACAACGTTTGATGTCCGGTGTTGTGTCTCCTGGTGCCACTTGTTTCTGTCATTTCTTTGTTAGATACATAAAAATACACACTTTCCCCCAAATCAGTGGTGGCAAAGGCTGCAAATGAATGCCCACACTGCCTTTGGCCCGTGTGCACGGACTGCACACAGCAGCTTGGAAATGCCCGGGGGAGACTTTGTAAACCCCTCAGCCCCTTTTAAGCTAAAACCCAACACAAGACCCACAAGACCCACAAGACCCTTTTCATCTGCTGCGGAGACAAGCAGCCTCTGTTTTAAGGCCTGTAATTGAGTTTCGGAGTAAGAAGCCAGAAAACAAGTAGGAACACAACTGACATTTAAACATCTAAGATAATCCAAACTTAAGAAGAAAGCGCCGCGCCTCTTTAAACCCCTCTCCTGTACACTGTAATTATAGTGTCTCCGTCTTTCCCACAGCAACAGACATCGCTGGATTCGGTACAGAGGGATGTCTGCAAATATTTGTTTGGCTTTTCATTTCATTTTTAAAACATTGTATTCCTCTGTCTCGGTTGCTATCGCTGCACAACAACATGTCTAAATGTTACCTCATGCAGCTCCAGCAAAGAAAGTCATCAACACAACTAAATGCTTTTCCTGCGTTCCGCTCCGGTTCTCCTCCAGTGGGTTGTGAGATCCGGCTGAATCCTGACCACTGGGCCACACTGTGGTGCACGTTGTCAGTCAGAAACGACCGGATCCCCGTCCCCATTGGCCGAGCCCTCTCGCATGGCCGCTCTGTTTGCTGTCACGTTGGGGTTCTTTGGTCTGACTCTCGTAATGAGCGTTGTGTCTCTTTGCATCACGCTGCCAAGTGAACATCTGGGCTGATGGCTGCTCCGGTCTTCATGACTGACTGTGCAGCCCTCGTTTTGACACTGACACCTCTCTTTTGTCTCAGGGCCATAACGATGGGCACATTGCATGAGATGCTTTTTTAATTTATTTTTTTGCTGAGGCCAAGCATTACTGAGCTGTGTGCTCATGTTGAGGCTAGTGAGGCGGTTATGGGATCTTCGGGACCCATGAGGGGCTGAGGTTTGTCATCATGCATACACAATAGAAATGGAATTGCGGAGCTTTACAGTAAAACAGAACAAAATAAAACTTTTCTTTTTGCGTTAGGCATCAACAATGGTGCCAGGCGCTCATTACAGCAGTGCCTCTGCTCTGCATTTCACAAACACTGTCAACTGTCAAACTTGTCAAAGTGTCACAACACTGTGACAATAACTGTGACATTTATATTTTTGCATTTTCAATTGATCATCTTTGGTTTTGGCTAACCACCAGATCTCCTTATCCCAAAGAGACTGTAAACTGGATCCAGCGTGAGGCTGGGAGGCAGATCTGCAACAGTTAATCGATTAATCAGTCAGATGTCAACCATGAAATTAATTGGCAACTATTTTGATAATTAATTCATCGGTTTGAGTAATTTATTCAAGAACAAAATCTCTCAGTCTAGCTTCTTACATGTGAATATTTTCTGGTTTCTTTGCTCCTCTGTGACAGTAAAGTGAATATCTTCGAAAGAAGAAATTTGAACAGCTCGTTGTCATTCCCAGGGCATCGACTACGGAAGGTTTGTCACTCCCTTCGGTGTCTTGATGCCGACTCACAAGGCTTCCTTTAGCTGTTGTATGAGACGCACCGAGCTTTCAAGTATAAAACCATCCGTGTCGTTATTAGACTCAGAGAAAATGCTCCGTCAGTGTGATGATGTAGTATAAAGACGTAAAAACACACACACACACACACACACACACACACACACACACACACACAGGGCGGATGGGTGAAACAAGCCCAGGACCCAAAGTCCATGTCCATTTATGATGTTTGTGTTCTGTTCTTGTGTTATGTGAAGCCTTGTTCTTGTGTTATGTGAAGCCTTGTTCTTGTGTTATGTGAAGCCTTGTTCTTGTGTTTTGTGTTTTTGTTTGAATTCACAACGTTAACCCCGTGTTTACTGCGACCGTAGTGGAGCGTCATAGTTTGATGCTACCAAATGCGTTAAAGAGTGACGCCAAGGGTCCAGACCAAGTGTCAGTATGTGAAAGCTTTGGATGAGATGACGTCATCTTGGGCTTTGGGAAACACTGATAGACATTTTTTTACCAAACAACTTATCGATTAATCGGGACAGATTAACCAACAATGAAAATAATGGTTAGTTGCAGCTCTTTTCCTACATTTGACTGGCCGACAGGAAACAGAAAACTCCTTGTTCCCTCGTCTTTCCATGCTCTCTGATTGGCTGTTGGATACTGTAAAGGCTAATTAAGATGTGCTAGTCAGGTGCCAGTGCTGTACTACAGGTACAGGGTAACTATGGTTGCATCATCAGTGAAAATAAAACCTCCCTGACTGAAACTAGACGCTGTCATACGTTAGGTGATCCCTCTTTACTGTTGTAATTATTCCTCTGCTGGCGGGTGAGAAATGATTTAGCCTTTGTTTTGTGAAGTGAACGGTTCAGTGACCTTCCCCTACGTTAAAAGTGGCGCCTGTGAACATAGCGTAACATGCTGAGGCCGAGACATCGTGCACAGCGGACTATGTAATTGAATCACATGTCATTGCGCACATAAGAGCACCACATCCACAGCTGGCCACGGACAAATAACAAAATCTGCACTTATATTCTGAATTATACATATCTTCATGGAATGGGATTTGTTGTGTCTGCAGTAGCACAAGCGGTCAGGTTGTCTGTAAAGTGCCCCCTCGGAGGAACTAATGGAGCTTCTGCCTACGGATGAGTGGGAAAAAAAGGGCTTTGCTAGCCAAATTTAGCTGCTGGGGCGTGGGCCCCGTTTCTGCTGTAATGCAAAAGGGAGTGCAGCTAATGCCTCCGAGACATTCAAGTGCTGACATTTTAGTTGTTTATTTACTTTTCTGCCTTCGTCTGGGCATCACTAAAGGGACAACCGTGAAGCACGACTCCATCCATCAGGGTTTCGCGCGTTCCGCGGGGCTGTTGTCACCGCCGTCCGCGATCAAATGTTTGTTTACGACGTCCCACTCGGCTATCCTAACACGCTGCTGGTGAATGCCAAATACCGGAGTCCAATCTGTCTGGGGCTGGCAGACAGAGAGGAAGGTCTTGGTCGTTTCGTTTGATAATTTCACGAGGGAAATGTAGTCGGGCCCTGATGACATGCATAACACCAGAGAAGGGAGTATCTGGTGAAGCTGAGAAAAGAGAAACTGAGGGAGGGGTCAGGCAATAATCAAGTTCTCATCGAAATCCCTTTTGTTGGTGTGCTGGCGAAGTCCTGGATCTAGTTTGACCTTTCATGGTGGGTGAAGGAGAAGGGTTGTAATTAGTAACTGATATTTGCCCCAAAGGGAAGGACATTTTTAATGATTCTGGCATTACTTCTCTTGTATAAGCGCTGTAAAAATGTTCCAAATGAATTGGCAAAAGTAAGAAAAAACACTTTCTTTTTTATGTCTAATATGCCATCGGTGCTGTTAATTTATGACAGGACCTTAGTGCGTTGAGCTCGTTTAATGGTAAGTACTGGCTTATTACATCTTGTAGTTTTGGCCATGATAGTTATGCACTCAAAGAAAATGAATGCTGGGAGATGAGGACACGGTGACATCGCTGTTTTGAGGTCCGACCTGGCAAAAATGTGATAAATGCCCATCCGCGATGTGATGATCCCTCCCTCTGTCTGCCATTGCAAATAAAACAGGCTTCTTGTTCTTCTTCTTTAAGATCTTGCAATATTTTTCAGTCATGGTTTTTAATTTGGTATTATGAAAGCATTACAGGCCGGGGTTAAAAAGCACTGCTTTTACGTTTGATATTCATAAAATGAGTTATTTACAAAGCTAATGGAAGTGAGAGAGTTTTGATGCATGGCTAAAGTAATCCCATCTGAGTATGGAGCTTGCACTGTTTACTGCACACCGACCCCTTGGCATAAACTCCTAATTAACTGATAAAATCCCTGACTCACTGTTATTCATATTTGAGAAGTTACAATATCACACATCAGTGATTTATTATTTGTATTTGTGTGTTTTCTGCACGTTAGAGGGGGGGAGGAGATAACTGTGAGCCGAGGCTCTGCAGCTATTCATCACCACTCGGTCCTCAGACTGCGTTATAAGGTGAGAGCAGTGGGAGCATCTCTGTAGTTCACAGACGTTGAAAACCAGCCACTGGTTGATCCAGAGAAGAAGGAAAAGTCCTCCTCAGTGCATCTCTGTCACACACGTCTGGGCAGCCGTTGATTGTGATGAAGACACAGAGAGATAGCGCCCGTGTTCAGGCATGTAGCGTCACAATAGACTTCATTTCCTGCTTCTGCGCTCCCTAAGGCCTCAGCCAAGCAGAACCTCAGCTGCTAAACACTTCCTTAAAGGGGAGGGGCGGTACGGCTTTCACCACCTCATCGTGATTACACAGTGTCTGCTGGCTCTCATGGGTTTATTGATCAATGCCTGTGATTCAAAGATGACTTCATCAGATGCTCAGATTTGCTGCGTTTAAACATCTGTTTTTGAAAAGATGACGCCGCCATGAAAAGGCCAAAATCCATCAATGAGTTGATCCTACAGACACGTATTAGTTGGGTTTCCCTCTGTGCCATTGCAACACGTTCTCACTCCCAACTCGTCAGACTCTGATTCAAACTGTGACGTTCTAGTTTTCTCCTCTAGCGTAAGTTTTGTACGTGTCAGGTTCCGCTTGTTGCTTGTCTTTTCAAAATATACCTCCAACGTAGGTTTACTTACGCAACTAAAGTACTCGGTTAGGTTGTGGTTTGGGTTCAAATATGTACCTTTGTTCAATAAGATAACCATACATTCAACAATAGGTTTGTTGTGTAACAGAACTGAGGTCAAATGAGTTCATGTTGTAGCGGTCTCCAGGGTGAAAGTCTGTGTTTGACCCGACCGTGCACCCTGACATCCTTCCTAAGTGGACTTTGTGGTTCGTTATACTGCACCAGTGTCTCTGAGCGTCTAATAACGACGTGGATGGGTTCACATTGGAGTTAGTTAAGAGCCCGCTGTGTCATGGAGCTCCACTGTTCAAAAACTATTGAAAAAACACAAAACTCAGCTTAATATAATATATAATATATAAAACACTTTGAGGGTAAAAAAGCATCCGTCTCAGATAAAAGGTTTTATAATGCAAGTGCTCTGCATGATATTACGTTACCTCAGCATTAGATGTTTTTGGTGGATCTCTGCTGTAATTATCTGGCTTACTCATCTCTTCTGTTGGAATGTGACTTTATTGTTTGTATTAATTACAGAGCAACGTAAGCTGGAACAAAAAGCGAGCCGTTATGGTCGGCAGCAGGCTCCCGGTTGTTTCCTGAGGAGACGTGGGGTGTTGATAACTAGGAATGTGCTGTCGTTAACTCTGTCGCACGTGTAGAAGACACATTTACCACTCCACTGAGGTGCTCATTTTCACCAAGAAATAAATCACTTCCAACATGTGCAAACCAGCAGCTGCGGTTTCAAATTTGTAATCTGCTCTGTGATATTTCCCCAGCTTCTCATATTTTAATTTTCAGAGGCACCCATTAAGAGAAGTCTGTCCCTGGCAGATTCACGCGCCGGCTCTCCAGCTGCACGTCTCCGCGCTGCCGTCGAGAAAAAAGCTCAAAGCTGTTTGCTTGTGAAGATAAACACCACAGATATCAGAGTGCACACTTTTTTTTTGGTCCAATCAAATGCAAAGGGTTTGATTGAACTCGCTGTACGGAGACAGTTTAGCGTACAGCGTGTCATACGATGCACTTCTCAGAAAGGAACATAATGAATGCTACACACATGTGATATACCCACTTAACGAAGAGATTATGGGCAAAAATATCATCGAAGCCATTTTACACACTGCAAACACAATTATACACAAACTAATATAATAAACTAGAAGATGGACCACAATGTAACGTATTTTTCGCCATGACTCGGCAAACTGGTGGTTTACTTGTGCATCAAAACACGCAAGAGTCCAAGAAGCCTTTGAACACGTCAGCCATCGACGACGTCCATCAGGATACGTCGCTGTACCTCAGCATCCACGCACCTTAAGTTTCAGCTGGTGTACCCTGACTTCAACCCTCAGCTTGTCAAACAGCCCTTTTAATAACGAAACACACATTAATCATATAAAGTACACACATGCAGTCTACACTATTCAGCTTGTGTTTCATTGCCGAGATTTAAAGTGATTAAAGTCTAAAAAGGCATTTTTTTACAGTCAGTCTCATTATGTGGTGGAAAAATTGCAGTTTTGTGAGTGCCCTGCCTGTGGGGACGTCCTCAAATGTGTTCAATAAATACTCTTTAAATGGGCCATTAAGGAACATTTAAGGACTTGGGAGCTTTGATTTGATTTAATTCTGGTTTGCATATTTTATTTATTAACATGAGACAGTTGTATTAAATTACAGCGTGCGGCATGGCAGCTGACATGATTTCTGGCAGCAGTCATAAATGGGTCATGAGGACGTCGGCCTCTGTGCCCAGTGGAGAGCAATCCAAGCTCTCGAGTAGTACGAGCACACCATGGAGACACAGCGGGCTGCAGAGAAGAGACAAGAACGCTGCTTTCAATGCCGCAGGAAAAATAAAGACGTTTTTATATATGTAGTGTCTTTAAAGGTGCAATGTGTAAGATCTGGCCAGAACATTCAAACAACGAAGTAACATCGTCAATATCTACTGAAATGAGCACGCTGACCAGCTAGCCCTGACCCGGCCGGTCTTGTTGGACCACTTGTACCTCGAGAGGCGATAGAGAGTCCAACATAAGAGGACAAAGAAGAAGTATCCCGGTTGCGTGGAGGACGAAACAAAAATACGAGTTGTTTTTCATTCCTGACACTTTGGATTTAATCCAATAAATTGCGGAAACTAGGACTCAGTGGGAAGAGCGGGTCGTCCTTTGACCACAAGGTTGGCAGTTCAATCCCCGACTCCTACTGTCTCCATGTCAAAGTGTCCCAGAGGGAGGCAGTGGACCCACTGCTCCTACAATGCTGAGGACGGGTTAAACGCAGAGGTCACATGTCATGTATGTACCTTAGGGATTGGTGAGAAAATCAAACATAAAAACATAATATCACAACATTTTACGTTGCAATATTGGATAACACGTGTTGATCTTCTATTATAGAAACTATTCACTTGTAAATGCAAAGAAAACCTTTTGATAAATTGCTTTTTCAGTCCAATTCAGACTCTCTGCTGTTTTTGCACATTCTTGCACAAACACATTTTGCTGCAAGAAAAAGTGATAAAAAAGAGACAAGTTGGTTGAACTGAGTGAAAAAACTTATTAGATAAAACAGATGTTGACAAATGGTATCATTTTGCAGCATTCAGCATTTTGCAAAATGTTTAATATCGCAATAAGATCGTATCGTGGGGCTTCTGGTGATCCCCCCCCCCCCCCCCCCCCCCCCCCCTCATCCACCTGTATGTACATGACTGTCCTATAAATGTCCTATTAAAATAGATAATAACCTGCAAAACTCACAGCAGCTGATGAAGTCATGTTGGTCATGATGACGATTGATGGCGCTGTGTTTTGGTGGTTTCATGCTGTGGGTCAGTGTTTACCTCTAAACACAAAGACTGAATCTGATAACCCAGGGGAAGCTCACAAATCTGGCCCTGAAAGGTGTTGACCAAACGCTCTCCTGTTTAGCAGTCCGCCTGCCACCTCGGAGTCTAATAGGTGTTGCCATGGCAGAAGGCATCTGTGTGGAATGAGTAAGTAATAGCTCTGTCTTAGCTGAAGTGACTCACACTGCCTCTCCACTTTTCCGTGCGGCAGCAGCCCGCGGAGATTCTGAGAATTTGGGCGTGTATTATTGCCGGTTACTGCTGCACGACTTTTCCATTTGCGATGCTCTTTCATTAATCAGCATTAACACTGTTCAATGGGGAGCCCGATTCATGTGGCGCTCCCGTGGGTAATGCTTCATCCCCTCTCATTTGTGGTGCAGAAATTCTGATTAAAAGCATTGGTTCTGAGCAACGTGCAGGCTCTCTATAGAAGATTATGAAGAATATGTAGTGGCTTTCATAAGCTGCTGGTGAGAGTAGGTAATGAATATAAATACAAGTATTACTCAGCAGGGTTGCATCCTGACCAGGATACGGTCGTACTACAATAATGCCTGATTATCATCTCTCATGAGTCTTTTTATACGAGCTACAGTGATCAAGCTGCAACTGGGTCACCTCGTTTAGTGAGAGTCTGAGGGAGTTACGCTTCCCCTTTTCAACTCGCATCAAAGGCGACGCGCTTGATCAGGGTGATTTCTTAAACATTACATATTCTCTGTTTCATCTCCTCTTTGACGGAGCTGTGCGAGATGATTACTGTATTTTCTCTCATGTGGGGGGATTTGATGAAAGAAGACAATAAGAGCTGCAATAACCAGAAACCGAGTTTCAGAGGCTGCAGACCTGTGAGAGCTGCTTCGTTGTTTCACACAGATTGGGAAAGGGTTTGAGGCACACATGGCACGCTTAGGACAGCAAATGAGGAAACTTTCAGTATTTATAGATTGAATCTACAATATTGTGGTAATTATGATAATCGTTGTTTTTATGGGTTTAGGTTTATAGGTCTGAAAGTTTGCAGGACTTTTTTTAAATTTATAATTGCCTTTTTGTTAATCACTTGTTAAATACTTTCAGCAGCAAACTGAGGTTTGTGGCGCTGACATTAGAATGCAGTCTGAGCCGCGTGGCTCCGGCTGAAAGTCAATTGCTTTCACAAATCATGGATGAGTGGCCGATGCACTGAGCGCAGGTTAGCGTAGCAAATGGAAACACCTCAGCGGGACTTCAGAATTTTTATCTGTCAAAGAAATAAATGGAACGATCTGGAAGATGTCGCAAAGGGGGGTGGGGGGGGGTGGGGGGGGGGGGGGTTTCAGACTTTCAGCCGAATGTAAATGAGACACTGGCGACTGATCTGAAGGCGACACTGTCTTCCTGTAAAGGAAAGAAATCATTAAGATCATTAAGATCCCCAGAGTTTAGACTGTAAACGTGAGAACACTGTCTGATGCTCTCCATATCATTATCATGTGGTGTCTAATACATTATTTAAGATATTTGTTTCAATATTTCCACAATGTAGAAAGTGTGATTTCCATGTCTGTGGTCAATACACAGGGCAGTTGTGTTGCGTTTTTGTTGTGATTTTGCCTTCATTTCATTTGAAGCCAAACCACGATGTCGTTTACTAAACCTGAGCAGGTGGTGTTGTGTTTGGAAGAGTTCACGCTGCAGCAGTCATACGGGAGGAAACACTTTCCCCTCAACGCGTAACAGTGCAGTTTAGTTGGGATCCTTTTGAAAGAGCCGTCAGGACTTCCATGAGGTTGTGATGTCCCGACTATACAGATGTGTTGTCAAACACGGAGTAGTTGATGAGTCCTCAGCTGCTGCAGTGACGCTGCGAAGACAGAAATGCTGACCAATCAGAGCAGAGGAGGGCTTAAAAAGACTAACGGAGCGTTTCAGACAGACGGTGAATACAGGTTCATTCACAGAGACACTATCAGAGAAATATCATGTTTCTTGAACATTAAAGCATGTAAATATGTTCTCGTAGAAACCCAAAACACAAGTATGGACCTGGAACTGAGCATGATGTGTGACCTTTAACTTAGCTTCAAGTCTGGTGTTTGAATGAATTGTCTTGAAGGCACAAGGCAGACGAACAAAAGCCAGATATGTTAATAATTCATCCCTGTCTTGTGTTTCATGAAAATGAGAGCATCAGATCAATAATCTCCATGAGTGCTCTGCACGTCTGTGGACGGGCCGCTTGTCTCCATCGAGCGGCGGTGCAGGAGTCGGGCGTGGCTCTGTGGTCAAATAACCACAATGATAACTGAGTGCTTTTGTTTTGGGCTTCTTCCCTCTCGGCTGTTTCCCTATTCTGTCAGTGGACACCTTCATAGCACGCCTGGGTTCAGTCACAACGCACAGCTGCCACAACTGGTTTGGTTATCCAGCTGACAGAAAAGTTCAAATAGCCTCTTGCTTTAAGGTGCAGTGTCATCAAAACACAATAAAACCCTGCTTAGTGTCACAGTCACTATTTACATCTTTTCAATATTTGACTTGTGATGTTTCAGGTTCAAATCTAAGTCCACTTCTATCTGGACTATGCCGCTAAACATCTTGAAATATAAACCAAGGCCTGACCATTCTTCGGGAAATGAGGAAAGTATCTTGCAGCATATTTGAGCAGCCAGTCTATCTTGTCCTTTTATACTTTTCTACAGTTACTATTTCTTCTACTTCTTTAGAAGCTATTTATTTATGTATGTGTGTATCATATATTGTATTGATTTATTGATTTAGTGTTTGGGAACATGGACACATCTGGCTTATTTGTGTGGGTGGAACATATATGTGATACTGTATGTTCAGTATGCGAACGTGCAAAACCTCTGCAGGCACCGTACAGTTATGAATGCGTGTACGAGAATGTGTAGTCTGTGGTCGGTGCATTTGTGTGTGCATGTCAGTGTACGCATTTAGATATGTGAGCCAGAATGTACGTGTTTGGACACATATGTACGTATATTAGGTTGCAGGGAGTATGAGGCGGGGGTTCCAGGTTCAAACACCCTCTCTGCTGAAAGGTCCTTGAGCAAAAGCTGTGAATCCTGTTCAGTAGCTGACCCTGACCCTTCCTGCGCAGCATGTTGTCCCCGAGGAGCTGAGGGAATCAATACAGTATCCTGATACAGATTATTTCATCTGTTTATTATATGAAATGCCTCATTAGTTTTGTGAGTAAATGTTGAATTTGGAAGCTTCCAGACGTCAGTGGTCAATGCAGTCAGAAGCAAAGCAGACTAGATCTCAGAAGCGTTCGTGGACTCTGTGACCTGACGTAGTATCTTTGTATCTTTGTATCTTCCTCATTCATCTCTGTTATTGATTCATCTGTGGAATTGCTTTTGCCATGATGCAATACAAGGCGAAGGACTGCTGCACATGGAGGGCGCTCACCCCTGACCTTGCACATAAATCAACCCCCCCCCCCCCTTCCCCTCTTCTAATAAAAATGTACTCATCCCGTTCTTTTTCCCCTGGCTGTTTCCTGCAGGGTCAAAGCAAAGAAAGGGGTGAACCTGCTCGAGACCAAGTCAAAGAACGCCCAGTGGACGGTGGACTGGGAGATTCAGTCCGGCGCCAAGCACTCCATCACCACCATCGATGTGAACAAGAACAAAGCAGTCAAACAGGGGTAAGTCAACCGCCCCGGGCCTAACCACACTGCGTCTCTCTAACCGACTGCTGGAGCTGAGCTGTTGGTTCCTGCCCTCGCTGGTATTTGTCTTCCTTAACAATGGACAAAAGGTCCCAAACAAGGTTTCCTGGCATGTAACAGTCATAGTTCACTCCCTGATTAAAGGCAGCTTTTAAAAGCATACACCGTTCTCTGTAAATGCCCCGGGAGCTCCAGAAGATAAAACACAGCTTTGGCCCGCAGCAGAGTGACTAAAGCACCTTCTGCTTTATAGCACGTTAAATGAACGGAGATCTTATCTGCTTAGTCTCACTACATCTGCTGTTAATTCAGCCCACGTTGGAGTGATGCGGTAGACCATTTTGACTGCGGGCATTAAAATACCTTTGAGATGAGATCTTGTCTGAGAGCAGTGATTATACCAAGTTCCTCAAAGGACTAAAAATCACCAATCACAGCCCTGTAGTGGCTGACGGGTCTGTGATGGACTCTGTCTGGGCCGATTCTACGCTAAATGCAACTTTATGGTAACAGTGAAACTAGAGTTGCTCAGTGATTTGCAAGCTCAGTGTAGTCTAATGATGTACGGCCTATTTAAGAAGTACAACCTGTGTGTGATTATTATATAGTTATTATAGACCTGAACATGAAGAGGCAGCTTAAAGGGTCAGTTTTGTGCTTTTGGAACAATATCGTAACCTTTTGATTTTAGCATATCTGCATCCACTCCGATACAGTTAAGAATTGGAAATGAATGAAAACTGTTGATGCTCACAGCAGTGAAACATTTCTTCCCATAGTCTCCTTCCTCACTTTTCTTCGGGACTATTTCTTCGGTAGAAAGTGTTTCCAATGAAAACTCTTGACAGGAGGTTTATGGGTTATCCAGAAAAACAAACAGAAGCAGTTTCTGTCTGCTGTTTTTAAAACACCATTGATGAGATGATTGCTTCAAGCAACACCTACAATTACGTTCATGTAAATTGTACAGAAATTATTGCAAAAATCTCTACAAAACAAGACTTTCTACATTGATGCAGGTGAGAAAATACGTTTCTCTTTTTGTTTCTGGAATTAGAGTGAAGTGATTCTATTCAACAGCTGCTTGCACATGAACACAGTCAACATCAATCACATTGTATTCACGGGTTTTTGTTATTCATGTGGGTGCAGTTTGGCCTTTGAGCTCGTCCCACCGAGGGAAAGCAACAAAAAATGTACAACCATAAATCACAATATGTGATGCGTTCAATTCATTAAGAGCTGCAGCGCGGGAGTTAGGCTGGGAGATATTAGCGACTGCTGGTCTAAATATTGCCTTCCCTCTGGACTCCCTCATGGCTGCTGGAGAAACAGCACAGAGAGGAAGAAGGCAGAGTGGCCTCACCTGGAAAAGAAATGCACCATTTCACCCTTGTTTACGTCTTAGCGCCTCGGTGGCAGCCTGCCTTGCTATATTTAGTGACCCGTGTCATGTAATCTTTGCCACCCTGTCACCGGGTGTGAAACGTCCAGTAGGGGTCAAGCATGGATAGAGAAACAACGTGTCACACTCGATTTTGTCAAGAGCCCAGTCAATTCTGTGACCACCTAAAGCCAAACGGCCAAACAATAGCCGTCTGAAGTCATGAAGTCACGGACCGCTTCATGTTGTGATGCTTCATTCCCATCAAATTGATTGAGTGTGAGCGTAAACTCTCTTTATATAAAATAAAGCACTCAAGCCTCTGAAGATTCTCTTGTGGAAACAAACAGCAGTGTTGGGAAATTGGTATTTCAGGTAGTTTGGAGGTCTGGATGAAGTCTTTATTTGTATCAAAACGGTTAAAGTAGTAAATGTCACTGATGTATCACACAGGGATTTAAACATTGAATGTTATTCATTGTTGTGGGAGCTGACTACCAGAAGAGTCACTATGGAGCTGCTTATGTTCCTGACCTGAGGTCATATTAGTGCTTGAATTTAAAGCTGCTGTGTGAATATGTTTATGTGATGGTTGAGTCCTCTCCAGCAGAGAAACGAGTCAATCCAAGTAGAAATTATTATTATTATTATTATCTTGATGCACAAAACGTGTAAGAATCATAAACTTGTGTTTGCCACAGAGATTATTTTCTGCAATAATTCAAAATCCAATGGAAGAATCCAATTGGATTTTGGTTGAGGGAACCAGTGTGACACTAACTCCGGTTGGACTCAGTACCTCATCTCTGCAACACTCTATAATCTCTGTTATGTATTTTAATAGTTCAGTTTAGTTAACATGCTTTTAGCAGCTGATTTGTTTTATCTAGAAAGAATATTCAACCCTATTTGCTTCCTTGTTTGGGAGTATGGAGTTTACACTGCTGGAGGACACGCTGAGCAGCAGCCCCAGACAGCAATGAGCCCCAAAATACATGAATTCTCAAGGCAATTCTTCTCCTAATTACCCAATTCAATTCAGTAATAAGCATAGTTCAATAATTGTTCTCATTCATAAGTCTTTTTGTGCAAGATTTAAAGCCCCCCCCCCCCCCCCTCCTCCTCACAAACACATAAACTCACACACTCAACTCTCCCCCCTGTGCAGAAAAAGAGAACAGATAAATACACCAGCAGCATTGTGCACGTCATTGCTGAATGCGTCTGAGTACCACTTCTGTTTGTACTTCTGCTTTTGTTTACTCAAATCTACCTGAAACGGAGGAAATGAGGTGAGAGTGTTTTCCCTTGGGGGCGTATCGTCGATCTCTTCATCCCTCTCCTCTCTTCATTTTCCTCTCTTTATCTTGTGTCTCTCCATCAGATCCCTCTTTAGTCATTGCTGGGATTATCCACCGTACTTATTCTTCTGTAACCCTCCATCTGGTTCCCAGTCACATCCTAACAGCAGCTCGTTGATAACGCCGCATGAGCCGATGCATTATTGATTGCGGTCAATGGCTTTCACATGAATAATGCTCCTAAAGAACGCGGTGGCATTACAGGACAACTGAAAAAACATCTCATTAATAAGATGAGGTGTTTTTTGCTCTGAGTAATTCAGTGTTAAATAACCGATGAAACCAGAAAAAAAAAACGATTCAGTGCCAATAATGACTCTTAACAAAAACTTCTGCAGGACTGAAATAAGCCCCTTTCAATGCTGCGCCTTCTTCTGCCTCGCCGTTCTGTGTGAATGGTACAAGCAGGGAATGGGAGGTCAGAGTCATTCCACCATGAAGCCGGCAGCAGAGATAGACGAAGAGCCGAGCCAAAGTATGTGTAAAACAGTTTGCTCTGTCAGCACTGTTGCCGTTGTCAGCCGTCTTTTATTTTTCTAGTTCTGGGCACCAAAAGGATCGACTGCAGGTATCGCTTGATCTGAGAAGTTTTGGTCATAGTTGGAACTGGATTATTTCAGTCGATACCTTAAAGGTAAAGATACCAAGCTCTAGTTACACGTCATGTCGGCATGCAATTTCAAATGGCAGTCTTGTGGAATCTCTGTGTAAAAGAGTTTTTTCATCTGGTGTCTAAGCTGCTCCATCATCAGTGATGTTTGCCCGTTTGAAGCTGCATGAAAAATAGATGTTGTCTCGGGGATGTTTCCTGTTTCCACACTCAAGGGAAAGTCGTTTATTACAATTGACATTTAATTTTGTCGGTAAGTAATATAGGCCAGAAAATGGAAACCTCTGATATTTATAAGCACTTTTTTAAGTTTCTGGGGATTTGCATTTATTTGCTTTCTTGCTGACGGTGAGATGAGAAGATCATCAACCTCGTGCTATTACTGCTGGAACCAGAGTATGGCTGACCTAGCCGAACGTGTTTAACGTATGTAGAAATGTTGATATGAACCGTGTTTTTGGTTCATAAACGTCGCGATTCAACGTATTCGTGGTTTGCAGAAACATACAATGCCTATTTTATATTCTGGCTCCTGGGTCAACCAACACCTCTCAAACAATAAAATGGTCTTATTTTCACAGTTCATCTGAGCAGCACGTTAGCAGAGCAGCAGCTTCAGTCCGTCGTCTGCGTTTACACATCATGCACTCAGACACAGTATTGGTTCTGGCTGTCCTCAGAGCCCAATACACAGTCACTGTAGTTACAGTTGCAGTGATAAATGGAGGAAAGTAGACTACAACACTTTATTCCTCTGCCCAGTCCATCTTTGCCCTGACACAGAGATACCAAACCTGGCAACCTCACTGTAATGGTAAGACGAGGAGAAGCTGAGAAGCTACGCACGTTTGTGATGATCATCAGAAGAATAGATCCAGCTCGTAAATCCCTCTAAAAACACAATATGTACTTTACTTTTAATACAACATGGTCAGTGCTGAGCTAGCTGTTTCCCCTTGCCTCCAGTGTTTATGCTAAGCTAGGCTAACTGGCTTCAGCTTAACACACAGAATTGATATTTATCTCGTTCTCGGTAAGACACATAATATATTATTTTGATAAAACGTCCCCGTACTTTGCTATAAATGCTTTTAAAAGTCAGCGTTGTGTGCGTCCTCAGAAATGAACGTGATGCGTTACGTGGCGCAGACGCGTGGTTAAAGATGGCGCTTAAGCGCGGACCGTTCTGAGCCCCTCTGTTCTCCATCGCTGGTGTAACGCTGCCTTGCGGTGCTTTGATCCAATGAACTCTTCCCTGTTAATCAGTTCAAACAGACCTCTGATCAAAGAACCAAATCCTCCTGAGCTCGAGAAAAGCCCCAAGCTACAACTCTTAGAATATATACTGTGTGCCATGCAGATAGACAGTGCAACATTAACTTACCAGTCTTCTCTCTCTCGCTCTCTCTCTCTCTCTCTCTCTCTCTCTCTCTCTCTCTCTATATATATATATATATATATATATATATATATATATATATATATATATGATCTGAAGGGAATGGTTACCTGAAGTATTTACATTGTTCATTTTAATATTGGAAGATTATTGATAACAGAGTACAGGAAAGCTCGTAAAAACACATTCCCTTGTGGAGTGATAATTTCCTCTGAAACCTTAGGAACTGGTGACATTAATTAGCTAACACATGCATCATTTAGTATTCTGATGAGAAGGTCACCCTATCGTCCCATTGACACGCCCTACGGACTTGTAATAAGACTGTAACACAGCAGCTACGAGAGCTGTGGAGAGAACTACCGACAGTAACTACTGTCATGGGTTTGGTTGATGCTGTTAGTAATGTAAAGGGAGATAAAGGCGTGCGCAGAAAGACAGAAGAAGATGTTTTAGGAAACACCACATCACTGATTCAGATCTCAGAATCCGTGTCAAAATGTCAAGTGTAACTGGCGCATCGCTTGAGACGTGAAGGACAAAATGTCATTTTTCTTCCTTTTCCCCACTTACATTCTTTTTCAATTGGCTTTTCAACAGTCCCTCTCACCCAAATGGGTTCATTGTGAACATGCTTATCCCTCCCCTCCAGCGCGGTGGCAGTCGGCACTGTATTGAGCGGCAGTACATGCACTCACTCCAGTGGGCTGTAATTGATGACAGCTTTAGCGAGTCACAGACAGACGGGGGTGTTTGTTTTCAGTGAGTGATGTCGAGACAAATAGGCCGAGATCTCATCCCGATGTTCCCTGAGAGGAACCGGTTGTGGGCGGAGGCTCGTTCAGAGACTTTGATCCAGCTTTCATTAAAGGGCTCTCAGGGCTGAACGCTGGGACGGGTTCTTTGCTTTTGTGAAGGACGGACCGCGAGCGCCTCACTCTCAGCTAAAGGTGAGCTTTGAGGCGGGATGCTTCCCGTCACGGGTGGAGAGAGATTTCATTTGCCCCTTCGCCACCGGTGAGACGGTGTCACGTTAGGCTTGTTGAACTCCAGGATTACAAACCCAACAAGCAGGATCTTCATAACAGGAGGGCTGTTATCGCCTCTGCATCTCTGGCGTGTTTGCAACAGTGAAACCAAGGTCCCAGCCGAAGTCTCATACCCTGCAGAGAGAAGCAACAGAGAAAATGCCCAAATATTTCACGTGCACGGCCACCAGAGCAATCAAGTTACCGACCTAAAACTATCGATTGGCCAGAAGCGAATCTGCAGCCGCTGCAATTACGCTTATTTGAAAGTTAGAGGCAGATCCAAATTTGCAATCCCCTCGCACCAGCTCCACGCTCGGGCCTGAAGATAGAAGCTAGCTAGCAGGATTAGGGAGCGGTGATTGTTTATTGACAAGACCTGCACACTGTTCTCAGAGACGATCACTGAGTCATTCACATGGTAACTCCTTCTAAGCAGCAGTGCCATTAGAAAGCTGTCCCTTCTCATTAGTCTCAGCGGCTCTCTTAACAACAGCTAAATTAATAAGTCCAACGTCAGATCCGATTTTTCTTTAGTAATGAACAAATGAATGGTTATAAGAGGAGAGGTCCGACACGGTGAAGCTTTATCTATTGCACCAGCAGGTCAAACCCAGTCTCCTAAGAACTACATGTGTGTACCACTAACTAGTTGTGCAAAATATTCTCTGTGGAAATGTGATCGCTGTCTGGATTGCAATCCTGGAAAAACCTTTTTTCAGACACACATCTGTGGAAGACAGGTGGCGTGTAGTCAGCAGGAGGGACACGTTGGCTCGGTGCATTCATACATCCTCAAGGTTCAATCCAGGTGCCTAAAGCCCCGTACGTCCTACAGAAGGATTTGTATTCAGAGTTTGTGACCAGACAACAAACAAACAGGGATTATGGCACTAAAGGTATTAAATTGCATTATTAGATTGTGAAAGACTTTAGCAGAGTTTCAGCTTCTTCACCTTGACTTCATTTAATCAAGAAAGATGTAAACCGAAAACCTCTTATCATAATTGCTGGACAACAAAATCATATTACCCAATCCACTATCTGTGGTGTTGGTTCTTTAAAGCGTTTAAAACCTGAACATCATTATTTTTTACATCAAGTAGTGAAATATGAAATGTATGCGGGTGAAGAACGGTAACATTTCAGAAGGGAAGTCGGCCGTGACGCTTCTCGTTGTCAGCGGCCCGCTGTGACCTTTGAGAGCCGTGTTAACTGTCTCCTGTCTGTCAGCCTGAGATCTGCCTCTCACACTGAGCGAGCTGCTCACAGTGAAATGTTCTCACAATCATCTCATCGATGAATGTAACTGAAGCTTCGCTGAATGCATAACATTGGTTACACAACACCGGCAGCTCAGCTAATGGCTCTTATTGGTCTTTGGGTATTGATTCAGAATACTGTGATCAATCTTAAAACTACGTCATAACTCATCTCAGTACAAAGCTGTGACGTTATCTTCTGAAGATGATCTACTGCGTATGTATGTTACACTCTGCCCCTTTGTGACGTGCCTTCAAATACACAGCTGTAGAACATAACCTTGAATAAAGAACAAGTACTAAAATACATCTTCTGACAAGTACGCGCTGGGCTCTAAAGCTCTTGGCTGCAGCGCTTCACACGTTGAAGCCTTCATGAACACATTATCTCTTTATTCAACTCAAGGAAAACTTAAAAAAATAACTGCTGTGTGTCGACAGTTCACAAAAATGGCCTGTTGAATAATTAAAAACTGTCCCGTCAACAGATTCATTAGCGGAGTTATTCTGTCTTTTTCACGAATATGTTGCCGCATCTGACGTTGTTTTAATTCTATTTTGTGTGTGATTGTTTTATTTATTTGTTTATGGTCTGGCAGGGAGGTTTTGGGCAACGTGGAGGTGATGCAGTTGGATTTCGAGATGGAGAACTTCACCAGCCTCTCGGTGACCAGACGGATCAACTGGAACATCGACTACAAGGGGCAGAACCCGCCTCCCGATTCAGAGAAGGTTGTGACGGAGCTGACGGTGGTGCAGCGAGACATCCAGGCCATCATTCCTCTGGCCATGGTGAGCGGCACGATCGACAGATTCATATGATTACCATTTAAGTCAGAAACACTTAAATGATTTAAAGTTATCTCACTGACTCGTTAACCGTGCTTTGCTTTGAGGAAAGAAACCGAAATACCAGAACTGAAATGCTTTGTTTTAAAGAAAATGTTCCGTTAACATTTGAGCCTTTTCAAGATGCTAGATAGATGATCAGAAAGCATCATGGCATATTTTTGCTGTGGATATCATGAGCGGGGTAAATCTCATATTAGCCGTGTTGCTGGTTAAATGCTACACTACACATTGTATGGCTGCACAGTGCAAGAGAGCTACGCAAACCTTTGTTTTACCTGCTTGGTTTCTTTAACACCAGCGGAACATTACATTGGTGCCATTAAAGTTAACCCAAATTTAAAAAGCCAAATGAAATAGGTCTTAAATGTATTTTTTTAATATTCCATGGGAGTGATCTGCTCTGAGAGTGTTTCACCGGTCAGGTCCATAAGACCAGAGAGCAGCCTTCAGGAACATTGAAAAGAGCAGCGGTGGAAAATCTGGCCCTTCATGAAATACAAGGATCAGGCTGAACCCTTCGTATCAGCTCAGGACGTCCAAGCAGCACAAAAAGCTGTTTGTGCTGCTTGTGAGGGAACTGTTTCATCTCATAATCACAGATCTGCATGATCTTCACAGGTTATTCAATCCCACTAATGACGCTTCCACTCGTTCTCTTTTCATCAGGAATCCTGAGGGCCACTTTATCGGCACCAACGCTGCAGATCTTAATATCTTTCTTTATGACTGCATGCACTTGTAAATGAGAAAAATATCACGTATCCGACATGATACAGACAGATCGTCATGACACGTAAATGGAATCAACATCTTCACTTGCTGATAGTTAAGAAAGTCAACCGATGCTGGAGCACTTATCTGTTACTCTTTTAATTGGGTCTCTTCTCCTCGCCTTGTGAAAGGTGCAATTAGTGAAGGTAGTAAACAGATTACGGGAACAAAGGGAAATTAATCAAGCAAGCACCTTCTTGCTTGATTAATTTCCCTTTGTTGTACCTCCGGCTACGTCTTCCCTGCCTTCTTCCTCTTTTGTGGTTTTGAGCGAAAAATGTCCAAACCCTCATGATATCTGCTCATTGAAATGTACCGTGCAGTAGATAATACAGAAGAGTGGATGTCGGTGGTGTAGGCGTAGATGTCCGACAGTTGCTGAATGAGGGCAGCGCTTTGCAGCGTTCGTGGCAAAGTGCAACAAGTCCTCACACTTTAAGGACAAAATGTTATTGCTGTCCAAAACGCCTCACACGAGCATGTTCTGTCCTGCTGCCTCCTCTCTGGATGAATTCTAGTTTAAAGCGACTGTGTGCAGGATTGGAAGCTTTTATCTTCACCAGACGGGTTTTTACTGACAAAACATTAACATCTCCTCAGCTTTCGTTAACCACAGACCTGATTTCAGACATCTAACCAAAAACATATTTAAAAAAGTTTGTTTTGAAACGAGGGAACAGGAAGTGCAACACTGCTGAACAATGCCATGGTTTCAGAGCTCTGAGACTCTTCAGGAGCAAGTGTTCGGTCAGTAGCACTTTCCCCGCCAATCATTTGCATAATTACAGCAGTCCTTCATCTAAAGCTCCGTTAAATATACTTGAGCTGCAGTTCTGACTTTGCGTGTAGTGTACATCTGTTGCAACATAAGGTTCACTTCTTGTCTCCAGTCCCCTAGAAATGTGTGAGCAGCATGCATCCTGTACCCAGGTGCTTAGCTGCACCGCTCTGCCTTGTAAAAAAGTACATTCTGAAGCAAGATGGCAGGAACTGCGGGTGCTTCATGCGTAGCTGCCTGTCACCTCTCTACTCTGTATGCCTTGGTAGTTAGTGTTGCTGTATGACTTTAATGCTCTTTAGCTGCAGTCTCGAAGCACAGGATTGGTGTTAATACTAGACGGAGCAGTGAAAAGCCCACTGGTGTCGTTTTCATTTCAAATATCTTCAGTTGACAGAGAATTTCAAGGACATTAGAAGTCGTCCTTGTCGCTGGAAAAAGAAGATTTGGCTACACTTGTTTTAAAAATAGAGAAAAAGGGAAAAGACCAGTCAGGCTTGATCATTTCAGAGCGTTTTCACAGCCTGGGAATCCTCGGAATGCTTCCAATTAGTTGATCTAGTAGCACTGACATTGTTCAGTGATATAAATAGTCACATTTCACATCAAAACCCAAATTTGAGACCATCTCAGATCAACTGAGGCTGCTCAGTCTGTGAACAGTAAAAAGGCAGAAAGAGAGTCCGACTGACCTTCAAACGTTCATCATCCGGCAACATTTATTGATTTGAGTCCCGCTGGTCCTGGACCTGTGGTCGCCTGGAAGATGAGGTTTAATTCATCATTTTATTTTCGGTGACTAATTGGATTGTAAATTATATCAAAAGAAAAAGTTGACGTCTCAGTCCCCCCCCCCCCCCCCCCCCCCCCACCACCCCCCACCACCACCAGGAGAAGTGACACAGCTAAACAATGGTAACACCCCATTATACATGATTGATGAAGTGAAAACAGTCGGTCTTATCAGAGCAAACAGACCAACTTTATCATTATGGCAGCTTGTTGAGAGGCTTAATGGAATGGTGTGAAGTGTCAAGGTTGTGTGATGTACAATCAGGTAATCAAGTAATGACTTCACTCACTCTCCTCAGATCACTTTAAATCACGTACGTTATTAGAGATCAAGTTGGGAAAATCGCAACTGTTTGTTTTCCAAATGTAAAGAGTGACTTCAGTGTGACGATATGTCGGGGTGACATGAACACCGACAGTGAAGCTTTTGTGCGTCGCTTAGTTACAGTTGTGTTTAACCTCTCCTGCATATCGTGCTTTGAGCAGCCCTGGGGGCTGTTGTTGTGTGAAGTGAGTGATTTAATAATGATGATGGATCGTTGAATGGAAGAACAGTGATAACTGCTGTCTCTGCTGTGACAGTTGACGGTTGGACCCTGCAGCATGCTGCTTATCTCTTAACAAGAACACAATACGGCTGAAATACTAAAGTGATGTTCTTATGTTTGACTTCAGAGTTTAATTAGAAGAGAGACGATGACCACCGTGCATTCATGAATCAACCAGTCTGAAGCTGGACTTCTTCTGCTGTAGAATAACTGAGCATTTTAAGGTCAGCAGTGGATGCAAACCGGCCAGCTCTTTACACCCACTGTGAGCGCGTATGGCGGATCAGCACTTTTTCAGAAACTGTTGATATAAAGCGATGGGAGGTGGTTCAGTCTCCAAAATACTAGCAGGATGCATTTTGTGCAACAAAGCAATGGAGAAGTTGATCTAGGATGGAGCCCACGGGTTCTTTTCCCTGAAACTTGTGAAGAAGGAGCGAGACGAGGAATGAAAAACAGAGCTGGTAAATCAACAGAAAGGAGAATGAAGGAGAGGCTTTTATAGCCAGCAGACCGCAGACTGTGCACCAGCTGCAGTTGACCTGCTGCAGACGGGAAGAGAACGGTGGGATGGCCGGTGAATTTACAATGTGAGAGGAATGGAGAGCTTAAATCAACCTTGAGGCTTGCCACACAGTTTAGCCCACTGTTAACACAGAGCAGCCAAAGCCCTCTTACCCACGATGTTCTTCTTCGGGAGAAGAGAGCTGGAGAACAGGGAGGATGATGGTTATGCCAGATTTTCCCAACTCCATTAGCTGCTCTGTGCCACATCACCAGCTACAAGATGTTAATTAAGAAATTGTGTTTTGTGTTGCATGAACCCCGCAGCTTGAGGTCACGCATCACATTTGTACATGTATATCCTTGTGCAGTCATTAAGATACACATCTGGCAAAATGTGTTGTTTACATTATTCAAAAGCTGTCGAAGTTCAACTGAGCGTAAAATAGCGTGTCACACGTTAAGTAAGCTCAGCGGATTACAAGAAGCACAAGTACGTTAACTGACTGTCGTCTGTAAACACAGTTCAGACAGGAAGGTGATTTAAACCATGTGAATAAGTGACGATAGTTAAACTAAGATTACTCACATATCTTCAGTTATCTCTTTTATTCTTTCCTTCACAGATATACAAGCAGTCTGTGTTTTACACATACATATTCACTATATATATATATATATATATATATGTATATAAATAGTTAAAACAATTTGTAAATGAATAAATGTAATACGTATTACGTAAACATACGTAATTGATAACTAAAAGCACAAAATCAGCAGGTATAAATACACAGCAGGGACATCAAATATAACTTGTAAAAGAATTAACTTCAAGAGAAAACAAAGATAGGAATGATTTATACATATAAAAGAATATATATATAAATGATGTATTTATATATACAATATATACATAGCTATTTTGATGATTAGGGAACACATGTACACTTAAATAGACTCAACTAGATCTGAGTTTGAATCTTGGGATATACGTACATTTTCTATCTTTTTATCTTTTCTTTTTAAGGAAATTTATGTAAATTAAAAAATGTGTTTGAGTAGGTGAGAGCTCAGCTCATTCCTCACATAAGGCTTTCTAAAGGGAACTAATAAAATACATTCTATGTAGCCAAAATAAACGAATTAGTTTAGTTTGGATTATAATTAAACAGGGTTTCTAATAAGTGTGTTGCTGCTTTGTAGAGAAGATAGTAATTAAGTGAAATGATAGCTTTGTGCAGTGATGACTGATTTTTGTTCCAAGCTGAATTCAGGTAAGTGTAATTAGTGCTCCCCTAGCACACGGGTAATTGTAAGGTGTTTTGTGTAGTAATGCTTACCAGATGCCAAAACAGCAACTATAGCTTAGGGATGATGTCTTTCAATTAGGATTTCGCCCCAGAGTCCAGTCAATTATCCACAGAGGTCTGCTGAGCTCTGCATCTCATAAAGTGGCCACGTTTCATAAACAGACACCGAAAAACAAAAAGCAGAGCTGCTCTGCCTATATTTAGTGACAAAAACAGACTTAACTGGAGTTGTTGAACAGATTTTGCTTTAATATATTATTTTATCATAATATAATAGATTATTTTAATATATTGGTTGTTCATAAGCAAATTTATTACCAAACCCTAAACTGCTTCGTAGCAGAGTTACTGCAATGGCTATTTGCATGAGGCCTTTTGAATCGGTACCATAAACGTCACATCTTTTATGCGGCCTAAAAAGCTGGATTCTGTGATTCGCCACATTATAAAATGGGTTTCCTTGAATAATAAAGGTTAAGATTATTATTTTTCCCCTAATTATGTCCCGTTTCCGTTACTTCCCGCTGCTCACTGGAAGAGCAGCGCACTGGAAATGAAAAAGTCAGTTGATGAAATCCAATGAAAGACGTCTCCGTAGAATGAGTTGTGGTCTGCCACTGAGAGCTTCACCTGCGAGGCTCCATGGTGCTTTTGAACGTGGACATCAGTGAATGCTGATGAAACATCAAGGAACATCCCTCTCTACCTCTCACTGTTTCATGAATATCATGTCTGTGTTTTATCTCTCCGTAGGACACTGAGATTATCAACACGGCCATCCTGACCGGACGCACCGTGGCCATTCCCGTCAAAATGGTCTCCATAGAGATGAATGGAGCGGTGACTGACGTCTCCGCCTTTGTGCAGTGCAAGTCCTCCAACGAAGACATTGTTAAGGTACAGTAAACCTGATTTCCTCAATCTCAAGATGTCAATTTAGAAAATGTAATCCCCTTTACTCTTCCAGTAATCCTGGAGAGTGGCCCAGCGCCACAGTCACAACGTCAGGAAAGCATAAAAACTTCATTTTGGGCTTCTCCATATGTAGTCGTGATTGGATTATCCCCTCGTGCCTCAGATAAAATCAATGGATGCTCATAAAAACTCTGCATATGAATCAATGTGGCTACAAGGGAGCAGCAAAAGCTCGGTTATACTCCTTTTGAAAGCACCGCAGCCACTGCTTGTCAAAGAGACACCTGGCTCACCTGATGTGCTGCAGTGTGATGCGGGCAGAATGAACACCAGCGTCCATTATCTCCTCTCAGGCTCACGGGGAATCCAAGCTGAGAGACAATAACCAGCCTCGTCGGTTAATTAAATAAATTAAAGTGGGATCACAACAACTTGCAGGGCATATTAGAGGCTGTGATTACGCCGTTATTATTTTCCCCAGTCAATTACAATCATAATAGATTGTACGACAGGCAGATTGCATAATTACACAGGAAGCACAGAGGAGTGTTGCGGTGTCGTTGTGCACTGTTGATCATGTTAAAAGTGATGGTGTAACGGGGTACCTTAGATGACGTAAACAGCGTATACTGAGTGTCATTTTAATTGAAATATAAAACAAACTCATCCCTCCGTTTCCTCATGCAGCCTATAATAATACTCATATAATAACCTTTCCTTATTATACTGTACAGCAGTTTCCGAGAGCAGAGAATAACGGGATCCCATAAAGAGAGAGGGGGTGTAATGAAAGGTTAGCGTTTTCTTTTCTTTTATGAATTAAACTAAAATAAAGTTTCTTAAAGTTTCAATCTAAAACACAGTTACAGAACGTTTCAGTTCAGTTTAATTTGGTTCTTTGTTTGGTTTTGTGAGACAGACAGTCTGACTTCTCAAAGGTGTCTCACACGCTCACTGAACAAGTTGTCCTCATCACTGTTTCTTCAACATTTACCAACGTTGGACACAAAGGGTAACAATGGCGGCATGAAGATGAGGAGGATGCTGATTGTGCGTATTGTTTCTGCTGTCTTACACCCACTTTCTAATTACCAGGAGTAATTGCCCATAGACCTCCATGTTAAACTTCACAGTAGAAACATGTGTCCAACAAAGAAACGGTTTCGGTCTCTATGGCTAATTTCTCCGTTCATGACAACTGTACAGCGGGTGAATTTTTATACAACTCACCTGTATAAATTATATTAAGGCTTAAAGTTATGCATCAATAAATCATATCATATAGAAAGGATCATATAGATGGATTTAACCAGAGAATCTGGCAAACGATAGCAGCTTATACTTTATCCAGTTCTCCAACCAATACATCTCCTCGTGTAATGTAAAGGTTGCGCTGCTGTTGAAAAATCTCTGAATCCAGTAAGAGCTGCATATTCATACCCTCAGGGAGAGGACGGATGTGACAACTGTATTTTGTCAGGCTTGTCTCCCGATAACAAAAATATTTCATATATTAATTCTTCAAAAAAGCACCTAGTTTAAAAATAACTTTTGGCTTATCTGATTGTAATAACAAAATTAATTAAAAACATAGACGGCGGTTTAAACAATACTTTGGCAGATACATTTCTAATTATTATTTCTTACAATCAAAATATGATACTCGATTTTCATTACAAGCGTTTCAGATCCTCTGGTTTCTGTCCAACACTTGTATCTTCCATATCTTCCAATGGCCTTAGGAATTCTGGTGTTGTTCACTTTAACAAATAAATATATTATCTTTGAAGAATGCCGAATCTAGTCTGAGTGTAAAACTATTGAATCAAGTAAGACGAATGGAGTCCTTCTCGGGGTTAGAAGGTCCTCGAGGTTTGATTGTAGATTTTACAGACTGAGGCCGAATCAGACTCTGACTTTGCTGGTGTCGGTTGTGTGTGGCCAGTATCTGTTCTGATAAACATCTGTCCAATATACTTTGCCTTTGATATACTGGACTGGTCCTAATGGTCGCTGCCTCACACTGTCTGTTATCTTTTCAATAAAATATAAAGATACCAGAGGGAAACCAAATCAAACTATCAAGTAAACTCAAAGCAGTCGATGGCTGTCCAACATAGATGTGTTTCTCTAACCTGTAAAGCTCTATCCTGTGGGGGGGAAACACCGTTTTTAAGCGATTATAACATCTGCCTTGATGAAATATTGAGGCAAGAGCATACTGTGTCAGAGTGGCTGTAGAATGTGAATTCTGACTGCTTTGTGTCCTCGTGTGTTTCGAGCCGAGGTGCGTTCAGGTGCATTAGAAAGCTCGGAAGTTTGTAGTTTCAAGCGATACCAAACACACAACTTGTTCTTATAGTTGCATGACTTTATCGTTGAAATACTTGGTTTGGACAACACACAGTTGCTTTACGGATTCTGAAAGACCCCATACTACATGCATATATTCTATCAATAGACCATTATGAAGCTTTGTAACGACGCCACCGGGGTGAAGGTAACGTCACCGGGTCCGTTGGGCTGAATGTGGGAGGAGTTCCAGTTGTGGTGAGTTGTTTTGTGCTGTCAATAGAGAAGAACAGGTGTTGCATTGGGATGGCTGGCCTCAGCACGTCGTTTATCATATTTCATTATCCATTGAAGACGAGGCGCTGGGCCATGTGGTATTTAGTGGGCTCGCTTCAGTGCCATTGAACATTCGAGGCTAATTTAAAATGAGCCCTTCAGGCCCAGGAAATGCACGAGTCATGACAGTTCAATAAAGCGGCCCCCAGAACACAGAAATTAAAGATTCACAGTGAGACAGAAAAAGGTGGAGGTTTTTTTACACTACACATTTCTTCTGTGCCAAAAGCGACTCGGATCTATTCTGATGATGTATTGTTGTCGAAGTATCTCCAAGACTTCTTCCCTGAATAAAGCTTTATTTTCAAACCAGAGTTTTTCTCATTTGGATATTTGCCAATTCAGACTCTCAACTTTGAGAGTAAAAATAGGGGAGAGGCTGTCGTTTCTTTCTTTGCTGGTGCTTTTATTTATTTATTTTGTGCTTTCTTCTTTGGAAATAACTGCAGTGTGCATCAAGAGCCTGTAGCAGATAAGCCAATCCTGTGTGTGTGTGTGTGTGTGTGTGTGTGTGTGTGTGTGTGTGTGTGTGTGTGTGTGTGTGTGTGTGTGTGTGTGTGTGTGTGTGTGTGTGTGTGTGTGTGTGTGTGTGTGTGTGTGTGTGTGTGTGTGTGCGCGCGCGCGCGCGCAGGAGACTTTATTAATGCACCCTCGTTGTACAAGCTGAGAAAGGATGGAGGAAAGAGGCTGTGAGTGTGTCAGGGGGCACCATAAGTAACAGAGACCAAAACCCCATCCCCCCCACTCATCATCCTCCCCCTGGCTTTGTGACTCATAGAAGCCATCTGAAGGTAGAGATAAGCCCTTGTGTCTGCACATTACCTCCGTGTCATCCTGCACATACACTGTTCCTAGCTGAAGGCTCCTTCCTCCTTGCCACACTTCTATATGAGGCTATGTACACATTACAGGGCTTAATGCTCAATTCTGACTTTTTATTTTTCCCCCAAGATCTGATCTTTCTGCCGAGACTGTTAACATTTATGTCTGAAGTGACTCATGTCGGACATCAACGCCGCACATGGTGTACTGCCCATTCATCCGACGGCCAATCATTCCAAAATCCCAGCAGTCTGACAACAGTCTCATTAGTCCGACGGCCCATTATTCGGAAAACAAAAGCCCTCTGTTCCAAAGGCCCATTTCCACTGGAGTTGTTGGAGTCCACTGACTGCCAGAGGCCATTAATATATCGCCCAATTTAACAGATCTGGGTTCCCCGATACACAGACGATACCCCTGAATCATAACGTACCACTCTGTATCACTCCTAAAGAAAGACTTTTCATTTCTGCTCATATTTAACGTGAATATTTAAAGTAAGGTGCGTGTGACATGAAAACGCTGCCAATCAGCGCGTCCACGCAGCTATAACATCATTTCATTGAATCAGAGTTCTGGTTTGTGAAACAGAAGTCAGATTTCTGTGTTCTCACAACTCTGAAAACATGTGATCTGGAAACATTTTCCCAGTTTGGTGTGTAAGAACTCACCGGCCTGCACAGAGCGCTGAGGATGAACTGGAACGCCAACTATGAGCGAGGCCTTATTGGCCCACATCCGTGGCCGACCTCACTGATGCTCTTGTGGCTGGATTGGAGCAAATCCCTGCAGCCAGGTTCCCAACTCATGTGGAAAGAATTGCCACAAGAGCAGAGGCTTTTATAGCAGCATAATGAGGCCTTTGGTTTTGGAATGAGTCGTGCAACAATTTCAAAAAGGTGTAATGTTCAGCTGTCCACCTGATTTGGTTTCATTCGCTGAGGTTTTGAGATATCCGTCAGAGTTCTACCTCCACCCGACAAACAACCCTTTAAATTATACAGATCGCTGATTTGCAATATGAAATAAATGAAAAGATCTAAATTACATCCAAACTATTTCCAAAAGGCTCCAGTGTCCCAGCTTTCCAGAACAACAGCTCATGTTCACCCTCCACATCATTAATCCTACCAACAACAGGCTGATGGGGGCTGGTTCATTGAGCTAACAGAGCTAAATGAACTCATTGGTTGCACTGCTCTTGAAGCCAGCGCACATCCATCACATGAAGAAAAGCTTCATAACAGCTCCAAGACACAAACCCAGTAATGCTAGCCATATGTCAGCTTTCATTTAGAGCTCATTTAATACATATGTTATCCCTAAATGGAAACTCCATTTGGCAGAATTATTAATTCAGCGAATATTTAAATTTTGAAAATGAAATCCGGGGTGATTACGGTTTCTGTTTGGAAATGCGTGCCAGGCAGCATGCTTTTGTGAATGTCATCAAGATGCCTCCATTTTTCTTCTACACCGATTTATTCTTTGCTATGTGGCGTCTTTGACTTTGAAACGTGGGTGAGACGATCACTTGTCTTTCCATACGTAGTCTGTTTGACAGAACTGGAACAAAAGATGTGTTTTTCACTTTTAAGCAGTGTTCATTTCTCGCCACCTTTAGGATAATTGCAACTTCAACATGGAAACTAGTTTTGGATCCTTAGTCTGCATCTGGTTTCTGGTTATTATTTCCTCTTTACCATTTGTTGCAGAGGCCTTTCCGTGCTTCGCTGTGACCAGGTCAGGTTGCTTGTAGATCTGCGACACACTGGGGTTCCAGTCCGTTCCGTGTAGCTGTCATCCCCTCTCTTGACCTTTTCCTGCAGTCTAATAAAAGCCAACTTAAGCCAACACGGAACAGCTTACAGACACAATTACATAGCAGCGTTAGTCTGCTAAGGTTCATTTCAATGGATGAGGGCCGGATCTTTTTAACGAAGTTGAAATAATTTAGTGCCTCACATAGTGGAGCGGGATTAAACGAAAAACAGCTTCCCTTTATGACCTAATATAATCACAACATACCCAGCCTGTCATGAGCCATTGCTTAAATATACTGCAGCCAGACTCTTCCTGTCTGTACCTTTAACACACACACGCTTACCTGTGTGAGCTGTTTTTAATACCGTGGATCAATAACACGGTATAATAACCATACATTTTACCACACTGGATTATGAGAACAAACGTGCTTAACTGCTACTGCTTTGAGATTAAGGATGACCAGAGGACGGTCCCATCGTAATTAAGTAGAATGAACGTGTGACGGCTCCTTCGGTGTCCTCACCTTTATTAACCTAGCCGGTCTTTCGCTCTGCACCATGTGACCGGCACACCACCAGATGCAGGAAGCACTTGCACTTGTCCCGACGATCCGTCTCCGCCCAGGCAATCTGCTGGCACCGGGGAGGATGCCACAACGCATTAGCGGCAGTGTGACGGCATGTGGCGGCTCAGTGTGTGAAAGCCCCCCCTCAGAGAGCCCCCATAGGGCCACTGATACCCGGAGTTGCTAACAGCTTTTGACTTGCAATTAGCCGGCCAAGTTTATCAGCAGCAATAGCCGCAGGAGCTGAAGCGGCACTGCAGCTAGGGCACCTTTTTTCAGTGTGTGTGTGTGTGTGTGTGTGTGTGTGTGTGTGTGTGTGTGTGTCTGGCTTTAGGGTAGAAGGGAGTACATGTCAGGCAGATGTTCTCGACTCTGCACACAGCCAGCCGTGCTGTGATTAATCAAGGTGGCTGGGGTCATTGTGTTGAGTTACTTCTTCCCTCATGCCTTTTGTAACTCGCTTCATACAGATAAGACTGCACACGAGCAGACAGAACAATAACACGCAGAAAAAAAACTGGATGCTGTGGACGCCCATAAGGTCGAGCCCTGCAAAATTGCATTAACGGAACCAGAGGGAAAGACTGTCATCTTGAGAAGTCCCCCCCCCCCCCCCAACACACACACACACACACATTCTGGCCTGTGTTCATGGATGGGGGAATTATATTACCCAGACCTCCTCCCAGTTATGATGAATCCACAGCCCTGAGAAGACTGGCCATCCCGACCTCCATTTGCAGGAGATTAGGTCCTCTGATTACAATGCCAGCTACCTCCCACCACTAGATAAATCTTCAATGGGAGCCCAAAAGCAAAGCCCTCCAGTTTCATCGAACTTAATAATTTAGTGTTAGAGGGGGACAAGTATTTATGGTAATTCAAATGGAGCTGGAGATTTTTGACTCGACGGGCAAGCTGAAGAATGGGTTTAAGTTAAAAATGGCACTTGCCGAGATTTAAATTTAGAAATGTCTATATATTGAATTCATATTCGGTTTCATTGCAGTGTGACACAAATGATCTCACATTGCATGAATCTCTCGGGAAGGGTGAATATGTTAATTAATGTGCCATGTAGGTGTTATGAACTAAAGTTCACGTGAAATGTCACACTGCTGTCAGCCTTCAAAAATATGAATTATGAGGTTGGCTAAAAGCTTTTGTTGATATATAATCTGGCCGTGTAATTGTTCATAGATCATTATGCTGAGAGGTGGTGGGGTTAGGACGTGGTCTGCATGCCTAATTTGCACTGAACGCATGCTGTAACTGGGTTACTAAGAAGCACTAATTTGACTGCATAAGCAGCACACAGCCAGTAAGCATTGTGTACAGCAGTGGTTCTCAGCACTGTGCCATCAGAGCTGAGGAGCCTGTGGGTTTTTTTATTCTGACCAAACACAGCAGCGGCTGATTTCCACTGATTGGTTCCACGTCTCTGGTAAAAAGCTGCTGGAATCAGCCGCCGTAGTGTTTGGAGGGAATGAAAACCTGCAGAGTCAGCGGTACACGGCTGAGATGCAGCGTGATGAATATTAAAGGGGACATGTCACGCTCATTTTCAGATTCACACTTGTGTTATGGGTTTCAAACAGAACATGTTTACATGCTTTAACGTTTAAAAAACGCTTTATTTTTCTCACACTTTCTGTCTGAATAAACCTCTATTCACCCTCCGTCTGAAACGCTCCGTTTTAGCACCTGTCACTTTAAGCCTCCCCCCTCCCAAAAAAGCACAGTCTGCTCTGATTGGCTTGCGAAAAAAACAATATGGTGCACCTTTGCACAAGGAGAGTTAAAGTAGGAGATGTCACGGCTTCATATGGCGTCATATCATTGGGGTACAACACATGTGCAGGAAAATCTGGTCTGCATTTGCTGAATGGCTGCTAGGTGCCGCGCGAAAAAAAACGAGGACGATTGATGTTTCACTGAAGCGTCTGCAGGGAGGATGTCATAGTACCCTACTTTATGGGTGAGAATTACATTTCTTTTAAATATCTATAACTGAACACTATCCATTCCAGCGTAACCAAAAAGGTTCTGTCACACCGAGCACAACCCAAACAGCACCTGATCAGACACGTCCCTATATTTCTAGCGCCGTCTGCGGTAACCCTCCAACATCACAGCTCCAATTCCACCACTCCAAAGCTCAAGACCCTGTCCCAGCCTTCATTCAATAGCCCAGCCTTTGCAAAGGTAGTTCCCAAGCTGTGGGCGGAGATACTTATATTCCCAACTCAACTCCAAAGGAATGATCATATTGACCCGTAGCTGCTGTAGATGTGAATAAACTAGTGTTTGCTATCTCAAGAGGTCACGTGTACATATTAGCTCGTTGAATCACATGTTTTCTGATCAAAGCAGGCCACAACAATACTGACTGGGTCGTCTTATTTCACAGTTTGTAGGTTGGTAGGCACTCGAGGGACCCAAATGCATGTACTGAAAAAGTGAGTTTTTTTCATGAGGTGTCCCCTCTAACATTTACTCTAAGACTAAATGAAAGTGTTGGCGGAGATGGTTTGTGTGCCCTAAACTTTCACATCACGTTCAGATACCTAAGAGATCCTTGCTTTATATTTGCTCTGCTGAAAATGTCAACCTTGAAATGCTCTGTGATGAATTGGACAGCCGCATCCACGCTGTGCTGTAAATCATCACGTATCACTTAGAACCTCGGCCGCCGGCGTGACCATTAACATATAGATGGTCTCTGACTTCTGACCCTGATCCTTCCTAGGTGTCCATGAATTGCGACTACGTGTTCGTGAACGGGAAGGAGACGCGGGGATCCATGAGTGCGAGGGTGATCTTCAGCTACGAGCACCTGAGCGCACCGCTGGAGCTGACCGTCTGGGTGCCCAAACTCCCCCTGCAGGTGGAACTCTCTGACAACAATCTCAGCTTCATCAAAGGCTGGAGGGTTCCCATTCTGCCCGATCGAAGGTGAGGCTCAAATCCAAACGCAGATACCATTAGAACGCATGCAATGGTATAAGGGAATTACAGTTGTATGCGACTTGAGTCATATTTTCATAGCTATGTTCCCATCTGTAAAATATGAAAATCTCCAAATGAACTACTGAGGTTTGGGAACGTGGCAACATCACTGAAGACAGGGCAAGAATCTTGAGTTCAGACAGGTTGTAAACAAAGATAGGCCAAAGTTCTTTAGAATAATCAAAGGTGAACTGTGAAATTATTGTCCGTTCATCCCGTGTAATAAGGGATTATAATGCTCATATAGAGACAAACATGTTTTGCCACAAAGTAAAAGCTTGAGAGCTCATAAAGACAGGCAGTGATGCAGGATATTCATTTTGGTCATTACAGCTGATACAAGCATAAAACAGATATTTTTTTTCTCATTTATTTGGGATAATTCTTTCAACAATCAGAAGTTGGCCTTAAAGGTGCATAATACCATATTGGGAGTATTTCTTTTGCTTTTCAACGGCTCTCAACAAATGACAAAGCCTGAGCCGGCGGCTCGTAGCTAACGGTGCTAACAGCGCTAACAGTGTTTACCTGAGGGGGAACCGGAGGGTGGGTGGGTCCAATGCTTCTGTGATGACGCTGTCAGCTGTGAGCAGTGCAGAGCGGCGGCCGTGAGTGTGGCAGGCTCACATGCATGAACACGCACTAAAAGCAAACACAGAGGGAGAGCGACTACATTCGTAATTTTCAAGGGAGCATTCTGTTCCTAAGTATACTCATGGTAAAAGCCAACAGAGCCAGAGAGCAATTGGTGCAGTTTAATTCGTTTTTTCTTCCTACTTTTACTGTAGAACTCATCCTGAGAGCATGGAACCCCTCAGTGTTAAACATTGGAAACTAAAATGCAGCCCAGCTTTCTCTCTCTCTCTCTCTGGTACTCAGGATTTCATTTGCAGGCACTTGTTTTGCTCCAATTAGATGCTCCGGCTCAGGTACACAGCAGAAATGTAGCCTGCGAAATGAGGCTCTGGAGTGCAAATTTGATCTACGAGGTTGTCATGTTTGTGTCGTACCCATCTGAACCCATTTTAGACAACAAGTCCGAGACACAGACTTAATTTGACTTTGGGTAAGTGCACAGAAAGCTTTCTGATTGCATATTGGTTGTACCTTCAGGGAGATAATTATGTTTTTGGACTACGTACGTCATTTAGGGTGTTACTCAGGACTCAACATGATGGTCAGAGCTGTTGTAGCTGTACCACCGAGAAGAAGCACCGCCATGTGGAACATATAACTGTCTATTTTTACTTCATTAGCATATTGTGAGTGAAGTATTTAGACTAAATGTCTCATTCGGCACATGGTCAGGGAATAATACATCTTTTAAACATTATGATACGATTATAATACAGTAGAAGCTTTTGTCAATAGAAGAAATCCAGCCAATACAAAATGAATGAGCTGTTTGAAATAGGACACCATTAGATGTGGAAACAATGGCACCAGTGGGACATTAAAGTTGTTCGAACCAGGACCCCGAAGGAAAGACTGTGGTCTTAGGTTGAGGAACCTGGGCTCATTAAAATATTCCAGCATTCTTGTCATGCACGGAGCAGTGACAAACAGGCCCACAACCCTCCATTTAGGAAATGTTTAATGGGAGCATTAACACTCACGCGGGCGGCTGCTGTCGTCGCTGCTGGAGTTCATCACCGTCGACCAAATCCATTTCTACCCAACCTGAATACAAATGGCGTGTTTAAGGGGTTGTTTGAAGAATTAAGGTATTGCAAATGACCTAGAGTGCTTGGAATACATCTTGCGTAGCCTCGTTTTTTAAAGATCCCCAATGGGCTGTGATGCGCTATAGGTTTTATTTTTATTTTTTTACATGTAAAATGTGTCTTGAATTCCCACTTCAGCACCATTCATTCCTTTTTTTTGCTTATTGAAGTAGAAACCTGCAAGTGAGGAATCATATATGTGCTTTTATCAGACGTATGAGATGTTCAGACCTGGTTATTCTGAATGGTGTTCACCGTTTGTCAAGTGTTTACCAGACACCAGGGTTTGCCGGAGGTCTCACATAGTAAAAAATATATTTCAGCTGTTATTCAACGTCCCCTGAATATCAAATGTCAGCCTGTCCTCACTCTCAACTCGTCAAATACAGCAGCTTGGTCAGTGGCCATACGCCTCAGAATGTGACTCTCTGCGAGGCTTTAAGTATAGCAGGACTGAAAGGGAAGTCAGGGTATACCGAGTGACAAGTTCCACTTGGGGTAGCAGTCAGGGGTGAAGGATGGTTCAAACAAATGCAGGACTTTCACAAAGGAGACCAGTGTTTGTGTCCCGTGTGAAACTAAAAGTCAGCAATGACTTATGTTAAGCTACCCGACATTACGTAATGTCACTACATCACTAAAGCTTCGTGTATACTCGTTGGCGCTCAAGCTCCGAGCACGCACGGAGGCGTTTATACTCTATGAGCTGAATTATTCTTCGAAAAGCCAGAAGGCGTACAAACAAAATGAACTGAAGAATCAAAAAAGACAACAAGTTAAATTCTTAGATATAAACATAGACTGTAGGTGTAAGTGGCCAAAAGCCATAAAACAACCTCCACAATGACGAGGAGGAATTGTAATAATCTGTAAACTCATTTTCATATTCACGGACTGCTTTATTGCCTTTATACAAGTTTTGTAAGGAAAAAAGTCAAGTATTAAAAGCATTATAAAGAAACAAAGGTTGAATATCCTGTAAACTATTTGATTTGGCTGCAAAATATTTACTCAAATGTAGATTTCTAACACCTGCTGTGTCAAAAGTATCTAATAAACAAATTGCCCTTCTTTGTATGATCCCTAGACATGTAAATAGTGCTTTTATCACTGAACTATTTGTGATGGTCATGTCTGAAATGCTCTGATCGTGCACGACAAGCGCAGGAAGTTACAAAAATTCCGAGGTGCACGACCAAGCGCCGGCTTCACTACGGCGAGTATAAACTAAGCTTAATGTAATGTAGCATAGTTATGTGACATCACTATGTCACGTGTGCAACTCAACGATACGTAATGTTAATAACATTACGAGATGTAACAAATATACTTGAATATGTTGACCCCAAACCAGGTAGTTAGGTTAATTGACACGTGGAAAATGGGGAAGCTTGAGCGTCATAGTTTGACACGTTGGGCCACCGACCAACCGGCTGCATTTGATGAGCTGGGAGTGAGACGGTGTTGGAATAGTTGGCGAATGGGTGTGTTTCTAAGTATTAATCCGTATAATCCTGTGTTGTGCAGTCACGAAAACAAAAATCAAAGCCCCCTTGTGAGCTATTCCAGGTTGCTATGCCAGACCACACGGGCAGGCCGGGGAATTCATTTTACTGCAGGTGAAGCATTTCCTACTTTCCTACTTGCATGCTGTCATTCGGACTCGCCCAGGGAATGTCATCTTCTTTGCTTTTCTCTGTAGTGTTTTTGCAGCATCAGGCAACTGCAGACAAAGACAGCTCCCATCACTGTGAGTGGTGCCCCATGCAGCCTATTGAAGCTGCTGGTACCGACTAGACGGGCCTTCCCACAGGACGTTCTGTTTTCAGTGATGTTCCTGGTGGGAGTTTTGGACATATCTCATGATGTATGCAATGCAGCATTTTCTGTTTTTCTGTTGCCTGATCCATAGTTGTAGCAGTATCACAGCAGGCGGGGTGGAGGCCTGAGTGTAACTTGCACTAAGAATATATTTTACTTGACAGGAAATAGATCAATCCCTCCTTTCCTTCGCACCTCTTGATTGATCGATTCAGTAGCATTTGTTTTGTTGAGGAAACAGCTGACGTCTTATTGCAGGGTAATTGTTCTTGTCAAAGTGTCGATGATGCCGAGGCCGTCCATGAATCACGATGGAACAAGTTCCTTTCAAAGAAGCACATCTATTCTCCACATTTATCACGTACAATAGACTCGCATATCGTGGGGTTTTTCACATGTTTCACATATTAAATGCAAGACTATTTTTTTAATGATTCTGTTCATTTCAGTTTTTTTAAACAATTCTATTTAGAAATATTTGATTGACTTGAACCTGTGTATTAAGACATGAGACGTCTTTTTGACTTACAAAACAACAACCTGGACGTCTGCCATTAACAGAACAAGACCACTGCCAACAAGACTAACAAGCCGTGCCGTACCGAGGCAGAGAACGGGCCCAGAGCGTAACGTGATTTACGACAAATCATCTTAATTGTGAGGAAGGCCAGCACTTACAACAGCACTGGCATGAGATAGCAGGATCTCTTTGTCTTGACCTTGGTATGTTTGTTTACAGTCATTATGGAGTGCTGCGATAATGAATTAGATGATGTTTGCACAGGCCTCACAAAGGACTGTAAATAATACCTCAAAGATAGAACTCATGTAGCTCGTTAGTCATCTCAAACTCACACCGAGCCGTGATGCTTATCAGCGTCAGACTTTGATAAAGCTGCTTCATTTTGTGATGGTTAGAATGAATTATTGTCTTTTCATTAACTCCTCTCAATCCTCCCCATCGCTCTGTCTCCCTTGCTTCCTCTCATAAGGGCTCTGGCTCTCCTTTACACAACCTCTAACCTCCCACACTCATTCCCCTCGCCTCCTTAGCTCTTTTCTTTTCCTTCCCGTTGCAGTCTTTCCATCCCACGTTCCCTCACCTCTGCAACGTGACACATTCTGTACCTTCATCCGCAGCGAGGTCTCTTGGCCTGCAGTGGACCTTTGCTACAGTGCAGCAGAATTGCTCACTGGCTGTATTATCCAGCAACATGCTCTGAAAAGGGAAAGGAAGTGTAATCGGGCGGGCAGTCCGTGTGCACTGAAGCTTCAGCTTGTACGGTTGTATCAGAGACTCTAATAAGAACAGACAATATTCTTCTGCGGGAGAAAAAATATCAACCTTATTTTCAGGTACAGACTCAGGGAGGTAAACCTTCTCTGACCTGAGCCAAGAGTTGCGAACTCTTTGACAGAGACAGAGAGCGTCTGAGCCTCAGTCTCGTCGGTTTCTTCCTCTGCTTTTAACTGAGTGTGCGGTCGCAGCGTCTGCTGTGGAGTTAACTCACTTACCTAAGTACAGCAGAAACTACACGACCTGAAGCTGCACCGTCAGTCTCCAACGCACAGAGGACCACAGTGGGAAGTCCAGGTGGAAGCCAGGTCAGAGAGCTAATATCAACTGGAAGAAATATTGCATCAGACCTAGGATCAGTTTTAGATTCCAGTTGTCCAGCTCAGGGTCTTCTTGTATTACGTTAATTTTTAAAATAAGATTAGATCAAATTAGATTAGATTAGATACAATAGGATAAGATAAAATAAGATGGGATACGATAAAATAAGATTCGATCAAATGAGATTAGACTATATGACATAAGATAAAACAAGATTAGATTAGACTATATGAAATAAGATAAATTAAGAAAAGATAAGATTAGATACGATAAGATAGATTATGTTATAAATGTGTAGTCTGAAAGTGTGACCTGAGAGCCACTGAAGATATTCTAAACCTGTTTTTAAAGGCTGAGTTTACTCGTCATGTTGAATAAACCTATTGTGTAAAATTGGTGGAAATGCCCTTTAAATTGAAAACAATTTACTGTTTTGAGTTTTTCAGATGTTCTATTTTTATTCTTCATTTTCTGCTATTTGTTAAAAAGAACCAACTTTACGGTTGTGAAGTACCACAACTACTCATTACACACAGTTCTGTTTCAGTGTATTGTTTTCAGGTTTGTTCAGCTGATCCTGATTATGTGATAAATTACCATTTTGTTGCATTTTTTTTTAAACTTAAATTTCACTTCCCATGAATAGAAATGCACCAAATGGTCCAGTCGCAACTGGAATGATGCATATAATTTATGCATCACCCCCCCACTTGGCTGAATTGCTGCAGTACGACCAGGTTGTTGCAGCTACGTGTGCTATCTCTATGTTGCTTGTCCTTCTATTGTTTGACAGAATGCGTAGATGCACATTGAACTGATGCTCTGCAACACTGCACTGAATAATCTAACGCCTTTGGCTTTTTACCTGTCGAGGCGATCGTTTTCATGGTGTTCAATTCACAGTGGCTTTGCCACCGTGTTGCAGAAATCACACAGTGACGGTGAAGGAGCTTTGCATTCTTTATTTATCTCAAAGAAACACATTCAACCAACCGAAACAGAAGTGATAAGTCCAAGACCCGAGCGAGAGAGGTTTATGAGGTGAAGTTCATTAAATGAACAACTACATGCAGGTACCTCCAATGATCCATGAGAGCCTGATGGGAAACCCTGTTATTCCTACACATCATATAACCTGTCAGTGCAACGTTATTCACCTCATTCTGTGCCTGAATCAGGCGCTTCTGCATCGCGTCATTTCGTAATCTTACTTATGCTTTAGAGCAGAATTACTTTTCTTAGCATAACCAGGTTTATCATCCTTTACTTTGCCAAAATAAATGTTTTTATGCTTCAGCTCGAATCTTTCATCAGATGAGAAAAGTATCCAATAAAATTCCCAATGTGTGATCTATCAATTTAAATAACGCCTTTTTATGAAGTCTATGCCGAGGTTTTTTGGAACTGTGAGGAGCTGCTGAACCTGTGAAACCAAAAAGCACAAGTCAACAGTGTTTTTGTAATTATCCTCACTGCCAGAAGAGGTAGACACAGATCTGTACTGCATGTTCAACCATGGGGTATAAAGAAATCAGAATAATAGAGAAATAGCGAGCTAGCGAGCAGCTAGGTACTCGTTAGCAGACAGACAGACCTTCGTCCACCATTCTGGCAGTGAGAGTAACAAAACACTGTCATGTGCTTTTATACTCCCAGTTTGACTCGCAGTTGTACTGATGTGCTTCGTTCTGTATAGTTCCTCACAGTGGAGCCATCTACACCAAGAGGCGCTACGCAGTAATCCAAAATATGTGATTTCAGGCCGTTTTCATGAGTCGTCCTACCAGTCGCTGATGGCTCATGGATGTGATACTATCATCAGAATCGGTTTATTGCCAAGTACGTTTGAACATATAAGGAATTTGGCTTGGTGAAAACCAAGCTTGGTAAAACCCTCCGCTCGCCACAGTGGAGCTGCTGGATGTTACCAAAAAGCATCCATTGTTGGGGGGAAGCATGAGGTGTTGAGAGGAAGCAGGCTAAGATGAATTAATCAAACCCAGTAGGTGGGACAGGCTGAGAGGTGCACGCAACAATGCACTTAGCTGTTGACCGAGGTGTATGCTAAGCGCCGATGAGACCTCGGGACAGAAGTGTTTCGCCTAATGAGCGGACCTGTTCCTTGAATCAACGGGTGGGATATGTACTCTGTCAGTGGCTGACAGCCCCGCTGCTTCTCCTGAATCTCAAGTCGTTCACATAGTTAAGTCAAAGCCAAGATTAAGCCGAAGAGTGCTTTATAAGGAGGAGCTGGCAGACTTGCCAAGCCTGCTGAGCGTAGTTGGGTAACTCGTACGTCTTGTTGTAGAGCAGATTGTGCTCGGTGGGGGGATGCACCTGGCATCTCTACCCCCACTGCCCAGGGCTCCTGTGAAATAAGAAGGGCATCAGTCCAAAACTCTTGCTTTTTGGTGCCTATCATTCCCCCCCGCTAGCTCGGGGGAGTTTTTTCTCATCTCGCCGCTGTTACATCAGAACACATCATGTGATGGATTTGTGTGGCATGGTGCCGGGTTTTCTCTGTTATGATGTCAAATTATGAAATGACTAGAGACCCTCAGGAGCAGAAGGCCCACATTGAGACGCGGCATCGCGGCGCAGCGCTGAGCATCATTTAGCAGCAGCTGCTCGGTTTAAAGAAGCGGCTGGTTATGATCGGTGATGGTTCTAAGCTTTTAATGTTTTCATGAGGGGTTCTCAATCTCTTTGGTGGCAGACTGCCGACACATTTGGCCAGATTTCGGGCATTGATTATAGCTTCCCAAGTTTTTCAACTCATTGCCTCATTTTGCAGGAAACTCGCCTAAAATTGGCACCCACAATGTTCATGGGCGGTTCTGGATGGCTGCTACTTTATTTACTTTATCCGTGACACCAAAGAGGAATGTTTAATGCAATCTCTATTTTCTCCCTATCCAAGGAGCACCAGAGACAGCGACGCAGACGACGAAGACGACGAGCGCCGGGTGAGCCGAGGCTGCACCCTGCAGTACCAGCGGGCCCTGGTCAAGGTGCTGACCCAGTTCCACACCACCTCCACAGAGGGCACCGACCAGGTCATCACCATGCTGGGGCCCGACTGGCAGGTGGACGTCACGGACCTGGTCCAGGACTCGCTGAAGGTGGCCGACCCCAGAATAGCTGAGCTGGTGGACAGGACCGTGTTGGTGGGTCTGGAGCTGGGATCCACGGTGCTGAAGGTAAACCGACCACCTTTTCACGCCACATTGCAGAGAATTCACATTAATCAGGAGTTCAAATTCAGTGTCTTATGATGACAAATGCGTCTGAGTGAGAAGCTGGCACGGTGTTCCTCGAGCGCGCCCACGGCACAAACACAGGTTGGGTTAAGAGATGAGGAAGGAAGATTTAAAAGTTAGAGCTCATTACTCTCTCTGAGTTTACAGCAGCTGTCGGCGGCTAAAGAAGCTGCTTTCTTTTAGAGATTATCGCTTGAAGGTAAAATCAGGTTTATTACAACTTGGGTTTTACTTTCATAGTTTTGATCATCGCTTCGATCGGTTATGATGACATTGTACTCACCCAAAATATATTGCTGAATTTGGGAACAAGGTGATTCGCTGGATTGACTTTGTTTTTAAATCTTGTGTTTACCAGAGATGTGTTCGTAGATTTTCTGGAAATAAGTCATTCAGCATCAAAACTTTAGTCGACTACCAGCTAAGAAGGGGGATCCGCACTGCGTTGTAAATCATCCCACGTGATGCTACTCAGCCAGATAAATCTGTGAGCTCCCATAAGCATTGTGACTTGAGTCATTGAGTGAGACACAGGGGGAAGACGAGACAAGAGACAATAGTTATGAGTCAGAGAAAACATATTTCACCTGGCGTGCTCTACAGAGGGAAAAGTAGACAGCGAAAAACAGAGCTTTTAATCAAGACTGGACAGTCTCGTACATGTTCATTCCTCCCACAGGCAGTTCCAAACCGGTAAATTTCATATGTTCCGAGACCTTGGCAATTAATAAAATCGGCAATGTGAAGCGCTACTATGAGACAAAGCACAAATCCTTTGAGCAAACATACCCACGCAAACCTGAACTGAGGGCACGGAAAGTAAATGATCTGAGCAGCTACTTTAATTAGCATGGCACTGATCCATGAAGCCAGTCAGACATTATGATGTTCTGTGATGTCTTTTGCTTGAGGAAGTTTTCTCTGTTGAATTTTAATTCTTCAATACTTTAATACTTCAACTCTGAACACAACGCAGAAGTTGTAAGTTTCTAAAGTACAAAGAAACTTTTGGTGTCTCTGTGAGTGTGTTATGCTTTTGATGTCCACTTCTCTCAAGTGGAATAGCCACCTTTTTAAGTGCGTAAGGTGCATATAAATGCACCGGCCGATGCAGGTTCGGAGGTCTTTAAAAGAAGGTAGTGGCACAAGTTATGAGTCCCGGGCAGTGATTTACCGCCGCGCCGCTGGTCATTCATGGGCACGGAGAGAAGTAACGGTTGGCGAGAGTTTTGATCACAATGAAAGATCACAGTTCCAGCCTGTCAGGAGAACGAACGGTTGCATGATGGATGCGTCCAATGATGGCAAAGTAGGGAGGGAAGATATAAGTCATCAATCCATCATTTTAAATGTGCAATGGATCATTTGCAATCTGTTGAAGGGTATGAATAATTATTCATCAATTTTACACCAGACGTAACCCGCCACACTGACTCATAGCGATTGTAAATAAATAAACAAATACATAGATAAGGTGTTATGAATTGATCCAGAACAACATGCTCCAGTTGATCTTTGAGCTAAATGCTAATGTCGGCGCGCTAACACGCTCACAACGATCAAGCTATAACCTGCCGATGCCATGCTCACCATCTTAGTTTATTTCATAGCAATCCATCCGATAGTTAGTTAACTTATTGATATTTCAGTCTGGACCAAAGTGTTGGAACGACCAACATTACCACAGAGCCGTGCTGCTAACATGGCCAATGAAAAACAAGGGCAGTCGATGCATATTTACCTGTAGTAGTGCAACAAATAGCAAACTCCCGGTTGTGATTGCATCACAGTTTTGAGTGACTGATACTTTACTACAGTCTGTTACAGCACTATTTACAGGTGGAAGTCATTCCTCATTTACTTACAAGTCAAAGTTCAAAATACAGCACCATATACATCAAATCAGAGTTTGAAAATGTTGAACAGTGGGTTCAACATGTGCATTTATTAAAGTCCCTGTAACAGTATCGCCACATTCAATATTTTCTATAGTGATCGCTGGTCACTGAGGCCAAACTGAAATTGCATCCTGCAGCAGCAGCTCCGCCGCCGTAGGTGTGAAGGAATGAAGGAAATGTGCACGGCAACTGAAAAAGCCTTTTAAACAGCATGAAGGAAACAGAAGTTAGATCCCTGCCAGATGAATTATTGTTGGCTTAAAAAGACCAATTTACAAGGGAGTTAGAGTAAAATATCTCCAGTTTGCAGAGTCTATTTTACAAAGAACAGAGATATTATTATGCAGATTTTCTGAAAGTGAACTGTAAAGATCTCAACAATGGTACCCCTACTGAGATTTTCAGTCTTTCAGAGGATTTGAATTAGTCTTAGGAGTCTGATTTAAATTATCCACCAGCTCATGAATATAAACACAGAAAAGGAGCAGCTTTTGTTCACTTTGTGCGATATTCTAGACAGACTTTTGATTTCTCTCTCTTTGGCAGGACGGTTGAGGATTATTGAGGGAATTAAGTGCCTGTGTTGGATTTGACAGTCCTGTTTAATGGAAGACACAATAGAGGAAATATCTCCGGTTTAAAAGGTAAAACTATAAAGATAGAAGATCTTGTGGGAAGGCTGTGCTTGTGTCCTGTGATTACATGGCAGAGCGATGACTTTCTAAGAATTCAGCTAACCTGGAGGGACTTTGGGGTTTAATCCAGAGGATTACTGAACAATAGAGCCAGACTTGGACAGAATTCATTGTTCATTCACTGATCAGATATTATTTAATTAATATCTGCAAACACCAACCACTCGTCCAAAGAAACACAGCAGAATGGAAATAGATTGGAGTCTAATCTACAGAATTGTTAATCTCACTGGAGAGTTATAGTCCAATATTTACTATATGATGTAAAACTGTACGTATTCCAACCATGGATGGATGAATGGGCCTCCCGGGCCCAGTGCACCCCTGGTCTTCACCTATAAAATGTCCTTCAAAGAGAAACATACCAGCCAGGAACTCAAAATGACCACAAAGAATCATGAAACGACTACAAAGAGACACAAAATACCACTAAGAGACGCACAACGACTGTGACAATGGCAAAAAAACACAAAGAGACACAACATGTCTACAAAGAGACACAAAATAACTACAAGGAGGCTTAAAACAGCACAAAAACAGAAACAAAGTGACACAAAATGACCAGAAAAAGATAGAAAGCAACTAAAAAGACATTCAAAACTACCACAAAAAGATCATTTTTGCTTCAGAAACGTCGATATTAAACGTATCCGTAGGTTGCAAAAACTTACCATTTAAAAGTTTTATTCTAGCAAATTGTCTGATTTATTTTATTGGCAAAATGGTGTCACATAAAAAAAAATTACAAAAACACAAACTAGCACAAGTACAAGTTTCTCCCACAACTTTATTAAGATGATATACCATCCTCAGACAAATATGATCACATCATTTTGAAAAAGAGAGACTTGTATAGCTCTCGAACTCTATATGAGAACATAATAAATGCATTGAAGTCCAAACATCACAGCTTTGATCCCAACAAGTCACAGAAACAAGAGCCTCTTATGACTCAGGACATTTGTCTCGTGTCATTCCCCTCTTTCTGTCTCCAGACTTTGATGCCTAATAAAGTGGAATATATCTCCCCAAAGAAAGTCATAGTTTCATTGGAGCGACTTAAGGGACACTCTGTAGCTGTCGAGGGAACCGTTGCCTTGCGCAGGTTTATTCTGCAGCTGTTGCTCCCACTTACTTTAGCAACGTGGGACGCTGTGTAATTGCCTGAAAGTTAACAGGACGGTAAAAGTTGAAAGCAGGGGTCATGTTTTCCTTTCTCTGCTGCGTTTGGAGAGATTACGTCTGTATTCCATCAGCTCGTCCTCTTGGAAGAGAAGCACTTTTGTGTTTTGCTCAAACTAGCATAAAGAGGCAGGAAACATGTCGGTGCTCGTCAATGTGAATTACACTGATGGCAGCTTTAATAAAAAATGGACAACCCGGCTAAACAGATCTGTCAATTACTGTAAGTTCACCAAACAATGCATCGTGTTTTCTTTCTTTTTGCTAGAGCTCCGTATCAATATTGTGTTTTGTTGGAGATTTTCTTTATTGATGTTGTGCACTCTCTGATGCTTCATATGTGCGCTGAATCTTAAATCAATTCTAGCAAAAAGGTTATACAAAAACAACCGGGGGCACAGCCGTCAAGGTGAACCGTTTTTATGTGTTTGACTGTGAATGCAATTTAAGATCGTATATTAATGCGAGACACCACCGGCAAAAACACTGTTTTTCATGCACTGATTCATTTTGAGATTTTACTTCCACAACACGTCTTCTTTCAGACGAGCGGAAATATTTATTTTACTACTTTGTCTATTTGTGTCTGTAGATTTCTCCAAGATTCACCAAAAGTTACCTTTAGATAATGCCTCATTTGCATATTTAAACACAACAATTTGACTTTACGTGGAACAAAAAATACATTTTCTTTCTATTTTCTTATTCACACACCAAGATAATTTCAAATGAAGCCGTGTTTATATTAGAAACACACTTAGCTGTCCCAAGCACAGCTGGGTTCATGTTCGATAATGTTTCCTCAGTGGGGATGTTGTGCTCCTACTGCTGCTCAACTTTGTCATATAGATTTACCGACATATATTTCTATTGTAAGTGCAACTTCAACTTTCAACTAACATTTTTATAATTTGGAATAATAAAAGCATGATTGAAGATTCAAGTTGCCTCGTGCAGACCCCTGCATTAGCACATGATGGGCGTGTTTGTGGCCTCTTCTCACACTGATCTGAGAGATGTTGTGTGGATGTGTGAGGATGCTGCGTTGCCTGCCTTGTTTTTATCAGAAATCTAAAGTATTTACACGATCCCTCCCAGGACAGACGCTGAGGATACGTGGCCGTGTTACCCCGACGTCCCTGAATCGTTGACTCAATGACCTCTCTCCATCTCTCCATGACCATCTCTCTTTGGTGTTCAGGCTGCTTGATAGTATTTTTTAATTTGCTATGATCCTCTTGATTCACAAATGTATTGTAAATATACGGCATGTCTTCTCAATCGTAGACTAGCTCTGTTTTTAGTTTAACTCGTTGCATGTCGACTTAAGACGACGTTCGCTCTCGAACCCTCCGTGAACATCGAGTAGAGTGGAAGCAATGTCAGACCGAAGATGGAGACGGAGCGTTACGAGTTGACAATTCCTTCTGATATCAGGCCACAAATAGCACGACAGGTAAGAGAGAGCATCTTCTGGGGTGAGCTGTCCCTTTAAGCGTCAGTGAATTAGTGCCGCCAACACGCCGCCGCGCACGGATACACACTACCGAGCGCTCGGCAGTGACTGATAGAGGAGCTCCGAGTGAGGAGCATGTAAAGTGTAACTACTTTCGTGCTTGGCTTCACCTCCCGTGCCTGCAGCACCGGTGACAAACCCAACCGGGAGCTCGGCCGGAAGGAGCGACACGACTACAGCTGACCTCCCCTCGCTGGCAGGCAGAAACGCAGACATGGAACACATTCATCATTCATTACTTTGGTGTCGCGGTGAATCAATATTCATCCCACATTGTTACATTTTTGGTCAGAATAGCTCTGTTTACTTTCAGCTGGGAGGTGCTGGCTTTTCATATGTTAATCATCTCCCACCACCAGAGTGTTTGTGGAGCAGAAGGAATAGATTGAGCTGAGGAATGTTTAGGTGTTCTCTCCTGTCACCGGCTGTGTCCATGTCCCAATTAGGATATTAAATAAACCCTGGTACTAGATTCAATGGTTGAAATTGGCTTGATGAATGAAGCAGCTTATTTTTCTTTCTTAACACAAAGGCTGTGAGTGTAAAATGTCAAAAACAAACAATAAGTATAGGAGAGTGTTTAAGAACTGAAGGGCTGCACAACACAACACAGTGTTGTTGAGAGGGACCCAGTGAGGGATCAGGTCTCTACACGAGCAGCTCCTGCTGGTTGCTAAAATAAGGTAATCCTTTATTAGTCCCACAGCGGGACATTTACAGGATTACTGCAGCAAAGTGGACAAAACAACAAGAGACAAAACAAGAAGATAAAAACTAAACCAGGACAATAGATAGTCAAACAACGGTAATGGTGTAAGTGTGGTCATTTAGAAATATGACTAAAGGAAACAGATGATCAAAACAGGAAATTACATTAAGACTCTAGAGGAAGAAACATAGTTGTTCATGCACTGGTCAATGTTAAGATTTTGTGCAATTTAGCTTCCTTCACGTCTTCTTTAAGACTTATGGAAAGATTTATTCAACCATACTTTTACTAATATTTTTATCTCCACTTCAGCAGCTCTTACACACACACCAAACTCTACACTCTCATTCCTCTCAATGTTCTGAAGGTTAACACAGAGGGGTTTGTTCACACGTCACTCACAGACTATTTTATATTATATTATATTAATAAAAACATGAAGAAACATGGATTGTTGTGACAGTATTTTCTGATTTCTGGAGCGATACAAAGAGAGATCATAAACTCCCTCAGTAAAAACCTTTGACTCTAATATGTCAACAACATCCAACAGTAATGTTGAACCTGAATTCATCCAATGTTCAGATTTCCGTTCTGGAAATGTATGCAAATTAGCACATATTTGTTAAGATAATGCAACATTTGCATATTTAAATACAACTAAATTGTCTTAATGTAAGTGATCAACTGGGGAGGTTTCATAGAGATACCTATCTTTTTTATTCATAGAGATGTACCTGAAACTTCAATAAAGATCAGGTGTTATTGAATTGTGTAAAATAAACATCCACAGCCGGTTGTTGCCATGTTGCATCCCCGCTGTGAGATTGCACATATATCCAGCGTTGCCCGCAGCATGGCAACATGGAAATCAGTAACTGTGGTAAAAGAAAATGAGGCAATCTGAGAGAAAAATGAAAAACTAAATTGCAGCACTTCATCAGCAAATACACCCTGGAACACATCACAAATTGAAGAGTGTGGAATCTTTCCTCCTGGGTTTTCATTTTTAATGTGACAAACGATGATTCGGAAGCTTAATTTCTTTCCACAAGTTCCAGCAGTATTCTCCCCAAAGTACTGCTTTAAACCCAGAAAACTGCATCAGTGCCAGTAGTATTCAGATAGTTATTTTGAGACATAGTACGTGTGATACAGACGGACCTTTGCTTTCAGACTGAAGCATCTGCGACTCTTATTTCTGCCAAATATTAATAACTTTAAGGTGGGAAGATTTTCATTTCAATAAATGTCTTTTCAGTCACTATCGCCGAAGGAGGGAACACGATGGTGATCAACCCCTTTGCTCGTTGATTATTAAGAATTTATAATATTTCTCTTATTCTCCTTTATATACACACCACTTCTGAAAACTTGAATCTCTAGTATCATCAGAAATGTAGATAATTCTGCTAAACTCTGAGCACAATTCTATTGATTTCACTCAAATAAAATCGAATCAACAGGAAGTGGAAAGTGTAGCGCTGCGTTTTAACTAAACAACAGCAAACTTGCAGCCTCGTCTCACTGTTGGCATTTGTAGCACGATGTTAAAACCCGGCTCCCTTTGCAAATCACACTCTTCTCGGGAAAAAACACTTAGTGCTTAAAGCTCAGTTTCAACTAAGTTTGACGCCCATAAAGTATCATCAGTCATATCCTACAAATGATCTATTTTCTCCAAACAATGACTAATAATTTGTAACTAAATACAAACTCGTTGGGAGGTGAGAAGAGTCCAGGCGAGCTCTTCTTGTCCAGTCTTGTCTAAATATGTCCATTTTCAACGTCACTGTGCTTTATTACCAATAACTGCACCATATCTCAAGCAATACGACTGATATTGACGTTGTCGCATCGAATGATTGGCTGGTGCAGTTCCAACAGTTGAGTGTAAATACGTTTTGAGCAGTTCAGCGTCTATAAGGAGATGTGCATCCTTTAAACGTGCACGTCAGTGTGAAGGAAAGAATCATTCTCTCGACCTCCAATGTTTTCTTTCAGTCGCTGCATTCAATCATTCTATCTTCTCTATTTTATATTTCCCAAAATGTGTGTCATAATTCTATGTTTCTATAAAATTGCCTGTTGGATTTGAAAAATACAAAATGAAACGGCTTCATGTGACGTCTGACGGAGCTTCAAGCTTTGATACCAAACTCGCACCTCGATCGGTTTCGAGACAAAGTGATTTTTCTTAAACATCCCTGAAATTGGATCCACGACAGCTCAGGAATAAACGCCGGCACAATATGATGTGTTTCCATCAGGGATCATAACCCAGAACAAGATTAGTTTCTTTGATTACATCTTTTTATTTAGACAATCACGGTACAATGGGGTTTGTTCTGGAATTGTGCTTTGACATTTAGTACATCGTCGTCAGTATTGATTTTAATAGTATTAGATTTTATTTTTAGTCGATTTAGTTTAATTGGCCGGTGAAAATATCAGCCGCAGTGGAACGGAATGTGAAACAGCAGAAAATCAATCTCAAGCAAACAGTTTTCACCGGCGGAGTCTTATTTTAGCTGAGGACACATCTTTCCGTCTCAATTCTGGTCACTTCACTTCTATTACCCCCCCCCCCCCCCCCCCCCCCAAAGAAAAACAAAAAGTTGCACAATGTAGCAAAGTCTGAGCAGAAGAAGCTTCTGTAGTATGTAAGAGTGATCCATCAGGCAACTGAGTTGTCCTCATGAAACTTTAAAAGTTTATTTATGCATCCTTTTACTATCATGCCTTAGGGCTCAGCATGCACACTTGTATGTGTGTGTATGTGTGTGGTTGCCTGTGTGTAAGTGTGGTGCCTAGTGAACCATAACTCTCCTTTCTGGCACATTAATCCATCACATCCAAACAATATGCATATAAAAGTGGAACCTGACTGCAGAATTCTGTTGCTGCGAGAAAGTTTGTTCTCCTATTTTTGGCCCCGGAGGGTTTACCAGTGTGGAGCGTTACTTTATTCTGCTTTGTAACACTCTGATGTTAACGCAGCGCGTAGACAGCGAAGCACTCACAAAGACTGGACAGCGGCCGCTGAACTTTACATCACAGCCTCTATCTGCCCGTCTCAAGGTCTCAGTTAGGTTTAGGCTACAAAACTACGAGAAAAGATCAGCGTTTGGGTTCAAATAACTACTGAAGTGCCGTTACTGAAGTATGTAAGTTACGTGACAAAAACATCAGCGTTGACTTCTGGTTTCACACGGGGAACGAAGAGTGGTCTCCTGGCTGAAAGATGGCTGTTTGTTGGACCCATAATGTCACCTTCACTGTGTGGGACTATCAGCGCTGATCTTTGTGAATGGGACTGCTTTTGCAATGAGGCTCATTTGCATAAGAAGGTTCCAATTTTGTGCCAAATGTCTGCATGTTACTCAATTTAAATACGTACAAATAGCACGGGAGCACCGAGACACTATTTGCTTGGCAGCTCAGTTAAGAGTGCATTTCACCCTCTGAGGATAGTTTGAGAAAGAGCTTGTTTTTGTCTTGTTTGTAAAGGTTTAGCGGCCGCAAAAGCTGCCTAAACCTTTGGTGAATTAGCCCCTGTGAGTGTTGTGGAGGAGCCACATTCCCACACGAGAGAGAGGTTTTCACTCAGCCAACACCACTAATTGTTTCTATGCAACCGTTAACCTCTGCAGACAGAGGACATTAGCGAGGAGCATTATACCATTCTTGTAGCTGTGAAAACACAAAGGTTGACGATAGCCGTCAAGCCATCTAATTAGTGTGAGCTATCATGTTGTAAAAAACGCCAGAATACTGCCGTTATGCATCTCGGTTTTTCCACCATCTTGAGGACAGTAGAGCTTACGCTCGGCTGCTCTTTATTGATTTTAGCTCTGCTTTAAACACTCTTCAGCCATGCCTTTTAATTCAGAAACTTAGACAACTGTTAACCCTACAGTCATGGGCGCCTAGTTCTATTTTAAAATGAGGGTGCTAGATTAGTCACAGACAAGTGGCGGTATGGCAGGAAATGTTTCATTTGGGCTAATTAACCCCTGAAAGTGTCATTTCCTGCAATACAGATCCTTCAATAAAGCTGCTCTTCCACTATAAAGCTCAGTTTATAATGTACGACAGTGCACTTTAAGAGAAGGTGTCTCAGGGGGCGCTCCAGACAATGCTAGTAAGTGAGCCTTGAGTTGAGGATTACAGAGACAATGTGTAAAGAATTAAAGGCACGTAGAGTCTAATGTTCAACGCTGACAAGGACCTCGAGATGCTGCTGAGAAGCAAACACAAAGCTGATTATTTATTTCACATTTAGAGCTTTAAAATAAAAAGTTGATTACAAATCACAGAGACATTGTGGGCGGAATGTCGCAGGTCAATTGTGTTTGATTTCTTCCGTCACCACATGTCGTTCCTCCGTCCCTCGCTCAAGAGAACAAGAGAAGCTACAGGAGCTGTAATATGTGTGTGTGTGTGTGTGTGTGTGTGTGTGTGTGTGTGTGTGTGTGTGTGTGTGTGTGTGTGTGTGTGTGTGTGTGTGTGTGTGTGTGTGTGTGTGTTTATTAGGGGGTTTATTTTTAGCACAACGGAAATAAAAATGTTTCAACATTAAATGAATAAAACATGCAGATGCATCTGTTTGGCTCAAGAATTAAATGACAAATTACATCACGCAAATGTACACGACAAATGATTGCACCAAAGTATGTGGTCATATCAACTGGGTTTCTATATACAGTGTTAAGATAGAAACTACAACTTTATAATAATCATCATTAATAAATGGAATAAACTTTAGTTAATAGTTATTTTACTTTTCAAACGTGAACGTAACATCAGATTTAAGGTTTATAATCATGTTTGGAGTTTGGGAGCAGAACTGTTTCCAGGTTTCGGTTGACGATGATTGGGGAAGCTTGTCTAACCCTTGACTGCTCCAGCTCAGCATGCTTGGTTGAAACTGGAGTTGGAAACTGCTTGGGATGAAGTTGGAAAAGATTTCCTTCATCTGACTCCGAGGACAAAGGCCACTGCTTCGCTGAACGGCTCTCCTCTTTGTTCAAGTCCCTCGTGACCTCTGGTTGCGATGGCAAAGTGAAATGATGATCTTTTAAAAGTCCCGGCAAACGACTGGGATTACCCGGAGAGGTGAGCGCAGCTTCAAATGGTTTTGGTATTTCATGTGGTGACACTTCGATGGGCACAAGTGTTTCTGTTGAAGCGTCACTCTGAAAGCTTGCTTCACACTGGACCTCGTCGTCTGGTTGCTGATGGATTCCATCTCGAGTGTTTGTTTTTTCACCATGACAGACAGAGAGGCATTGACATATGGATCCAGGACGCGCTGGAACAAACAACAGCACAGAGCACTTTAATCCAAAATGGGCTTGTCATCGGCTTTATGAGCTTCAGAAAAACAATAAAGCTGTTGTCTCTCCTGGACTCAAACGATGTCCCTCTGTCATGTAGAGGCACAATAACAGAGCATCTTCTCTCTGCAGGTGGAGTCTCCGCTGGCAGTGGATGCGGTGTTGGGAGAGTCTGCGTTCTCGGTCACGGACGACAAGGTTTCCATCACAGAGATGCGTGTTCACGGCATCTCCGGCCTGACCCTGTCACTGCAGCCCAGCCCCGGGAACAGCCACACCATGGTGGCCAAGGCAACCGGCGTCCAGACGCTCACGGCTCCCAAGCAGGTATAACTCATCATCATCACGCAAGAGTCGCTGTTTCAATCATGCTCACTTCGCTGCTTCATATTAGTGGAGGAAGGATTAACTGAAGTGTTAAAACGGGGGAGACACTACGGGCAAAACCATCACCCTGCACTGAGATTTTAGGCTATTTAGAGATTATGGTGAAGGTCTCCAGGGATGTAGATCAATGCAATGTCCTCCTAAAAAAATATCTTTCATGTGCGTCATTCTTTTCAAACTGCCACAATAAATAAATAAATAAATCTCAGGCTCTAGAATGCACTGTGAATACTCCAGGCAGCTTTGGTAGTCGGCAAAACACACAACAGAGAATCATAAAAATATGCAGGTGGCGCGACAACCCTTGCTCCATATTTATGAAGGCTGTGTGTGTGTGTGTGTGTGCGCTGATGGAGAAGTTAGCAGCAGACTACCTCAGGTAAATAACAAGCGCTCGGGCTACTTTCAAAGCACAAACTCAGACGGATGATAATGACGCTGGAGCCGAGTCGGCTACATTTCACTGAAAAATTCATCCTAACTGGGGACTTTAGCTAAAAAGTTACCTCGTGAGTCAGCGCCTGTGTTGACTGTTGTTGTTCTGGCAGTACACATCATGTTCAAGACCTGTTCTGATTCAGGACATGAAACAACACATCAAAGCCTTTTTAAATCTCAGCAGCAGAATCAAATGAACCAATATTGTATAAAATGTTTCAGAATCCTCCTTTAGGTTGGTGGACAAACAATAATGGATACGTAGTTTTCAAGTGTTTGGAGATCAGAAAACTCAACATATTGCAAAACAGTATCTCTGTATCTGCTGCTCTGAAATGTCATTTAAATGAGTGATATACTTTTAATCTCTGATACGGTGCATAGCCAAAGGGCCAAGTTAAAATAGTATGATGTGATGTGTAAATCTGTACATATGTAAAGTTACAAATGACAGAAATATTGCTTTCTGTTCTGGGCGTGCTTCATGGGGAGATTCACCAGATGAATAGGGTTAAAGAATGAACTAATACATATCCCCATCAATCTCTCCCAGTTGATTACTGACATTAGGACAATTATTATTTGTATTACAAGTTTTCTGAAATATGCAAATGGTGCATTCACTTATAAAACGTGATCATTTTCAGACAATTCCAGAACAGAAATGTGAACATTGGATAAGAGTTCAAAGGTCTTCTTTCATTTTATTGACATATTATAGTCAAAGGTTTTTACAGAAGGAATTCTGGATATCTCTTTGTATCAAAATACTAATAAATACTAAATGTTAAAGATGCAAATGTAGTGTTAAGGCGCTTTGAGCAGTTGGAAGACCTATTCAAGTTCAGTCCATTTACCATTTAAATGTAAGATGTAATTCTAATATTAAGATGTAACAAACAGAACGGACAAAAGTGGTAAACATTTGGTTTCTGTGCCAAGAGGTTAAGACAGAGACAATTTCACTTAATGTGGTCGACCTCTAGTATTTAAACTAGGATCTGTAATGTACATACAATGCAGATTATTAGAAAGATGCTCAAGCCATGTTCTAGTTTATTTTATTATTTAACATTCAAACAAACAGCAAGCCGCAGTTTGACCACCTCAGGTCTAAACGTAAAACCGTTGACCGTTCTATACATTTAACCACCGATCACCAAATGCAGTAGCGTGTAGTATAACATGTAGTATTGCGGCTGCGTATGCCTCACTTACACTTAGTACTCAGTGTGTTTCCTTATTTCTGTCTCCAGAGTGGTGAGATGAAGTTTACTTGCAAATCCCCTCAGTGTCTCTATATCAACAAACAGGCACTAGTTTCACTTCTAAGTAATAAAATTATTTCTCAGCTAAATCTTTTAAGCTCCAGGCAGCCAGCATTGTCAGCAAGGACGCCAGATAAAGGCAGCTGCAGTGAACTAATAAGTATCCTTGGTGCTATTTTATTACAACCTTCATATTAGCCAGGCCTGGCGTGAATACTTCTGATACGTCCAAATGCATCTCTCAGAAATGATTTTATTGCGAAGCAAGGAAGACGTCTGGGTGGGGAAAAGAAAGGCAGAATGTGTGCTCTTTCTTTGCCCATGTTTCTTCACACAGGAGTGAGGATCTCTGCAGTTTGCTGCGAGGAATTAATTGGCTGGCCAGCCGCAGCGAGGGAGACGTGTGCGTGCGTCTGAGTCCTTTCCCTGCATTGCCCTTTCATTGGCCCGCAAGTTGCTAAAAATGCAACGACAAACACATCAAGCATCAGTGAGAGAGAAGCGGGCATTAAATTCCAATTTTTCTTGCTTTCCACTTCTTGGCCACCTTGAAATTTAATTATTGTAATGTATTGTCCTAAGTGCTCTCCGGGGCCGGGCCATGAAAGGCAGCCAATTCCTCTGCCGGCAAAGCTCTCAGAGGAGTGCTGGAGCTATTTCAAACCATTTGATTCTGTTTCGCAGGAAAACTTTCCAAATGTCCTCTATTACTAGAAATGAATGAAACATATAAACTATGGACGGGGGGAGTCAGACAATCAAGGTCTCTTTACATTATTCTGTGAGTTCAAGTCTTTCAGAACTGAAGGCTTCAGTACTTGACGGTTCAACACAGACCTTTTTCTGTTGCAGTGACTTACTCAGTCTCTGCTTAAATTAGCGACTTAATAAGGTATTTATGAATCTGGATCATGTTATTACATCTCAAGTTGATGCAAATTTCTCAGAATAATATTTCCAGGGGAGTGTTTTTCTGCATATGCATATTTTATAATGCAAGCTGTTTAATGTTCAATTTACATCCACATGTACGTTCCCTGATGCCATGAAGCACAAATCAGAGAGAAACCAAATGTAGGAAACTTCCTCCTAATGCACATTACTTCATGAAAATGCAGAGATTACTGTGGAAACCGTTTGGTAAACTAGATGCATGAAATGATATCGACAGATCCCTCTGGATCTCGTCGGGTCTTTGATGCCCCGGTCGCATTTTTATTTTCATTGAAAAAGTTTCTCTTTCTAGCAATGCTTAACTTTCCTGCATTGGATCAGCATTAAAAAATGTGCCAATTGTTTTGTCAGTGTCATAACACCCACTCTGCCTTTTTATGCCTCTTTTTATACCTCTTTCGTGAATGGGATATCTCAGGAACGCCTGGAGGGAATTTCTTCAACTTCGGCATGAACGTCCACTTGGACTCGAGGATGAACTGATAAGAATGTGATGGTCAAAGATCCCTGTGATCTCACAATACACATTTTTGTTCATAACTCAAGAAAGTATATGCTAATTTTGACAATTTCACAAGAATGTCTAAAAGGATAAAATGATGACGTGATGATATTTTGGACAGACATGGATGTAAACTGCAACATGGCTGGTTGGTGGAGAGTATATAGTTTCTCCCTATATCAGCTCTTTCGTAGCGGAGTCGTATTGAATGTATTATTTAAATCATCCATATCAAAGGCTGTCTTCACGCTTTCATGCTGAGATGATCGAGGTTTGGCTCTCAGTGGGATATCGTCACAACAGAGTTGGCTTCTCCCAAACTGGACTGAAGGGGCTTTTTGTCCTGAAAAGTCTGTGTGTGCATCTGCCCTTTGCAAAGAAAAAAGGAGCCGGAAATTGTCTGACTGTGTTTTGGAAGGAAATTGTTCCCACTTTGTCAGCTCTCCTAACAGTTGGATGCCTACGTTTAAGCAAGCTGTGAACAAAGGAGACCGTCAAACGCAGCCTTCATTACATAGACGCACGCCAGTGTTGCAGGTTTACTCTGCGGCAGATGAATGTCATCAAGAAACCGCCGTGCAGGAATTCATCTTATCCGGTTTCGTAGAGGACTATAGACGGTGAAGAGTGATAGAAAATAGAAAATGAGGAGATCACACACAACAAACACAAAGAGACTGGACATGAGCTCGTCATTCGAAGCGCTGGCAGCTGCATTATCTGTCTGTGCTGCAGAGCCGAGCTGTGCTGTAGCCTTCAGGACAACTCACTCATTCCTGCCTCCGTGTTTGAAAGTGGCTTGCTGGTGTGCACATCAGAAAGCTTGTACCGAGCACGGGGTACTGCGGATATTCACCAATGCTCTGGAGATTTAGGTATTGGAGAAAGTCCACATCTTCAAAGGCTCAGTTGGGAACAGATATTCAAATCACGGTCAATGCCACGAAGAAATGCCATCTGAGACATTGAAATATTCTGTTGATAGACATAAACACGAGGCAAAGTCACAGAATGTTTTTGTTATTTACTTTCAGAAATAATCAGCAAATATATGTAACGTTTCTGTTTGAGGGAGGGATTGTATTATTATCACCTTTGTCCTTCACGCTATTCAAAAGTTTCCTGCCCGAAATTTGTCCCTCAACCTCATATGATTAGACGATGGGCCCCTGAGCACAGTCATGCAAAAGGCTCCCACCATCTTTCCTTCGCACATTGTTTTGTCTGTCTTTGTTACCTTGTCTTTAGTTATTAGTGTCTCTTTGTCGTTGTGTTGCCTCTTTTTGTCGTACTTTTGTGTCTCTTTGCAGTTGCTTTGTGTCTCTTTGTGTGTGTTTTATGTTTTATGGGGGTGTGGGGCGTTCAATAATCCTTTGAAGTGTAAGAAAAAACCCGTGCTGCACCATTACTGGTAGACCTTTGAGACTCAGTACAGTTAAATTGAAGACATGTTGAACTTGTTTCTCCTTAGTGAGCATCATTTTCTCCATCAGTTTTTTTGGGCACACACACTAATTGGATTTTCTCTTACTTTCAAAGCTCGGAAAGCAATTGATGCTCTGCAAAATCCTTAACGATCCTCATTTTAACTGTATTATTACAGTAATCAACCCACTTTAATTGCCAAAGTTGTTCATAAAAGTCAAAGACAATTTTTCATTGCTTACCCTTTTTAAGGATAGTCATATAGCTACATTTCAATATGTTGAGACTTTAGTTAAATAAAGCTTTTCTGTTGTGAAAATTACAAAGCCAACAGTACCTAATAATCACAATCTAGTGATTTCTTCCCCTCTATTTACCATCCAGTCTAAACTGTATTTTTCTCTTTTTTTGTCTGATAGGAGGCCAGTTTGTCCATCTGGATGCTTTTCAGTGACAACACAGCTGCCACTCTGACTTACTTTGATCCTAAAGACTACAACCTTAATGCGTCCACACTGGATGACAGAGTTGTGTCGGTATCCCAGGAGCCTCAGCAACGCTGGCCTGTGCTGGTGGCAGAAGGGGAGGGCTCTGGTGAGATGGTGCGTTTAGAGATGACCATCTGTGAGGCCTGCCAGAAGACCAAACGCAAAAGCGTCATCGCATCTGCTGCAGTTTATGTCAAGGTCCGCTTTGGCCCAGAGGAAGATTCTGAGGAAGAGGCCACTACCGAGGGCGAGATAGAGCTGACACCCATTACCAGGCGTCCAATCATTGATCCGAACATCAGTGGAAGAATTTACGAGACGTCTAATGAGCAGCCTGCCAGCGTTCCCATAGATTACACTAATTTCCCCACCAGTAGCGACCAGGAGCGACCGACTGAGAGTGATGAGGAGGAGGAAGAAGACTTTGTGCATTCGCCTCGTAATATGACTGACCTTGAGATCGGCATGTATGCTCTTCTAGGAGTCTTCTGTCTGGCCATCTTAGTCTTTCTCATCAACTGCATCGTCTTCGTGCTCAAATACCGCCACAAGCGGATCCCGCCCGAGGGTCAGGCCAACATGGACCATTCCCACCACTGGGTGTTCCTGGGAAATGGCCAGCCACTGAGGGCCCAGTGTGATCTGTCACCACAGCAGGTAGAAAGTCCAAGTAACCCTCAGGAGGGCGTACAGACTTGCTGCCATGGGGACCACCACAGCAGTGGCAGCTCCCAGACTAGCGTTCAAAGTCAGGTGCACGGGCGGGGCGACGGCAGCTCTGGGGGCTCTACAAAGGAGAACGCCGAGGAGGCCAGTTCACCCACCTCCAAGCGCAAGAGAGTCAAGTTTACCACCTTTACCACCCTTCCCACAGAGGAGCTGCCCTATAACTCCATCCCCATTGCAGATGAAGAGGACATTCAGTGGGTTTGCCAGGATATGGGCTTTCAAGACCCCGAGGAACTGCATGATTACATGCGCAGAATAAAAGAAATTGCCTGAGATAAGAGATGCAGCGTGAAGCACAGCTCTCAGCATTCTAAAGAAACGTTATTACTATTTTTCTCTTTTTCACCTACGTGAAAGATAATTTTTCACAGACTAAAAGGCCAATTGTTGTTTTGGTTTAGGGTGTGTTCCATTTAGTTTGCACAGTGCTGTAATCTCATACACGCTCACACAGAGGAGAATGCAAGGAAGCCAAAGACTTGACCAGAGGATCTCAATCACTAGAGAAATCTGTGAATCTTGGCTGAAGGTAACATGTTTCACTGGGAATCTGAGCCACAGCCAGAGGTGAGAGCTGCTCCAGCTCTCTTATTTTCAGGATTTGATTTTAGAGAAAGCCTGATAAGGACAGGAATGTAGAAGAGGTTTGGTATTGGCTGTGCTTTTGCTGACTCAGTGGGACTCTGAAGTAATGTACCTACTCCAAACAAAGATGCCTTTGATGAACAAAAAACTGTCAAAGACTCTCATGAAAGCTACGTTTAAAAAAAATCATTTTATTTTTTGCCAAAGTAGGAAAAGCGTTCTTTTGATGGCGAAACTGTCTTCATTGTTGTTCTTGGTGCAGCACACTCATGATTTGTACTCATGTTCATTCCTTACATTTTTCTACAATTCATAGGTAGTCAAAAAGCAGTGCCCTACTACTAGTCCTCTTGGTCCTGAACAAATCTAATGCCTTATAAAAATGGTCACAGGTCACTTCTTATATCAGCGCGGACACCCTGTTTTCTCACTAAGGCTAGAGACGGTGTAGTAAGATGTAAAGTACTGCAACTGATCTCCAGCATGAGGTCAAATTAGAAAAGAGCTTGTGTATTGTGAGGATCTCTAATGTTCTTTGCATGGAAGGGGATCTTGAGGCACAATCAACTTTTTTTCCAAATTTGTAAATGTTTGTATCATAATTATATAATCATTCATACACATGACTAAAGTAAATATGTTATCATGCATTTCACGCATGCCATGTCAGGCCTACATACATGCAGACATTCCTCTCTAGTATGTGTATATACCGTATCGAGGGACGAACGTTCAACGAGCTGCTCGGAGCTAGAAGAGCGGGAAACCAGTGGAAGTCTCCAAAATGTTATAGTCTCATGGTGAGTAGATGGTTCCCCTTTTTAACAAAGTGGAATCACATTTGACTGTTGAACATGAGGACTTTGCTATGCATCAGAATTGTAACAGATGTTATCTTTTGCCGATCTATTTTTCCTCTTCAAGTTGTGTTGCCCTCTAGCCTTTGGGACGATTAAAAACATAAAATGTACTAGTTGGAAACATTCTCACTGAACACAAGATCCTCTCCAGGAAATGTCACGCACCCAAAGAGAATATCACTGAATAAATTATTGATTTTGCTGTATCTTTTTAAATCATGGCCATCCCATGTTTTCATGTTGTTTTTGAAACACACTCCACTGTCGCCCCTATTTAGTTTATTCCAGACCAGTGAACTGACATCTGGAGGTCACAGATTTGCTTGGACGGGGCAAGAGACCTGTAGCAAAGACCTGGAGCTACTGGCAGATGAGCTGCGTGGACGGCGTGTGTGTGGTTGTGACGACGCGTTAAAGTATCTCAGGAAGCTGATTGGCTTCACTGACAAATCAAAGTGATTGAAAACAGCACAGCTAGGCAGCGAACCTGCCGTCTTCTGCAGTGTTAGTTGCTGCTCTGAGAAGTTGAGGGTTTACTGACTTGGGGTTTTAAACGACAATGAAGCAGAAAAGGGAAATATCTGTTGGGTTTAGAAAGAGCATAGAATATCTCAAGTGGGATTTCAACCAAAACATTGCGAGGCAGCCAGAAAAATAGTTAGTGAGAGCATGACGACTACAGAGCTGCTAGTATTTTTAGTTACGGTTGCCCTGTAAGCGAAGAGTATGTTTTTTAGTAGACGATTGGAGATGACTCTTAAAAGTCGATGTTATTCAAGCTCTGATCTCACATAAAACGAGCTATTTTCAGGACTAATGAAGCAACCATGTGATAAAAAATTAGTTTCATCAGTCACTTTCATTTAGTACTGTTTACTGCATCTAAGGGCTTGGATTTTACTTTAATGTTAACTGACTGATTTTGGTGAAAACTAACTTGCTCCCTCTGCGGTTATAATGAGCTTAAGTTCTATATGTCACTTAAAACTGTCACTCAAACATTTTATCACCATCCTTTCTGCTTTTTCTGCCCCCACAGCCATATTAAAGACCCAATCCAGAATTGTTCTCCCCGAGGCAGCGCTGTTAGACAAAAAACATCTTTATATTTGACGCAAAAACACTGAATTAGACGTGTTGTATATTTAATGTGAAGATCTGTTTCCTCAGCTCCTGATTGGCCATGTGTGACTGCAAAACACAAGTGTGAAGATGGAAATGGTTTTCTTGCAGCAACATTGTAAATACTGGAGCAAAGCAGGATATAACGTTTCTCCTATCTGGAAGTTGCAATGAGATTATTTTCCATCAGTAAACCACACCTACATTGAATATTCTACATGTACATAGATCCACATTTGATCCTGGATTGGGACTTTAAGGATTTGGTTCACTGCATGCCCTCTCTTTGTTCCATGTGGTTGAAATGAATAATGACCTGATTCTAGTGTTTAACAATATTCAATTTGTGTTAACATCTAACGACGAGATGAGACTTTACTCTTGACAGTCCAAGCCCGTCCTTCAGCCACAGCATCAACATGACTCGCCATGAAATTGAGAGTAGCAGCAGCTTCAATCTGAACCTTAAATGATGGTTTCTCAGGACGAATGTAGGATTCTGAACTAAACCTGGCTGTTCAGTGTTAATGTGGTCAGCCCAATCTGATGACACTACTATGGCAGATTAAGTATCTAATAGCAGCTTCACACACTGTTTTGATAGAGGGTTTATCTTTTTCCCGTTGATTTACTGACACAGTATGTAAATATGTCGCCCGCGTCTCAAAAAACATTTTATTTTTCACAGAATTCTGACATCCTACTTCCCCTTCCTCTGTGCATTCTAAGGTTTTTTTGTAATTCTGCTTTGGTGACGGTGTGGTGCACATATTGCTCATTTTGTATTTTCTTCAAGCTGCTAATAGAAACTTAGTCTTTTTACAACATGTAACCGAACTTCTTGAATTGTACCTTTATGCCCCCCTCCCCCACCCTCTGGAAAACTGTGCACGATGTGCACGGCTCAGTCAGCTGTGCCAAGTACCCACAACACTCACAGTAATATGTTAATGTACAGAGCACTGTTCAATTTCCTGTATTCTCTTGAAAATAAACCCTTGTATTTTCCCGTTATATGTAAAGTACTAAAGAAAATGCAATACACAAAATGACATTGTGTCATTTTTACTTCACCCACCAGAGTTTAGTTCAGCGTGATGTCGACTGTAAGTCAGCAAGGAATTCCTTTCGTACCAATCAGCTCGGGCACTTCACAAGAGGACTGGCACGAACATCTCAAACATGTCGGATTTATACAGTGTGTGAATGTAATGATTATAATTGACGGTTTATTCAAACTTCCACTCGTCACCAGATATTTAAACATTGCTGGCAACGGACATCAAGAAAAGAGAGGTTTATAACATAAGAGTATTTTAGTTTTTTGAATTTTAAAGGTGCAATATAAGGGATTCAGAACAGTAATAAAGCAGCAACGAGTAGCTAAGTGTGCATTTCTAACATGTGAGTGTGACCCACTAGTTAGCTCACGTTTGCTGCTTTGCGCTGGGCTTGTATGGCGGTTACAGCAGATTATAGTAGAAGCGTAGCACCAACACTGTTAGCTCTGTTAGCACTGTTTTTTGCACTGTTGGCGCTGTTAGCTGTGAGCCGGCTAAGCGTCGTCATGTTGAGAGCCGTTGAGCAATAGAAATGCTCCCCAATCTTAAACGTAGCACCTTTAAAGGTGTGATGTGTACGATCTGGCCAGAAATTTAGTTTAAAACATTCAAACAATGAACTAACATTATCAAAATGATGTGAAGAAGGTACAGTTCTAACGTTATGCCAAATACGTCAATGTATTGTGCTGCAGAGATATCGTGCTACTTTCTTGTAATACCACTTGTTCCTCGAGAGACGATAGCGAGTCAGAAGGCGAAGACGGTTTGCAGTCAGCTGGAATTCAGCCGTCGCAAACCCCCAGTAGGTCTGATCCCGAGGACCGCCACGACCAGCCCGCTCTCCTTCCAGCGAGGTTGGCTCCTGGCCACGGGGAGGAAGAGATGAAGTTGCGGATTGTTTTCTTGGTTCTGCCACTTAACATGAAATCCAAAGAAACAACACAGGAATAACACGAGAAGATTAAAGGAAGCGTGTTATTTTTTAAGTTACAGCAGTTTGGTTGAATTTGCGTATTCTTCCGCTGCTGTTAGTTAATATACAGTATATAGTATATGTATATATATATATATATATATATACATATATTTTTATAACTGATGACTGTAAGTGTAGAATGTATGGACCCAGTATAGAGGTGAAATGCTGCCCCCTATCTGTTTAAAGCAGGTATCTAGGCATTCCACATGTACCTTTAACTACACCTTTGCCGATGCATGTGTCCCTGCCACGGTTGATCAGCTCCTGGCTTGAGTCCTACGAGGGTCAGTGGATCATTCATGTTCGCCCCTCGCTGTGCCGAGTCTGAACGCCCCCTCATTGCATTCGCTGGCAATTCCTGCAGCGACGTAGAGATCCTGCTGAGAGATGGGTGTGTACACCGTACCACAAATCTATTCATCCAGCAGCTCTCGGGCCACAAAAAGCCATACTTGGATCCGTTTGCTTGAAGTCTGGAGTGTTTACTCCTTTAGTTCACTTCGTTTGGGCAGCTGAGATCAAAGCCTTTTGAACTCGGGTAAGGCACACAGGTCATTAGGAGAGATTTAGTGGGTTTGTGGGGCCGAGGAGACAGATGCTTACAGCTGATAGCCGCTGGCAAAGACTTGCAGTGTGGAAAGATCTTTACACTCATAGTCTTGTCTGGGGAAACAGTATTTATCTAATGGCAGAAATCACAAGTGATAGCTCATCAAAATACATTCAAAACTGGTACTTAAAGTATACAACACAGTCAATAAAAACACATTTTTCATTATTTTAGGAGTTATGTGTAAAATACAATGTCTTCGAGCTTATTTGCATCCAGAACATCGGTGCTGTATGACCGATGCATAAACTTTAAGGTGAGACACTACTGCCAAAAATATCGTGTTTTCAGGCACTGATCAATTTTGAGATTTTGGGCTATTTTGCTTCCATCACACGTCTTCTTTCAGAGGAAAGTTAACATATTTAATAAGATAATGCTTAATTTGCATAATTTAACAAACTTGTAATACAATAAATAGTTGTCTTAATGTAAGTAATCTACTGGGGAGGTTTCATGGTGCTATCTTTTAGTTATTTATTTTACCCTATTCATCTGTCGTGTTTCCCATTGTTGTAAATGCAGAGTGAACGTCAGTGGAAGGTGTTTATTACCTGTAATAAACACCTTCCACTGACGTTCACTCTGCATTTACAATCTAAATGCAGGAGTCAGTGTTGTGTTGTATTTCCCTCTTGTGGAACGACAAACAGTCCGTGGAGCATGCAGTCGTGTCATCTGGTCATTTCGTGCTCTAGTGGTTATCTATCTCGGCTGATCCACTTAACTTACACATTTGATGCTCGGACAAACAGTCTGAGTGCACCTCTGGTAATAACAGGACTTGTCTGGTTTAACATGTTATTTTTTCTGATGCCGTGTGTCAGTGGCATCTCAGCACTGCAATAGATTCTGCCTCAGTGGTAATTAGTTTCAACGTGCAGTGCAGGGGTGACTCGGAGTGGATCAATCTGCAGGCCCTCTGAGATCACACCAGCCATTTATGCCTTATCTAACCTGTGATAACGGGTCACTTCTGCACTGGTGCTCCTCCAAAACCAGTATTCACAAACTGCTTTAGGAGGAGCCCCACTGGCTTCCATTCAATGACATTTTGATCCATTTTGTACTTGAAATGCTGAAACCAAAAAGGGAAGAAAGAAAACACCCAAAGCGTCTGATGTAGCCTACATATCTGGTCCCATTTTTATGTAATGTTTTTATTTTATTTCTATGGATAACGGGGCCAGTCATGGAGACTGTGATCTCATGTCAAGATATTTCCAGAGCAGCTACAATGAGGCCTGACAGCAGAAATATCTTCAACTATATATAACATCAACAGTAAATGTCAGGTCTCGGCGTCAGCCCCTCCGAATCAAAGAGGAGAGGCTTCTTTCCAGACGAACTATTTTCACAGGCGTTCAGCGATCACACTGGGAGGGATCCATCACAGAGAGGCAGAGATAACAGCTTCGCACTGACAGCTGCCTCCATAGACCAGAATGCAATGCTGAGACAAGACATGCTGCATTTTTGGCGAGGGCTACAACTCTTCATGTGACTGGTAAAAACTCTGGCTCGAGCTGTGCCGTCTGTTTTCCTCTCCACATATGAATATATTCCTGTAAGTTCCTTCTCTGGAGAGATGAGGTGAGAAATCACTGACAGAAATAGAAGCAGACGAATAAGTTGAGGGAAAGTTGATATGCCAAAAAAAAAGTAAAAGTGTAAACACTTCAGGCAAAAAGATGTCCGATTGTATAGAAGTCTGAGAACATGACTCTACTTCTCTCTTGATTTATTACCTCAGTAAACATTGTAAACATGAGTTTATGGTCTCAATCTCTAGTTTCAAGTCTTCTTCAATACAGCATGATGTTCATTTAGTACATTATGGTCCATTTAGAGTCAAACAGACCATAAAGCAGGGGATGCTTTAGGGCGGGGCTACCTTTGTCCCCCTACTTTACGCTCCTGGCCCAATTTGGCATCGCAGCTGGTGTGAACCTGTTAAAAGATGGACTCTTGTTGAATTTGTTGACAATGAGAGAAAATGAACTGCACAAGGTCAGCTTTGTAGCCTCTAGCTAATCATTAAGTTAAACCTTTAGGGCCACATATAGATAGTCTGCAAGGACTCCTCAATAGAGTAAAATCAGATCTTACTTTGACACAGCGATGTTGCGCTTTTGGGGGGGGGATCAATTTGTTTGTTGGGGTAATACTAAAACACAGAGAGGGGTTGCCAATAAAGAGGTGGCATCAAAACAAGCTGCATTCACTGACACATGTTGACATCTCTTAGCCAGGTCGATTTCCTCTGCCAGCAGCCTTTCTATCCAAACCTTTAACTCTAAATGCTGTGTAATCAGTAGCTGCTCTGGAGCGTTTGGCGAACGCTCACCAAAGCAATGTGTCCTCCAACAGCTCAGCTTGCATAATTCCAGCATGGATTTTTCTTTTTGTCAGTCAGAGGGACTGGCTGTGCAGACTGAGTGCAGCTTCCAGAGTCCTGGTGGCTTTTAAAATAAATCTATCTGGCTGCTTTTCTGTTTTCTCAGGCAAGATGGTTTTGCAACCAAGGACAACAAAGCCATTATTCATCACGGTGGGCAAGACAGCAGTTTAAAGTTTTATGGAGGCTCAAGGTGTGCCTTTGTAAGCATGTCTCCTCTTCAACCTTGGCCCATGAAAGCCTAGAAAATTGGTAAGTTAGCCTTTTGGCAGGTTATTTTACTCGATAACCATAGTTTCTTCATGCGTTCTTTATTGGCTTTTTACATCTAAAAAAGTCAGCAAATATATACAGATGTCATTGATAATTATAGTTTTAAGGTTGTATTGTGTGTGCAGCTGTAAATGCACACAAAGATTGCTGTATTGCTGTACTGAAGAAGACTTGAAACTCAGTAAAACTCTTTCAAAAAGAAGTCTGGTTGTATAGAAGTCTATGAGAACATGACTCTACTTCTCTCTTGATTTATTACCTCAGTAAACATTGTAAACATGAGTTTATGGTCTCAATCTCTAGTTTCAAGTCTTCTTCAATCTGTCTGTGAACAACATACATCATACATGTTTTATGAACACACAAGAAAGGGCCTGAAATCATAACTTAGAGGACACTGTTCAGTTGTTATTTATTTGAGTTGAGTGCATGCACAGCAACAGCAACAACAACAGTGCTGACAGCTCATACCATCACATCCTGACATCCATCCAGAGTCGCTCGGTCTGAGGGCGTTTCAGAGCGATGTCCGCCAACGATTGCATGAGTGTGTGAGTCTGTTTGGCTCCTGCTACGGTGCTCATGGAAACAAAAGTCAAAGCTTAAGAACATAGCTTTTGGCCACAGACTGACACCTGCTGTGATGAGTGTGAGGTTGTGTCTTTAGACCACAACTCGCCTGTATGTGTGTGTGGGCCCTCTGGGGAGACGTGACCCAACAACAGCAGAGTCTATTGTGTGAGGTCTCTTTGTTTCCCTCTCAGATCTCCTGTGTGGATCCTGGTCTCTGAGCCTGACTTTGAAAGACTAGAAAAAGAAGGTGACTGTTTTACACCCTGTGGTGGGAAAAAACATTTTTAAGAAATGATTTCTGATTGGGCCGGCGCAGCGATCTCCGTGTAATGAAATGCAAATGTCTCTCAGACGGTGAAAATGTGTTTTTAGTCCATTGCCACCTTCACAGCGGGCCTGGGAAGCTCAGATGTTGGTGCTTTGATGTTGGAGCTGGGCTCATGATGCCTTCGTGTCATGTCGGAAGTGTGCTTAGGCTCCAGTGTCATGAATTGTGAAAGAGGTGCTATCACAAGCAGCAAACACCGATTCTGGCAAACACGATGCTGAAAGTGATCTGTTTTGATCATCTGAGCGCAATTGATTTTATTTATGTTAACCAATTTCAGCTGTAGTTTATCCATGGTTGACTTTAAAGTCACGGATAAAACATTTTTAATAAAGTGAGGTTGCATTCATGTCAAATTTTTAAAGTGTTTCTTTTCTTTTTTTATGTAATAATGCAAGTTTTTTCAGCCTGATTTTCGACATCTTACATTATGGACGTCTTCACGTTGTAAGATGCTTTACACAGACGGTAGAGACACACACACACACACACACACACACACACACACACACACACACACACACACACACACACAGACAGACTTAATAGAAACTGTTGGCAGTCCTCCTTAAATGGCTGAGAAAGGGAGGGTTTACAGCCTCTGTGGGAGTCAACATCTTGTCAGGGTCCATCGGCAGCAAGCCTTCTGCAAGAGGGTGATAACCTCGAGGCAACACGTCCAACTTAATCATCAGTAAGAGTCTGACCTAGAAGAGGAAATGCAAAGAAAGCAAATACAGACCCTAAAACACAACAAACAAACTGCATCTTTATGTATAAATTTGCATGACAAGTGACAATTTCTTCCTTCTTTTTTTCTTGAATTCATCCAGTTGAACATGCAGGTAATATAAGAACCAGTTACCTCCACAACATGCATGGTAGCAGCGTTTCAACACGTCACACAGAGCTTTTGAATTATCAGAACAGTTGTTTCTTCAGTGGAAGGCTTCAGTTTGACAGCAAAACTGCCCTAGAAATGTATAAATACATGATTGATAGCATAATATCATATGTAATTATACACTATTGGCTTGTGTCTAAAAAGCAACATGTAGCTTCACTATAATCAAAAGATCCAGAGCCTTTGCATTTAGAGAACTGCTGCGAGCCATTTATTTGTGAAAGAAGATTATAGACCAATGAAAGAAATATCAATAATGATTTTTCCTCTCTATAGTCTGGAGATTTGGTTTTGAGAGCAACCTGTAAATGTCAATACCAGGCATGATTGAGCTGCATTATGTGCCTTCAGACATTAATCTGTAGTCTTTTTTTTTTTTTACGCAGCTGCATCACACTTCCTTGCTGCAGAGTGCTGAACAAGATTAATAATATTACATTCAAGGGGGTGCTGCTGTATATGAAGCCATCGTGTTACGGGACCATCGAGGAGATCTTTCTTTATTATTTATTCCTCATGCATGACTCACATCTATAGAAGAAGGACGGACATCCGAAGGAATTGTCTCAACACAATCAAACTGATGCTTTGGCAAACATGTAACTCTGCACGATCTGCCTCTGTGAAGTAGCTGATGTGTCCAGTTAGTCCCATCTTCATCTCCTGCATGTTTGAGTGCTTACAGACATCAACTGTCTCTGGGTTTTTACGATGCAGGTACAATCAGGTTCATATATATATAAAATGCCCTGTTTGTTGCAAATAGCCAATTTCATGCAACATGGGCAGATTTATTTGAGTGGTATTGATTAGCCTACTCTACTGTGTCGGAAAAGAGGTTATTGCAGTGGCAAAAAATGATCGTAATGTAAAGTGCAACACAATTAATTTGCAATACAGGTTTTGGCCAACAATGGAAAAAAAAAGTCACATTACTTCTCAGGTCTTCTGTAAAAAAATCAGACGTGAAATAATAGTGATTAGCATTCAATACAACAGTGCAATATGCCAGATAGTGTTATACATGTTATTTTAAAGGCCCTTAATGCTGTGATACACTGCAGTGGATATGTGTGTGTGTATTTGTCCCTACCAAATAAAATGAAATTAATAATAATATTGCTGCTGTCATATGAAAACCTTGTATTTTCAGAAACTAAAAAAAAAACTAAGCTAGACTTGTTGATTGTGCATTTTCTGAGATAATCCAGCTGTCCAGTTTTTTTCAGTGTAACAGGAAAAAAAAGATCCTCTTAAGCCACAGAACATTATGTAATCCTTCATTTTCCTGAATGTGGAAATCATCAAACACAATAGTTTTTACCAGCAGCTTACAATGTCTTAACACAGCTGCAGTGGGACATAGAAGTGGCGATGGGATACGATTAAAACAACACAGTTAATGAGCAGGACGTAAACTTGAGAAAATGAACATTGTCTCTCCTGCTGAGGCAGAAATCAACTGTAATTGATCAGCCGTCGTCCTCTTCGTTGAGACGTCGCTGTGTCTTCACACTGAAAGTGTCGGGCTCATGCTGAGGTGATGGACTACGGGTGCATTCAGCTACATCAATCACTCTTGGGACTCCAATGAATAATTTCAACGCTCTTAATATGCGGCAGTAAATTGAATTCATTATTGATAACTACCATCAAGTAATGCACGCTATCTGCTTGTTAAAGAGGATCTTTTGTGGCCTGGAAATGCTACAAACATCCATTATGTTTGATATTTAATAAATCATCACTGAAGGTGAAGTGGCTGCGCTGCTCTCTGAATAGAACTGCCTTGAGATCAGTTCTCCGTACTTCATCCGTTAATTTGATACCACCCCACTTGTATCATTTGTTTTGAACGAGACAAGTAATCTGGTTCGGAGATGAAATAGTTGCAACAAAGGTGGTTATTTTCAGACGGCCACAGGTTCCAGTGAATGCCGAGGCTTTTTAAACATTTAGGCTCGATCGCCTGAATAAAGCCTGCCGGGACCGATGTACTCTGCTGAATAGACGGAAATGATCAATATGAAATGAGAAAAATAGTCCCCTCAAAACCCACAAACTCAACTCATGAGATGGGACCCTCTGGAGAGTTGTGTGATAAATGGAAAGCTGCTTTTTTTTGGTTGTTGCTGTTTCTGTTATTTATCTTCCTTTTTTTCTTAAAGTGTCAATCATTAAGATTTCAGTCCTGGTTGATTTAGACTTTTTGTTTGTGTAAAAACAATTGAGTTTAGCAGTCTGGAGTCTTGTCTGTACATCACCATCACAATTGTGTGCATAGTTCCATATTCCATGTGTATAAAATGGAGGGAAACTGTTTTTTTTACAGGAATATCGCCACAGACACCCAGTTCCTAATACTGCAAATATACATATTAGAATACTTTAATGAGCTCAGTAGGCTCAGCCACTGTTGTGTTATAGATAGGGGACTTAACAGACATTTATGGACACGAATATCTTCCAGTTTCAGAAGTTCTGTTTCACCTGAATTTTAGAGATCTACAGTGGCTTCACTTCAAACACGGGTTTGTGATGATTATCATTTTCCATTGAGCTGCATTGATGTATCCTAAAGTGAGCTTCTCCACTGGCCAAACAAGAAAAGATTGACTGCTTAGTTCATGGTGACCATTACTCATTTATTCCACCATGACCAATCTGTTGTAGTGGATGGAAGGCATGTTGTTTGTTCTTACATCTCTTATGTTGTTGTGATGCAGCACAATGAGCAGTAACTATTTACAATACTTTATGTTCAGCCTTTTCTGTTTCTTCTTCGGCGAATGGTGCTTACTCCGTGGAACTTGATGTCACGTGATAACAGGTGGTTTATTGACCTTTTACAGCTTGTAAACTGAAGAACGTAAGTGTGCACACGCAGTTTGGCAACGACAGTACGGTGGAGTGCGATAGCTTGTCAAGCAATGCCAGGCCTATAACCACGAATAGAGAATGCAACCTAAACAAATGCATTTTCCAGATCATTGTGTAGAAAGAGTGTGTAGATACGTTAGCAAGTGGCCCAGTGTTTAGTGTCCAGATATGAACATGTATTTGGTGCAGAAACCTAGCGGGTAACGTTGTTCCTGGCTTCACAGAGTCACTTGGGCTCGACACCATTCGCTCACCAAAAATGTCCACATTTGGAGGTTTTCTGCTGACGGTAGCTGACTGTGTCTCAGACGCCATTCTGGACTCACCCAAACGCGTGACATTGGGTTGAAATGTGATGACTAGAAAGTATGTCTGTGAAAGACAAACTGAGGTCGACTTTGGCAGCATTGCTTCCCTTTAGTTTAAAATGGAACTGAGCCATTGTTTTCTCTGTAGGCTTGATGTGTTGATGACTCGCAGGGTTCTGCATCTTTTTTTTTTAGCAGCGTTGCTATATAAAATGTTGGAGCCATTTGAAGTTTTCTCTTTTTTCAAACTGCAGGATGCATTATTAATCCCTACCCACTAGAGATGGTGGAGGTAGAGCTGAGATGGTGCCGCCTCTTCACTTTTCTCAATATGTTCTCGACCTGAAAACCCAGAGAGTCTGTGAAAGCTCTTGTTGAGGTCCATCTTCTTTTGACCGCCCATGTAGTTAGCAGTTTGAGAAGACGTGACTTAAGCTATTTGCACCAAAATTACCGCACATATGCAGGTTTGCACATATGGAAAAACAAGCCACAAACGATAGACTCCTTTCCCATTGCCAGTAGACAATAGACTTTCTGTTGTTGTTTTTAATGGCTAGACAGGTTGGACTTCACGAAAATGGTGGAAAACAGGGTTAGTAAAGAGTAGAAAGCAGCATAGAGGTCGGTGAAAATGTAATAATATCTGTTACTAATTCAGTCTCACTTTTAAACTTGGCGTAGACTAATCTGGAACAATGTTTGAGCGCTGTATGGACAGAGATGGACAGAATTTGTGGCTGGGCATCATAGCATCGCGACGGTGTTTAAAAAAAAGATACGTTTTGAGAAAGAATTTAAAAGATTATTTAAAAGATGTGACTTAGATGTCACCTTAGGCTGCGTCCTCACAGGGGAGCAGAAAGTCAGCAATGTGGCTCGGGGCTGAACCATGAAGTTCTTTAAAGGTGATCAGTCACAACATAACCAAGCGCTGGTTCTGTTGTCCAAACCGTACCAAGTACTTTTCTTTCTTTTTTGTTTTGTTTCAATTTCACAGTAATTTAAAGCCAAACTAAGATGTGTTTCTTAGCCTAACCAAGTCGTTTTGTAGCTTTTCTGTTGTGTTTTGTTTCAGTCTATAATGTTAATCGTGTGTTTGAATCTAAAACAGTAACCGTTATCTGTTTGAATGCAGTGTGGGAACGTCATTTTGTGGGAGAACGAGTTGCACAGTCATACCAGGAAAATGGACTTCACGAAACAGCCGACATAAAAACCTTTTACTCTGCTAATGGCCAGGTCAACAGACGTGATTTGACCGTATGTTCATATTCAGCTGGCTGAGAACAGGGTGAGAGGGAAGTTTCATCTGAACCTTTTTTTTTCCTGCACTTCCGTGCTTCACCCACTCAGGTTCTTTTCTGGTTGTTTTCCGGTGAAGCAGATTGTACAGCATGTTGTGAAGTCTAGCAATCCTTTTTGTGAAGCCTTTTTTCTTATATATGGTAATTTTACATATACTGATGTACAATTTAATGATTCATGATTGCATCTCCCACAGATCTCCATCTCACCATAACCACTGCTTCCTGCTACACAAGTAAGAAATTAACAATCTGTGACCTGTGGCTCTTCAAAACTTGAACTTTTAAAACCTGATGACACGTTGATACGACGTTCTCCCTTGTGTTTCTCCTGCACTTTACAAAGTGAAACGTTTAGGATATAGGATAGGTTTTTAAGAACGCCATAATGGGTAAGTAAGTAGTAAGTAAGTAAGTAAGTAAGTAAGTAAGTAAGTAGTAAGTAAGTAAGTTAGTAAGTAAGTAAGTAAGTTAGTAAGTTAGTAAGTAAGTTAGTAAGTAAGTTAGTAAGTTAGTAAGTAAGTAAGTAAGTTAGTAAGTTGTAAGTAAGTAAGTTAGTAAGTAAGTTAGTAAGTTAGTAAGTAGTAAGTAAGTTAGTAAGTAAGTAAGTAAGTAAGTAGTAAGTAAGTAGTAAGTAAGTAAGTAAGTAAGTAAGTTAGTAAGTAAGTTAGTAGTAAGTAAGTAAGTAGTAAGTAAGTAAGTAAGTAAGTAAGTAAGTTAGTAAGTAAGTTAGTAAGTAAGTAAGTAAGTAAGTAAGTTAGTAAGTAAGTTAGTAAGTTAGTAAGTAAGTTAGTAAGTTGTAAGTAAGTAAGTTAGTAAGTAAGTAAGTAAGTTAGTAAGTTAGTAAGTAAGTTAGTAAGTTGTAAGTAAGTAAGTTAGTAAGTAAGTAAGTAAGTTAGTAAGTTAGTAAGTAAGTTAGTAAGTTGTAAGTAAGTAAGTTAGTAAGTAAGTAAGTAAGTTAGTAAGTTAGTAAGTAAGTTAGTAAGTAAGTAAGTAAGTTAGTAAGTAAGTTAGTAAGTTAGTAAGTAAGTTAGTAAGTTGTAAGTAAGTAAGTTAGTAAGTAAGTAAGTAAGTTAGTAAGTTAGTAAGTAAGTTAGTAAGTAAGTAAGTAAGTTAGTAAGTAAGTTAGTAAGTTAGTAAGTAGTAAGTAAGTAAGTAGTAAGTAAGTAAGTAGTAAGTAAGTAAGTAAGTAAGTAAGTAAGTTAGTAAGTAAGTAAGTAGTAAGTAAGTAAGTAAGTAAGTAAGTAAGTTAGTAAGTAAGTTAGTAAGTTAGTAAGTAAGTTAGTAAGTAAGTAAGTAAGTTAGTAAGTTAGTAAGTAAGTTAGTAAGTTAGTAAGTAGTAAGTAAGTTAGTAAGTAAGTAGTAAGTAAGTAAGTAGTAAGTAAGTAAGTAAGTAAGTAAGTAGTAAGTAAGTACGTAAGTAGTAAGTAAGTAAGTAGTAAGTAAGTAAGTAAGTAGTAAGTAAGTAGTAAGTAAGTTAGTAAGTAAGTAAGTAGTAAGTAAGTAAGTAGTAAGTAAGTAAGTAAGTAAGTTAGTAAGTAGTAAGTAAGTAAGTAAGTTAGTAAGTTAGTAAGTAGTAAGTAAGTAAGTTAGTAAGTAAGTAAGTAAGTAAGTAAGTAAGTAAGTATAGGTAAGTAATTTTCTTTAATGTATATATGATCATGAGATACAAGTTGAGCACTGTTTCCCCTTATCTTAATTAGGGCTGGGTGATAAAAAACGATCTTTAAAAACTTCACAATAACAATTACAAATGTATTTATGTATTTGTTTTTGACAAAGTTATTCTTACACGTTGCCCCCTTATCAAGGCCGTGCTGAAATAAATAACATTTATTTTTCACAATAAACACTTAAAATGATGAAGGCACTTGCAAATGCCAAGGTAGTGCAAGATCTGAACATGCCATACGTACTGTCAGCCGTTATCCATAGTCTGTCACAAGAATGATCCAAAACAATGTCCAAAGCACTGAACAGCTGCAAAGCTTTTTTGTTTGCAACAAAGCACAAATTGTGATCCTGTGTTTTTCTACCATCTTGTTTCATGTATTTAATTACATGTAAGTTATATTATGTAATATGCACACACACGATCAACATAAAGTGTATAAAGTGTCTAACGCATGTTGAAGATATCAATGCAGGGCATTCTGTTTCAAGCACAGACTGTATAAAAGTGGACATGGTCGTCGTGACTTCACACATTGGTTTTTGGACTGACGTTTTGAAGCCTCGGGTTCAGCATTTTAGTCATCGCCATCTTGAATTTTGGCAGTCACCAACTTATTTTTTTTGCAACCAGTGAACGGAATTGACAATATTTGGACTGTGGAGGATTGACGCTGTGGTACACCTGTCAATCACAAGGTAGCCCCGCCCTAAAGCACACCATCAGGGAGTCGCCCCCTGATGGACATTAGAGAGAATGCAGCTTTAAGCAACTTCAGCATTGGCTTCACGTTTCAGAACTGGAGGTTGACTCAAATGCTGCCTTCATTGAATGTTTTGCTGTAAACCTTAACATGCACACTATTCACAGTATTATGTTCCATCGTATTGTGTGTAAGGTGGAGGGTCTTCACTCTGCCTTCGGTAGGGCGACGTACTCGTGAGACTATTCTGGAAGCAGAAGTAACTTTTCAAAATAAGCCTTCAATAATGGAGAGTACAGAGCTGCAGAGTTTTATTCAAAACTCCACTAAACCAAAGTAGAACTTCTGTATTCATACATGCAGACGGCGTGAAATGATTAACTCGATATCAGCTCTTTATCCAAAACTCTAATTTGATTCATTTGGATTGAATTATATTAGCATATTAATGGTTCACAGGACTCTTTATTGATCCCTGAGATATTTTCTCTTGTATCCCCTTCTCTCACAGGGGATCAAATCAAATCAATCTGATGCTATTTATAAAGCAGGAATCGTATTACATTTAAAAGCGCTTTAACAGAAGAAGCAATGCAGCCATCTGCGAATAGGACATTAAAACAATAAAAGGAGATTATTAGTAAAAAATAAAAATAGATGGCTAGGATTCAGTGTCTTGCTCAAGGGACACTGCTGACAGAAGAACTACAAATAGAGATTGGTCATGAGTTGAACCAGAGAGTACTGGAAGAGTGACAATCTGAACCAAAGTCAATGAGGGTTTGAGCTGGTGAGGATCAGTGTGTATCAGGGTCCAGTGAGAAGTCTCTCTTCAGATAAGTGTCCTCGGCGTCCAAAGTGCCATTACCACTTCCACACTTCCAATACTGATTCCTGCAGCGGGGACAATGTGAACCCAAAAATCCTTTTTATTGATGACTGGAATGCCAATAACGCACTGAAGGACCAACATCTATTTCAGGGAGTCTATGAGAGCGAAAAAAAAACGTTCACACGTCTGGGTGTGAAACAAAGAACAGACTGAATGATTCGACACATGGGAGTTAATATGCACCTCCATAGAAACATTTCTTAGTTAGAGTTAGATGAACTGAACAAGTCATAGACAATGACACTTGTTTGTGTTACATGTTATTTAAAGTTATTTAATTTAATTGTATGTTGCATGTGTCGTATGTTCTATGTTGGGTTGAATCTGTGTTTTTTTTCCTTCGTTGATTTTCTGTATATTCTGTATATATGTATATCTGTATATTAAGACAAACTTTGGAGAAGTATACTTACTACATTACCCCAAATGCATTGCGAGAGCACTTTACCACGGCAAGCAGGAGGAGGAAATTGAAGCCTTCGCATATTGATGTAACGTTAAAGCAAGTCGAAAAAGTTTGGTAAAAGCGTCAGTCTGTCAAAAGTAAATACGGGAGGGCTTTTTTAACATCGGTAACTTTCGGGAAAGTCATTTATTACTGTCTTCAGCGGCCACGCAGGCAGAACAAGTTGGTTATATCGTCAATTCTACGTTAGCAGCAAAGCTAAAAACAACTGTAGCTAGCAGCAGCTCGTAAAGCTAGCTAGCTACCTCACTTCCGCCTTCTTCTTTAAGCGCAAATATTTAAAGGTTTCACGTGAACCAGCAGTTGAAAAAATGCAACAACATGGTCGTCTTAAGAGAAGGAATGTGTCCTGGACTGGGTGAGGATTTAGTCCGTGACCTGCGTGCTGCTGGTATTACAACAGGTGAGTTGTGTGTGTTGAGGAGAGGCTTCCGTCTTAATTAAAAACAACAATAACAAACATGGTGTCTTGTTTTCACAGTGGAGGACGTGGTCTCATCTGACATTGAGGAACTTGCTCAGAGATGCACTGTGTCGTATAAGGTATTTAATTAATGTATTAATTAAATACTGTGTGTATTGACCCTGACAACTATGCATGACCACACTTTCTGCAGTAATAACCTTATCATGTGCAATATTACATTTCAATTTCATGTGCAATATAACTTTCTTCTACTTCTTTCAACAATATCATTGACTGTCTCTCTCAATATCGTGCTCAATATTACTTTTCTATTTTAGTTTCCATCAGCCACTGGTGTTAATATCACTTATTATACACTTTATATTGTTACGCTTGTATTTAGTCTTCTTTGTTGCATTTTACTTTTTGTATTTTATTTGAATTTTTTACTTTATTTATTTACCTTACTCTTATTATGTTCTATTTTGCAATGGCGTCGGTATTCATTACTTTACACTTAATAATTGTTCTATATATATTTATATATGTTTATATTCTATTGTTTTTGTTTAGCTGTTCTTCTCTTGTAATCTTCAATGAAACTCTGAAGAATTTCCTTGAGAATTAATAAAGATCTATATCTTATCTCTTATGTCAGTGAGTGAACACCACCAGATTGGATTGTCAGTTTCCAGTTAAACCATAAAAAACATAATTACACTCTCTAAATCCAGGAGGTGTTTAAAAAAACATGCACTGCTTCAACTAAACCCCTAATCCAAACATATCCTCCTCGTAACATATAACGGACATCACTGGAGACAGTGTTGGAAAGAATACAAATCAAAAAACCAAAGACACCCACACGTTATTCTTGGCAGCGACAGTGCAGAGTGGGAAGCTCTGACCAGTATGATGTTGATCTTTCACAAAGTTTCACCCACACGCAGCACAAGTTAGGTGAGCTACAATTAAGAAGAAAAGATAGCCGTCGTGTACGCACACCTCCCACTGGGCTTGTACACGTGTGGCAGGCGAGGTCGCCTGGTTAACGAGCCAGGCAAAGTTGTTTTTCTACATTTAATTGTATTTACCAACTCAGCAATTACAACTAGACTGCAGCGTTTCTTGTAGATATAAATTGCAATATTGATATTTCAATATAAATCCTACACACTGCACATACTGTATATTGTACATACTGTAAATAGTCATCCAGTCCATGTACATCCACACAGTATTCATTCCTTTGCACTGTTTGTTAGCTTACAGCTTACAGATCACTTGACCTGTAGAAAGATCGTTTAGTTCTTATTTTACTGTTGGTCATTGGTGTTTTTTACACATATTTATATAATATTTACACCTATTTTTTTCAGTACTTATGCACGTAACAATCCTGTCTATTCTTTACCTTTGTTTGTCCATGTTCTATTTCTGTGTCAGCACATTGAGGGAGATGCAAAGTCAAATTCTTTGTACGTGCATATATATACTCGGCCAATAAAGGTGATTCTGAGATAAAACAGAAGTTGCATTGGAAAAATAGTTAAATGCATCTATTTAGAAGTAAAATAAGTATATTTTAATATAACTGTACCTGTACAGTAAGCGGTAAACAATAGAAAAGTTTCTAGCTATCAGGAAAGCAAAAGTAAAACAGAAGTCTCATTGGCTGGGCCATAATCAGATTGAACCCACGAGGAGAGGCCAGCTCCTTTAGTTTAAGAGAACCACCAAGCGAGAGCAGAGATCATGAAAGAAATTCTGCCTAACTCAGTTCTGACCTCTTATAGATAACGGAAAACTTTTTTTTTTTTTTTAGATCATAAATAGTGTTTTCCTCCAAACGTTTTCAGAGATATAAGAGTGCAATTATTAAGGAAAGTGACCCAGAAGGGCCTTCTAGATAAAAGTGTATCAGTGAATAATTGTGTGGGTGGACAGGGCACGGGAGTCAACCCAAGCCTTCGAGGTGGAAAGATGAGTGAGAGCTTCTCAGTGAGCAACACATCCTCTGTCTGTACGTGCAGCCTGAACACGTGCAGGAAAATCATCTGAGAGCCACGTTAGAAGAGTCTGAAATGTATAGCACGGTGTTTTATCCATACTTTATGTAGACTATCAAACTTCCCTCCTCTGTGACTGTAGATCCTCCAATGACTCAACGCAGAATAAATGGAAGTACCCCCCCCCCCCTCTCATTGAGATCATTACATTGCCTGCAGGGGGTTCAGGTTCATGCTAGTGGCCCGAGCCAGACTCCCTGACCAGCTTGTTCAGCCTGCAGGCATCCCCTGAGCTGATGACCCGCCTCCCTCTGGTCCATCGGACTCCTGCTGTTGATCTGAACCATTGATGTGCACACACACACACATTACAACGGCTAGGAGGTCGACGCGAGGTCACCTGCTCCCCAACATGCTCCCCAACATGCTCATCGGACTGAAAGCAGCCTGAAACTAAAGCTGCTCGAGGCGAGCTTTCTATCTAAAAACACATCCATCCTATGAGCCCACGTCCCAAATTGGGGCAACAGTGTTCGCACTAATTGAGACCCAACAGATTTGCCTTATTTTCCCAAAATACATTTCATGCTGTTGGACATGAACTTGGCAGGAGGAAACCCGCTCTGCCAAGAGGAAGAGACTCATCAGAATAACCCGCTACCAAGAGTATCGAAACTTCTCCACTCAATTTAGACCTGCAATACATCCTTTTTGTGCCCAGAAAAAAAAAAAAAAAAAAAAAAGACTATTTGTCAGAGTATGTGAGCAGAGTGCAGCGTGATATTTTTAAAACAGTTGTAGCATTCTTATCTCCCGCTATAACCTGAAGCCCTCCATGGTTTGTTGCACAGAACCTTCTGAGGAGCCGGGTCTCCTTAAAAACTCTTATTTCATTTGCAGGACGTAGCTGCGCACGCTCCAGCGAGCTCCGTGCACCTTCAGCTGCATAATACACGCATACAATATGAGATCAGTTTGTTTGATGCATGTCAAGTATGAATGCATACAGAATATACTCCATACTAATGATGTTGTCCTTTGATTTGTATACATGCTCCCGTGGACATTGACAATCTGTCATGGAGGCCTGTTTTGGGCTCTATCGATGCATAACCAGAATGCAACCCCCCCATCTGAGTAGATGTTTGTTGTTGGACATAATCCAGTCTAAATGTAAACATAGTTTAGTACTATTTAGTTAGGTTAAAGTCATTCCAAAATCTGCAGTGAAGTCTAGTCAAGCAGCAAAAGAATCGAAGTATATCTTCGTAAATCTACGATCACAAAGCAATGAAAGAAAATCATCTCTCTTTGAAGTTACAACTATTCGTTAGGTGACTGGTTTTGTGAGTCTGTTCTTTTTTTAAAGTCACGCTGTATTTTTCACTTCTCTACCGTCATTGTCACTCATGTGACAATATTCTTGATTTTCCCGATAATGGAATTTCACCACAATCGACTTACTGTGAGTGAGTCACACTCCGATATTGCCCCGTCCCTGGCTGCGACCCTCATGTGCTGTACATTTCTCTATTTCAGGCTCTGTTTGCCATCCGCCGAGTGCTGCTGGCCCAACACACGGCGTTCCCCGTGTCAGGCGCTGATCTGTATGAAGAACTATTGAGCTCGACAGCCATCCTCTCCACTGGAAATCCCAGGTAAAGACGATTCTGCACACACAGCACAGCACACTGCTTTGTCTCGGGGATTTAACGGCGGGCTTCGTGCCACAAGAGCTTAAAGGAAGATTCACCTCCAAAAGCAAATATGTATTCCTAAGGACAGCTCTCCACATATTGAATTAAACGTGTTCAGTTTAGAGGCAAAAGTGAATTTGTGGTGACGCTTATCATGTCGTGGCTTCTTCTTCAGTGCCACCTGATGATATTTCAGATTAAAGTATTTGATTTGCGTAGTCGTAGTAGTAGCGGTATTTTGTGTGTTTGGAAAATTGCAGGACATAGTCGATGCAAACAAAACAATTTACATGTTGCACCTATTTAATTTGTGCTTAAACCAGCATTGTTGGAGCAACGGCTGCATTTTATACATCATTAAGTCAGGTGCATCGATTTTGACATTTTTGCTCTTCAGCTTTGCAGACCAGCACAGACCGTCCACAGTCACAGGGAAACACATCAGATCAATAGTATTGTGCATCACAAGATGTTTTGTAACCAGATTCCTCTTCATCGATCCAATTTTTGTCAAACTAAAGTCTTTTCAGTGCCGTTAAAATCCAATTTGCATTGAACTGTGCAAGTAGAAAGTGCACGTGGAGTGTGGCAGCTGCAGTTAAAAATACAGCAGAGTGTTTTAAACCTGGCGTGTGTGCAACATTTTAGCAGCGAGAGCGACTTCTTCGCTTGTTCCATTTGGCTCGTAGACGCAGCCTAAAGTGGCTTCTGATATATATCAGCTGCAGTAACTTGCCTTCGAGCTAGACTACTTTCCACAAAAAAAACAACCAGAACATCGCTGACAAGTCCTTCAAAACATTTTGGCGTTACATGTTAAAATCGAAATGACTTGAAGGATCACAGCCCTGCTGAGAGACAGAGCGTCCCAATGAGACGTGTGCTGACCTCACACTTATCTGAACGCAGTCAAAGCGGAGCAGATCAATTCCTCAGAAGTATTCCTCAGCCGGGACACATGGACCGGGTCAGCTCTGTGAAATGGGCCAGCATGGCATCATTTATACCAGAGTATCTTTTCTACACATAAACTCACTCTTACAGCATAATTAATGACCACAGGTGTTTGTTTTTTTACTCTCCGTGGCTCCTCTTTAAGTGCTTTTCATAAATGAGTTAGTGCTGTGGATTAGTGATATGAAAGTGAATCAGCCATGTGTGATTGGTGTGTCTTGGCTGCGCTCTACTGGTGAGAAGATGAACTGGTGAATGATGCTCTTTGCTGTCCACGGTGTCACACTTACAGTCAGTAGGGCTCGTGGTTTATGCAGAGACAGAATAAAAACACATACACTAAGTGTAGGAGGTGCAGCAGTGTGAGAAATAACTGGTGGCAATCGGAGCCTCCAGTCTTTTGCTGAAGTCCTCCACAGACTCCGTAAACGGGATGTAATGGATGCCAGCCAAGGCAACTAGGATGCTCACTAAGGATTATATGGTTAACAATAAGGCCACTCGCACAACTACGTCCTGTGACAGAATACACATGCACACGCTCAAACCCGATACGTAGACCTCGGCTCGGCTTCTTCTTCTAGTCGCCGCCCTGGTGTCCAAGAAGAGGAGAGACGACGTCCTGCTTTAACCCAGCTTCTCACGAAAGGCACTGGATCAAATGCATCCACTTAGGTCCAGAAACAGACGTAACGCGTCTCTTGTCTGACTGTGTCACAGCTGAAGATCGTCTCTCACACTCACTATTCATATTTGTGATTACGTGTTTTTGCAGTTTGAATAATGAAAGCTGCTGAGCGTTAGTAGGCTTTTAGAGACAGTTTAGTGATGATTGCGAAGTGAAAGATAATTGTTTAATGATTTAGGGACCCCAAGTAATTGAGGCTTTCAGGGGGTCTCAAGTGTCAATCAAGGGGTCTCGGCCCCCCCAATACATCAGCCCTGTAATACATGCTGTAGGTTCTGTAATCTGTTGATGCAGGATGATATTTCCTGCTTTACCGGCTAATGCTGAGTGTGAAGACAGGTTTCTCAGCTGATCGGCTGCATAGACGGAAGAGAAGATCTCGCTGGTCTCTGCAACAGAATCAGTGAACCGAATGTAAAAAAAAATATATATATATTCATTATAAAAGCAGCGTTTCTCTGAGGGAACGCAGCCTGAATGAGATGAAGCCAGAAGCCCTGAAGGCTATAAACACTGTTTGGACTTCTCTTCAGCTTTCTCACTCACGTCGGCTGCTCGACACCTTTTGGCATATTATTTGAATGTCTGTTTCCCTTTTCTTCTCCCGGCTCTTTGATATATGCACAATATATGAATGTCGTGAGCCCAGAAAGGAATAAAAAGAAGGTGATGGACGTAGAGTTTTTGGTCTTATTTCAAGCAACGAATAGAAATGTCAGTTTGAAATCAAAAGAGCTCAAAGAAAACCTTCCAAACATAACATAATAACAATAACCAAAAGTGGTGTTGAACCTTCATACTTACATCTCTATGTTGAAATGCACAGTAGGTAGGTAACAAGAGTTTAACCATTATTTAGCTGTCTCCTTAAATATCATCAAGACGTCTTTGACAGCACAGAAGCACACTAATGCTACTTGCATTTCACACACCTCCATCACAGCCCAAGTCCGAACAAACAAATGCAGTATAATCCTTAATAACGAATGATAAATGGCGCTCATTTTGTTTTCAGCCACAGAGAGAGAATCAAACACAGACAAACAGAAAGAAACCTTATCAGATCTGCTGCTGCGGGGATTTGTCAAACCAACAGGGTGGATGATAAGCTATGATAATGGCTTTATTGCTGTCATCAGCTTGTGGAGCCCACGTAATATTTTTGTCAACACCTGATGGTGTAATGACACATTGATATTATAATGCTGCTTGTAGAAATGTTTGGGTGCGATCAAGTGATAAGATTCAGCCTCAGTCACTTGAAACCTTATTTAAAAAGAGCAAATAATGTCTTCTGTCAAACCCTTGTCATTAGAAATGCTCATGAGCCCACAGCCACCTTTACAAGGAAGCTGCAAAAGACACCAGTGTGACGCTGTTTAGTTCCATTGTTTGTTTCAATTATTATCCAGATTTCTGGGTATGGCAGCAGGAAGGAAATGTCTGTCCACAGGGATAACAAAGTGTCACAACAAAACTAGACTAGAATGAATAATCACCATTTGTATGCCAATTACTCACCCTGTGACCTTGAATCCTTGAAGAAAACCTCACTATTTAAAACACTTCTGCTTAAACCAGTCTTGCACAGATGTGTTATTAGTCCAAAGTGATTTAGATTGTATGGTTTTAGCAACAGATCCACGTGTTCAGGAAGTAGAGAGCGTGCGACTTGATAAATCAGACTTGGATTATGCTTAACGAGATGTGTGAGTTTGTAAACGGATGTCTTGATGTAGTTTTGCTGTTGTTAAACGCGGCCTCACCATTTACTTCGACTTTTCTACATTTTTTGATTCCTCGTAAACCAGTTTTCTTCAAGAATTCAAGGTATCACGGGGAGGATCATTCAATAGATAGTTATCATTTTAACAACAGAATTCGAGCCTCGTCATTGCTTCCTCTCCAGTCATACACTAAGATAAAGACCTTTAGGTCCAAAGACGGCACAGTACTCTGATGTCACTGATGAGTAGGGATGCACCGAGCCAGCTTCTTAGTCCTGATACACGGATACCTTGGGCTTTGGGTATCAGCCGATAATGAGGACCGATCCAATACCAGTGTTTGACGGAATGGCCATAGACTGTATATACGAAGTGAATGTAGTCATCGTGATGTCACCTATTGGTTTATGGTTTACTGTTTTGAAGCCTTGAGTTTGCCGATTTGGCCGTCGCCATCTTGTTTTTTGCAACCAGTGACCGTAAGTGACCATTTTTGGAATGCAAAGGAGTGAGATAGAGACGCTGTATACTGCTCTGTAGAGACCTGTCAATCACCATATAGCCCCGCCCTAAAGCATCCCCTGCTTTATGGTCTGTTTGACTCTAAATGGACCATAATGTACTAAATGAACATCATGCTGTATTGAAGAAGACTTGAAACTAGAGATTGAGACCATAAACTCATGTTTACAATGTTTACTGAGGTAATAAATCAAGAGAGAAGTAGAGTCATTTTCTCATAGACTTCTATACAACCAGAGGAGTCGCCCCCTGGTGGACACTAGAGAGAACGCAGCTTTAACACATGAAGCTTTGACTTCACTTGTCTGGAGGTTGCTGCTTGTGTTTGCCTCACTGTGTAGAAGAGACTGGGATCAATATTTTATGGCAACATCAGGCTTGACTTAAATATTCCCGACTTTGTAAAACCGAATGTAATAAATAAATAGATAGGTATGATTTATTTTTTTAAATAATACATTTGTACACCAGCTACTTGGTAAAAAAAACTCAATTCAAGTGTAAACCTTTTTGCTGCATTAACAAATTGGTCAAAATATAAAGAGGGATTAAAATTCCAGTTTATAATGTATATCATTTCATGAACATAGAATTGAGCTGATTGGCCCCGTTGCCCCGATCCAACCGATCGAGTCAGTACCGGTACCGGTGCATGCCTGCTGAGTGCAGCCTCAGAATCTGTGCCTCTTCAAGGAAAATCGCTTTCATCCTTCGCAGCTCTTACAAGAACACAACCTGCTGTTTCATCAACAGTGCAACTCTCTTCGCTCCATCGTCGGAGGAGGCAGGAATAATGGCAGCATGTCCGTCCCCACCAATTCTCCTCTTCACGATCACGCTGTGGGTGATGAGAGCCGCTCTTAACCAGCGAGGCTTAACCTTCAAGCTGAGGGACCTCGTCTATGTAGATTCAACTGCACCGCTGTGACATCCGTCACCACACGAGCAGGCGGAGATGATGAGATTCCACAAACTACACAGATCGCTGAACGTCATCACAGACCAATGAAAACATTCCAGTGCTGAAAGAACAGATGGGTAAAGCGGTACGACGGAAAACGTTATCTTGGTGATGATCGAATAGAAATGCAATAGCAACACACCTTGTTTTTACAGCTGGTGCTGATGGAAATACCTGCAGATTGGTGAAATACATCTTCAATTCTCTAAAGCATCCGTGTTTTATGTGTATTTTTCTAATATATAATAATAATAATACTGAATTCCACTAACTAGATTGCAACTTAAATCAGTATAAAATAATGTAGAGTTTGACTGTGTGCAGCAGTTGTTTGGTATTCCGTGTTTGGACATATTTGGGTCAACACTCAAAGCACAGAGGTTTGGTACTTAAAACAATATAAACATCAAAACACAATGGCTCTTGTATGGAGACAACGTCGGGCCGTGAAGGCCCTGTTGAAGCTGAAGGAAATATTATTATTATTATTTTTCTCTCAAATGAATTGCCTTTTTGGGGCTTTATCATATCCCAAAACTCCCCAAATGTGGCTTCCCTGTATTCAGTGCTGCATTTTGGCACCAGATGTTCTCATATAAAACCACGTTCTGCACATCTCCCTATTACTACAATAATAATAATAATAATACACTTTTATTGTGGATCCAATGCTCTGTATTATATTTGATTCTGCTCCACAGGTTAGGTGTGCAGCTTTAATTTCCATTTTAGCAATCCACCCCGCTAAGAAGTGAACCACCAGCGTAAGACTGTAAGACCAGGGATCACCCTGAAGTTACCTCGCTGATCCCAAATCCGGCTCCGTAGTCCTCTTGTTAGGGCTGCAGCAGCAAGTTGCCATGGCAATATAGCCAGGTTAAAATAGAGCCGCCTTCATAACATTGAAAACTGTCTTTAGGCTCAACACACACGCGCACACACACACACACACACACACACACACACACACAGCACTGCTGTTGCTTTAGAGGTGCTGGTTTCTTTTCACCATTTCACCTCTCATTTAAAAGTAGAGGAACTTGTAAGCTGATAGAAAAAATTAATTAATAAACAAAATAGCAGATTCTTTAAAAACAGACCAACACAAGTGGAATGCTTTGTCATCAACTCAACTGTACGGAAAAAAGTACAACTAAACAGGCAAACATTTTAATATTACTGTATTAAATGTAGATTTTATTATATTATATTAAATATAGATTTTATCATTTTATATTACATTACATTACATTATATTACATTACATTACATTGCAGGATTCTTACTCGAACCCATGGAACGTTCTTGGTTTTCTTCCCCTCAGAGTGTGTCAGCACCTCAGGGTTTGGATCAATGAGAGCCTTCTTCTGCTGCTCCCTGGTCTCGTCTTGCTCCTCTTCTATGCCCTTGCCCTGACAGACCTCTTCAGCCTGGAGCTTACTGACCTGCTCCTGGTTGGTTGAGTCCTGTTTTTCTTTCAGGTCTTTCAAATAAGTCTTCTCTTTCTCAGAAACGTGGTCCTTCAGGGTCCTGATCTCCTCCTCCAGACTTTTCTTCTCAGCCATCAGCTGCTTCATGGCCTCCAGGTCTTCTTTGGTCTTTTCAGCTTTGGGCTGGTTCTCTTTCTCAAGCTGTTTCTGAAGGATGTCGCTCTTTTCTCTTTCAGCCTCGAGCTCAGTTTCATTCCTCAGGTTGATTGTATTTGAAAGTTTCAGCTTCTCAAGTTCTTGTTGGAGAGCTTCACTTGTATCTTTCTCAACCTGGATCTCTGCTGAGAACTTTTCTTGACTGATTGCGTGAGCCGCTTTGAGCTCCCTCACTTCTTCGTGCAGGGTGCTGTTTTTCTCCTGTAGGAGCTCATTCGTCTCCACTTGTTTCTGGAGAGAGTCTGATTCCATCACCTGTCTCTCCAGTTCGGTGGTAAGCTGCGTCACCTTCTCCTCCTGACAGCCGCTGAGGGTTTCACTTTGCAGCTTCGCTTTCAGCTCCTCCACCTCATTTCCAAGAGCCTCCTTCTCCTGCTCCCAGATCTTGTCCTTGTACTCTTCTTCGAGCTGGCTGAGCCACCTGCTCTCTAGCCTCCTCCAGTTCTTTGAGGCGCTCCTTCCTCAGTTCAGACTCCGAGCAGTTTTGGGCGACCTCCTGCGAAAGGACTGAGCCGGCTATTACGGGGTAATTCAGCTGTCTGGCTTGGTCCTGGTTGCTGTTTCTACCCTGCTGCATTTATTAGCTGGTAGACAATTACACAAGGGTCTTGTATAAATGTATATATAGACACCCTGCTGATGTCATCATGAGGTCACAACCTTCTGCCAAACTTCCTCCTGAATGTTTGAATGAGGTGCTAAATTCAAAATTGAGAGCATGATTTAGGGATTGCTTCCACTCGGCTCTCAGACAGAACACATTCTGTTTTGTACTTGTTTTCAAAGAGAGTGAATCGTGCGCGCTGCTTTTGTTTTGCTGAGCGCCTCTGGGTTTTTTTCCGCTGTATGCGGTCGGCTAACGGAGCGGTAGCCCGTAACTGTGCGAGTTATGTGTTGCATTGGGGAAATGGACCAAAGTTGTTGTTGCACCTCGGGTGTTGGATGCTTGCGTGATTAAACATCACACATAACACAGTGACTGATCTAAATACCGTGTCCGTACATAACCGCGAGGCACAATGGCGGCGCTACAGTCTGAGAGACACAACTCCAGTGAAGCCATGTTAGCGGCGAATAGAGAAACTGTCTCGTGTGTTTTGTGCCATCTGATCGGTTCTTCTGATTGGCCTTTATAAAGACCACCGAATAAAGTATTTAGAACGAAAATATAGCCCGATATGGCAAATCACTCTTGAAATTCCTCGTTCGCTCTAAAGAAACCTGACACCCACTGTGCACTTGCTCAGCAGAACTATTGTTCACTAAATGAAATGAGATCGGTAAAGGGAGGTTACGGTAGCACAGCAATGCTATTGGCCGTTGACGGCTGATTGTGAAACTTGTGCCACCGTGGCCCTCTTTAAACCTCTGTATCAGCTCGGTAGGAAATGAACGGACCTCCAGTGATTCGTTGCGTAAGTTTCTTGCTGTGTGAACTCATAAAAAGAAGAGGAGAGGTGGAGGAGGTCAGGGGTGTGTGAAGGTGGAGCTCAGGGAAGATTTACCTCGGCAGCCCCAAAGAACCCACAACGAGTCCTGTGAATACAGAGCGTACCCATCTGCACACGTCCAATGCTGCTGTTCTAAAGGAAGAGGTGCAGACTGTGGGTGGTGAAATGGGAATTCTTTGAGCAGAGTGGTATTAAAGAGAGCATATAAAGAGGATCAAATCACATTACAAACAAACACAATAATGGCCCTTCTGCTTATGTTGTCCACCTGATTACAACAGTACATGCATATTAAAACAAGTATAGACTTTACATTTAGCAATGTATTGTTTTTCACTTTATTCTTTGTTGGAACTGTATGTAAATTAGTACCAAATATCTTCAGTAGACACTCCCATTAGACTAGAACAAACCACACCTACACACACACACACACACACACACACACACACACACACAAATGAATGAAAAGCCAAGTATTTTTGATCGATTAAATTTGAAGGGAGCAGCCAGTGGCGGTGCTTGATAAGCAGCAGTGAAATTAGGAATTGGCCGAACACCTTGAAGAATATTCTGGAGCCTGATGCAAGCTCTGTTTTTATTATCCTCACCCAACTGCAGCTTGTTGTTGGCTCCGCGGTCGGCCGTGGACTTAATTGTTTATTACATGGGATGGCAGTTGTGAGTAATAAATTGCACCTTGTTTTGTTGCAGCTTAGATAAGCTGCTGGATTCCGGCTTGTATACTGGAGAGATAACGGAGCTGTCTGGAGGCCCGGGAAGTGGCAAATCTCAGGTGAGCTTTTCCTGCCTTCCCTCTCCATCACTGATCATTTCCGCCTCATAAATTCCCTCTTTTTTCTTTGAAATTCCCTCCTCGCCTATAGAACAACAAGTTGTACTCTGCTGAAACAATTCTTCTCGGAGTTTAGCTAACACAAGTTATCCACGCTATCATAAACTATTCCCTGCGCGGCCGTCTTGTCTTCTAGGTGTGCTTCGGCGCGGCGGTGCACATTTCCTACCAGCTCAAACAGAGCGTTATATTTATCGATACGACAGGAGGGCTGACTGCCAGCCGCTTGCTTCAGATGCTGCAAGCTGAAACCAGTAACACAGAAGAGCAGGTGAGCTGATGGAGGGTTGAGCTTTGAACAAAATATTACACGAGGCGTTATACAACACAACATGAAGCACAACGTGAAGCACAATGTGAAACACAACGTGAAACACAATGTCATCTCGCAGATGGCGGCTCTTCAGAGGATCCACATCTTCCGTTTGTTCAACGTCTTCTCTCTACTCGACTGTCTGTACGGTCTTCGCGGTGGCAGACTTCAGCAGGTTTGTTTGCGGTTACCCCCCCCCCCCCCCCCCCCTCCCTTTTTGCTTAGAATATACCAACAGTCCTGTTGTTCCCGGGGAACATATGAGAGAAGACGGATCAAATTCTCAGTAATGTAATTTTGTCACATTTGGTATTAGGCGTGTGTTGGCGGCGGCTCTGTCAAGGCGGTGATCGTGGACTCGGTGTCGGCTGTTATCGCTCCTCTACTGGGAGGCAAACAAAATGAAGGTGATGTCTTTTTCTGCATCATCCCACCTGAGGCTGTAAACTCTAACAAATATATAATGCATATCACAACACGGTCCCCATACATCTTTTGCAAGCATGACATATAAGTAAGTTCCAGTCGTGAGAAAGTGTGACAGTAACACTGAAACGTTCGGATCGTCACATTAAAACGCTGAACCGTCACATTGAGAGTAAAGAGCTGTTTTCATGAACCTTGGAGCTGCTTCAACTTAATTCTCACATTTTGAGAGTCGAAATGATTCAAGTTGTTAATCCAAATGAACTTAATTGCAAAATATTGGTTTATAGAAAGATCCTAAACTGTGATCTAATTAAACAATCACTCAATACTGCCGGGTTCAAAGGGTTCAAATCTGAAATAAACCTGCATGAACACCTGTGAAAAGACAAAATACGTAGTTAAACCGTATCTGAAAAAAATCAAAAATAGCCGATTCGCTGATTCATGGGGTGATTTGTTAAATCTTACAGCCACTTTAAGCAAACACCACTCGTTTATGTAGAACAAGTTTCAAGTGTGATTAAACTATGATTGAATGAACGCATGAGCAACCTCAGCTTGAGCTCTGAGACGTTTGTTAGAAGACAGATATCGTTCATTTTCCTTGAAGCACTTTCTTGTTCTCCACACAGCAGGAGCAGGTCTGCTCCAATAGAAAACCAGACCAAACAAAAGACTGTTTCTACAGATCGGAGGTTAAAGACCAAGACATCAGCTCAGTTAATTCCATCATCTTGTAGTGAATCATAAATGAAGTGGTCATGTCAGGTAATAGAAAAGGAATCCTTTCAGTATATGTGGCTGCTTGTTAGGGCTGCTTGATTATATACGTATATTACATTATATTATTCAACATGATTACTCATTGACTTTCTAAACACTTAAAAAGAAAAGTTTACATTTTAAAGTTGAATGCATCCATCCGGAGCACGTAGAGAGCAGAAATAAGAAGCTAGAACGTTCGAGTAAACAATTTAACGATAAACATATTGGTTGTAAAGATACGAATGGTGATGACACGGCAGATAAAGTCACGCCCACAAAGCGTGAGCAAATGAGACCTCGGTCCGTGTTTCAGGACAAGCCGGGAGCAGGAGGGAAGACAAAACCACAAATACAGCAATCTGTCACGTGATCAACAAGAACCGGCCGAGCTCTGCACAACGACATGCAGCTGTAGACCTTTTGCTACACAAGAAAAACACGACAAAACCAAACCAGCAGTGCATTTCTGTGCAGATGTTTCAGTGATTAACTAAGTAATTAGAATTCATGAAGGCTTCATGGCCGTCCCTCTAATACGCCGTGGACGGACCGACATTGCCGTCTCCAGAGCTGCGCTGCCAACGTTGCTGAAAACAAAATGAGTCAACCGTAAGAACATTAAAGACTCTCCAAAAACCAATATCTGTAGCCTGACTGTTGAACTGCACGGAGAGAGACATTGTATATTCTGTACATGAACAAACCTTCCTCTGCCTGCAGGCATGTCCTTGATGATACAAGTGGCAGGAGTTCTTAAGACAATGGCAAAGGACTTCAATGTGGCTGCTCTGGTAAGGACGACACAGTCCTTGACTGCTCTGACTGCAAGATGCATCTCCAGAGTCCCTCTGAACTCTGAACAAACTTGACACTTCCTCTCGTTATTGCTTTGAGACCTGGAATGAAAAGTAAACTTTCTTTAGTCTAAGAAAACCAACTCACGATTAAAAACAAGAGGTTGCTGACAATTACATGATTCAAAAACATTCAATCCATTTGTTAGTGCAGGTGTGTGACTGGAGGTTATAATAATGTAAGATATGAACTAATCACATTAGCATGCAGCAAAGAAGACTTCCCCTTAAATCATTGAGTTATTTCAAGTGAGATAAAGATAATTTGATCGGCTGTTTCATGGTTCCCTTTGATGAAAGTAGGACAATCTTTTCTCTTCCAAAGCTTGAACTATCGCTCACAAGCTACACTAAACCATAAAACACAATGATAAAATGCTGTGATAATCCAACCAAAGAGGAGACATGATGGGGTCTGGGCCTGCAGGTTACAAACCACGTCACGAGAAGTGTCGGCGGGGAGGTGCAGCCGGGCCTCGGTGAGTCGTGGAGTCACATCCCCAGAACCAGGATCCTGCTGGAGCGAGAAGAGAGGGCCGCGGACATCAGCCACTCAAGTGTTCGCTCTGCAACGCTGATCAAGTCCTCGAGACAGGTACGACCAGAAGCACCGACTCGCACACCATCTTTTGGCTTTTTTTACAACCAATGAACGAAAGTGACTTAGAGACAGCGAGCTGTCAATCACAGTAAGCCCCGCCCTGCTTTATGGTCTATATGACTCTAAATGGACCATCATTATATTGTTGAGAGGCAACTGCCATTTCAACCTTGACATGGGCAGCGCAGACCAGATCCTTCTGTTCTCACCTTTCACAATAAAAGCCCCAGACATATTCACTGCCTTATGTTTACTAGAGGAAACTCAAATTCACTCCGAGCATTTAGCTAAAAGGAAACGCTGACAGTAGCTCAGACAGACTGACAGACGCTGTCACTAGGATCCTGGTAGTTGTTCCTCTACCTGTAAAACTATTCAAACTTTTTGTCGAAAAAGTGCAAATTCGCATTGCCGGGGAGTATTCGGCATTTGTCATTAATTCGTAATGTCCACAGAGTGTTAAGGCCTTAATTCACAGAGACAAACGTACGTTTTGTATCATGTATAAACACATCTATAAGTAGTAGACAGTAGAAGCTTCTACTTATAGCAAACACATAAGTGGACTTTGAGCGAGTATTAATGATAACAGGACAAAATTGCCATGATTGCTGAATACTGTTCTACAGTCTGTTACTTTTTCCCCCCTCTCCCATTAATAACTGTCAAAAAAGGCATTAATTATACATTTTCTGTTCTGTAGTTACAAAAGTGTCTGTCAGACGAGCCAAAGAAGCCCTTTGATAAAGCACATTCAGAATGAACATGTTTTATATTGCAACCTAGTTGTGTGTGTGCTTTATTCTAAAGCTAGTAAATGAACCCTCTCATCTGCTTCACCTCGCAGCCTTGTCACATCAGAGAGGAGTTTGACTTGCAGTGGTGGAGTCGCTCTAAAGAAGGCTCCTCAGGGAAGAGGAAGCGGGATGAGACTGATTCCTGATGAGAGCCGACTGTACGTCTCTACCCAAAGGTACATGAATGTCTCTGCACCGGATATACAACATGTTTGAAGTTTCTATTTTATACTACACAGCACTATGCAAATATTTCAATGATAGCAACATTTTATTCCAATCAAAACGGTGCTACGATCTCATTGGTTTGTTGCCGTCAACTGTGGAATCATGTGTAATAGTATTAGTAGTATCCTCTGTGTGTGAGTGCATAGATAATAGACTGGTTATATGGACATAGAGGCCTTTTTTTTACCCGTTAAAGAGGGAGGAATGTAGAGGAAGTCCTTTCTTCTGTGCATCTTTCAGGCTCTTCAGGGGAAGCAGGATCATGTGGCTTTTGCCCCCTCAGAGCTTCAATACATTCAAACATTTAATTAAACCACCACATAGCCTGAAGCCCCCTGGGGATGAAGAGGCTAATCAGATTTTTCCTTGAAAGCCATTCATATGCAGGGGGCTGCAGTTAAACCATCCCAGCATCTCATTGAAGTCTCATAGTCTAGACTCAAAGTGAAATGTTCTGAAATGAGGAGGAAAGCCTTCCTAAAACAACAACTGCTTGTCACATCAGGATCTTAAAAAGTATTAAATGTTGATACATTTATTTAGCGACGATAAAGGCTGTGGAGTAAAAAGTAGTGGAAAGTCTTGTAAATGCAAATGCCACTTTCCGATGTATTCAATTTTGTAGCTCGTTGTCGTTATGTATATTTTCCAAATTTATAATAGGTTTGCGTGAATGTTTTCATTGTGTCGGTGAATAGTGTGATTCTGTGTTTATTTATGGAATCAGATTTGACAAACTCTGAAAAAAGGACAACCCGGACCGACTTCTGCTTGATGTCGCGCAAAGGTTTCGTTACGCCCGGGTGTTAAACTACCGAGTACATGGGGAAATGCAAGTTTTTGGACAAATGCCAGGAAGAAATTTATAGCATCCATACCACTAACCCATCACATGTAAAATGTACTGTTTATTATGACTTTTGTCTGACTTTTTTCGACATGCTATACTATGACTTTTTTATGACTTTTTTCGACATGCTATACTATGACTTTTTTCTGACTTTTTTTCAACATGCTATACTATGACTTTTTTATGACTTTTTTCAACATGCTATACTATGACTTTTTTATGACTTTTTTCAACATGCTATACTATGACTTTTTTCAACATGCTATACTATGACTTTTTTCGACATGCTATACTATGACTTTTTTCAACATGCTATACTATGACTTTTTTCGACATGCTATACTATGACTTTTTTCAACATGCTATACTATGACTTTTTTCAACATGCTATACTATGACTTTTTTCGACATGCTATACTATGACTTTTTTCGACATGCTATACTATGACTTTTTTCGACATGCTATACTATGACTTTTTTCGACATGCTATACTATGACTTTTTTATGACTTTTTTCAACATGCTATACTATGACTTTTTTCGACATGCTATACTATGACTTTTTTATGACTTTTTTCAACATGCTATACTATGACTTTTTTTATGACTTTTTTCGACATGCTATACTATGACTTTTTTCAACATGCTATACTATGACTTTTTTCGACATGCTATACTATGACTTTTTTCAACATGCTATACTATGACTTTTGTCTGACTTTTTTCAACATGCTATACTATGACTTTTTTCAACATGCTATACTATGACTTTTTTCGACATGCTATACTATGACTTTTTTCAACATGCTATACTATGACTTTTTTCGACATGCTATACTATGACTTTTTTCAACATGCTATACTATGACTTTTTTCAACATGCTATACTATGACTTTTTTCGACATGCTATACTATGACTTTTTTCGACATGCTATACTATGACTTTTTTATGACTTTTTTCAACATGCTATACTATGACTTTTTTTGACATGCTATACTATGACTTTTTTATGACTTTTTTCAACATGCTATACTATGACTTTTTTTATGACTTTTTTCGACATGCTATACTATGACTTTTTTCGACATGCTATACTATGACTTTTTTCGACATGCTATACTATGACTTTTTTCAACATGCTATACTATGACTTTTTTCGACATGCTATACTATGACTTTTTTCAACATGCTATACTATGACTTTTTTCAACATGCTATACTATGACTTTTTTCGACATGCTATACTATGACTTTTTTCGACATGCTATACTATGACTTTTTTCAACATGCTATACTATGACTTTTTTCGACATGCTATACTATGACTTTTTTCAACATGCTATACTATGACTTTTGTCTGACTTTTTTCAACATGCTATACTATGACTTTTTTCAACATGCTATACTATGACTTTTTTCGACATGCTATACTATGACTTTTTTCAACATGCTATACTATGACTTTTTTCGACATGCTATACTATGACTTTTTTCAACATGCTATACTATGACTTTTTTCAACATGCTATACTATGACTTTTTTCGACATGCTATACTATGACTTTTTTCGACATGCTATACTATGACTTTTTTATGACTTTTTTCAACATGCTATACTATGACTTTTTTCGACATGCTATACTATGACTTTTTTATGACTTTTTTCAACATGCTATACTATGACTTTTTTTATGACTTTTTTCGACATGCTATACTATGACTTTTTTCGACATGCTATACTATGACTTTTTTCGACATGCTATACTATGACTTTTTTCAACATGCTATACTATGACTTTTTTCAACATGCTATACTATGACTTTTTTCAACATGCTATACTATGACTTTTTTCGACATGCTATACTATGACTTTTTTCGACATGCTATACTATGACTTTTTTCGACATGCTATACTATGACTTTTTTCGACATGCTATACTATGACTTTTTTATGACTTTTTTCAACATGCTATACTATGACTTTTTTCGACATGCTATACTATGACTTTTTTATGACTTTTTTCAACATGCTATACTATGACTTTTTTTATGACTTTTTTCGACATGCTATACTATGACTTTTTTCAACATGCTATACTATGACTTTTTTCAACATGCTATACTATGACTTTTTTCAACATGCTATACTATGACTTTTTTCGACATGCTATACTATGACTTTTTTCGACATGCTATACTATGACTTTTTTCAACATGCTATACTATGACTTTTTTCGACATGCTATACTATGACTTTTTTCAACATGCTATACTATGACTTTTGTCTGACTTTTTTCAACATGCTATACTATGACTTTTTTCAACATGCTATACTATGACTTTTTTCGACATGCTATACTATGACTTTTTTCGACATGCTATACTATGACTTTTTTCGACATGCTATACTATGACTTTTTTATGACTTTTTTCAACATGCTATACTATGACTTTTTTATGACTTTTTTCAACATGCTATACTATGACTTTTTTCAACATGCTATACTATGACTTTTTTCGACATGCTATACTATGACTTTTTTCAACATGCTATACTATGACTTTTTTCGACATGCTATACTATGACTTTTTTCAACATGCTATACTATGACTTTTTTCAACATGCTATACTATGACTTTTTTCGACATGCTATACTATGACTTTTTTCGACATGCTATACTATGACTTTTTTCGACATGCTATACTATGACTTTTTTCGACATGCTATACTATGACTTTTTTATGACTTTTTTCAACATGCTATACTATGACTTTTTTCGACATGCTATACTATGACTTTTTTATGACTTTTTTCAACATGCTATACTATGACTTTTTTTATGACTTTTTTCGACATGCTATACTATGACTTTTTTCAACATGCTATACTATGACTTTTTTCGACATGCTATACTATGACTTTTTTCAACATGCTATACTATGACTTTTGTCTGACTTTTTTCAACATGCTATACTATGACTTTTTTCAACATGCTATACTATGACTTTTTTCGACATGCTATACTATGACTTTTTTCAACATGCTATACTATGACTTTTTTCGACATGCTATACTATGACTTTTTTCAACATGCTATACTATGACTTTTTTCAACATGCTATACTATGACTTTTTTCAACATGCTATACTATGACTTTTTTCGACATGCTATACTATGACTTTTTTCGACATGCTATACTATGACTTTTTTATGACTTTTTTCAACATGCTATACTATGACTTTTTTTGACATGCTATACTATGACTTTTTTATGACTTTTTTCAACATGCTATACTATGACTTTTTTTATGACTTTTTTCGACATGCTATACTATGACTTTTTTCGACATGCTATACTATGACTTTTTTCGACATGCTATACTATGACTTTTTTCAACATGCTATACTATGACTTTTTTCGACATGCTATACTATGACTTTTTTCAACATGCTATACTATGACTTTTTTCAACATGCTATACTATGACTTTTTTCGACATGCTATACTATGACTTTTTTCGACATGCTATACTATGACTTTTTTCAACATGCTATACTATGACTTTTTTCGACATGCTATACTATGACTTTTTTCAACATGCTATACTATGACTTTTGTCTGACTTTTTTCAACATGCTATACTATGACTTTTTTCAACATGCTATACTATGACTTTTTTCGACATGCTATACTATGACTTTTTTCAACATGCTATACTATGACTTTTTTCGACATGCTATACTATGACTTTTTTCAACATGCTATACTATGACTTTTTTCAACATGCTATACTATGACTTTTTTCGACATGCTATACTATGACTTTTTTCGACATGCTATACTATGACTTTTTTATGACTTTTTTCAACATGCTATACTATGACTTTTTTCGACATGCTATACTATGACTTTTTTATGACTTTTTTCAACATGCTATACTATGACTTTTTTTATGACTTTTTTCGACATGCTATACTATGACTTTTTTCGACATGCTATACTATGACTTTTTTCGACATGCTATACTATGACTTTTTTCAACATGCTATACTATGACTTTTTTCAACATGCTATACTATGACTTTTTTCAACATGCTATACTATGACTTTTTTCGACATGCTATACTATGACTTTTTTCGACATGCTATACTATGACTTTTTTCGACATGCTATACTATGACTTTTTTCGACATGCTATACTATGACTTTTTTATGACTTTTTTCAACATGCTATACTATGACTTTTTTCGACATGCTATACTATGACTTTTTTATGACTTTTTTCAACATGCTATACTATGACTTTTTTTATGACTTTTTTCGACATGCTATACTATGACTTTTTTCAACATGCTATACTATGACTTTTTTCAACATGCTATACTATGACTTTTTTCAACATGCTATACTATGACTTTTTTCGACATGCTATACTATGACTTTTTTCGACATGCTATACTATGACTTTTTTCAACATGCTATACTATGACTTTTTTCGACATGCTATACTATGACTTTTTTCAACATGCTATACTATGACTTTTGTCTGACTTTTTTCAACATGCTATACTATGACTTTTTTCAACATGCTATACTATGACTTTTTTCGACATGCTATACTATGACTTTTTTCGACATGCTATACTATGACTTTTTTCGACATGCTATACTATGACTTTTTTCAACATGCTATACTATGACTTTTTTCGACATGCTATACTATGACTTTTTTCAACATGCTATACTATGACTTTTTTCAACATGCTATACTATGACTTTTTTCGACATGCCATACTATGACTTTTTTCGACATGCTATACTATGACTTTTTTCAACATGCTATACTATGACTTTTTTCGACATGCTATACTATGACTTTTTTCAACATGCTATACTATGACTTTTGTCTGACTTTTTTCAACATGCTATACTATGACTTTTTTCAACATGCTATACTATGACTTTTTTCGACATGCTATACTATGACTTTTTTCAACATGCTATACTATGACTTTTTTCGACATGCTATACTATGACTTTTTTCGACATGCTATACTATGACTTTTTTCAACATGCTATACTATGACTTTTTTCGACATGCTATACTATGACTTTTTTCAACATGCTATACTATGACTTTTTTCAACATGCTATACTATGACTTTTTTCGACATGCTATACTATGACTTTTTTCGACATGCTATACTATGACTTTTTTCGACATGCGATACTATGACTTTTTTATGACTTTTTTCGACATGCTATACTATGACTTTTTTCAACATGCTATACTATGACTTTTGTCTGACTTTTTTCAACATGCTATACTATGACTTTTTTATGACTTTTTTCGACATGCGATACTATGACTTTTTTATGACTTTTTTCAACATGCTATAGTATGACTTTTTTATGACTTTTTTCAACATGCTATACTATGACTTTTTTCGACATGCTATACTATGACTTTTTTCGACATGCTATACTATGACTTTTTTCAACATGCTATACTATGACTTTTTTCAACATGCTATACTATGACTTTTTTCGACATGCTATACTATGACTTTTTTCGACATGCTATACTATGACTTTTTTCGACATGCTATACTATGACTTTTTTCGACATGCTATACTATGACTTTTTTCGACATGCTATACTATGACTTTTTTCGACATGCTATACTATGACTTTTTTCGACATGCTATACTATGACTTTTTTCAACATGCTATACTATGACTTTTGTCTGACTTTTTCCAACATGCTATACTATGACTTTTTTATGACTTTTTTCGACATGCGATACTATGACTTTTTTATGACTTTTTTCAACATGCTATACTATGACTTTTTTCGACATGCTATACTATGACTTTTTTCAACATGCTATACTATGACTTTTGTCTGACTTTTTCCAACATGCTATACTATGACTTTTTTATGACTTTTTTCGACATGCGATACTATGACTTTTTTATGACTTTTTTCAACATGCTATACTATGACTTTTTTCAACATGCTATACTATGACTTTTTTCGACATGCTATACTATGACTTTTTTCGACATGCTATACTATGACTTTTTTCGACATGCTATACTATGACTTTTTTCGACATGCTATACTATGACTTTTTTCGACATGCTATACTATGACTTTTTTCGACATGCTATACTATGACTTTTTTCGACATGCTATACTATGACTTTTTTATGACTTTTTTCGACATGCGATACTATGACTTTTTTATGACTTTTTTCAACATGCTATACTATGACTTTTTTCGACATGCTATACTATGACTTTTTTATGACTTTTTTCAACATGCTATACTATGACTTTTTTTATGACTTTTTTCGACATGCTATACTATGACTTTTTTCAACATGCTATACTATGACTTTTTTCAACATGCTATACTATGACTTTTTTCAACATGCTATACTATGACTTTTTTCGACATGCTATACTATGACTTTTTTCGACATGCTATACTATGACTTTTTTCAACATGCTATACTATGACTTTTTTCGACATGCTATACTATGACTTTTTTCAACATGCTATACTATGACTTTTGTCTGACTTTTTTCAACATGCTATACTATGACTTTTTTCAACATGCTATACTATGACTTTTTTCGACATGCTATACTATGACTTTTTTCGACATGCTATACTATGACTTTTTTCGACATGCTATACTATGACTTTTTTCAACATGCTATACTATGACTTTTTTCGACATGCTATACTATGACTTTTTTCAACATGCTATACTATGACTTTTTTCAACATGCTATACTATGACTTTTTTCGACATGCCATACTATGACTTTTTTCGACATGCTATACTATGACTTTTTTCAACATGCTATACTATGACTTTTTTCGACATGCTATACTATGACTTTTTTCAACATGCTATACTATGACTTTTGTCTGACTTTTTTCAACATGCTATACTATGACTTTTTTCAACATGCTATACTATGACTTTTTTCGACATGCTATACTATGACTTTTTTATGACTTTTTTCGACATGCTATACTATGACTTTTTTCGACATGCTATACTATGACTTTTTTCGACATGCTATACTATGACTTTTTTCAACATGCTATACTATGACTTTTTTCAACATGCTATACTATGACTTTTTTCGACATGCTATACTATGACTTTTTTCGACATGCTATACTATGACTTTTTTCGACATGCTATACTATGACTTTTTTCGACATGCTATACTATGACTTTTTTCGACATGCTATACTATGACTTTTTTATGACTTTTTTCAACATGCTATACTATGACTTTTTTCGACATGCTATACTATGACTTTTTTATGACTTTTTTCAACATGCTATACTATGACTTTTTTTATGACTTTTTTCGACATGCTATACTATGACTTTTTTCAACATGCTATACTATGACTTTTTTCAACATGCTATACTATGACTTTTTTCAACATGCTATACTATGACTTTTTTCGACATGCTATACTATGACTTTTTTCGACATGCTATACTATGACTTTTTTCAACATGCTATACTATGACTTTTTTCGACATGCTATACTATGACTTTTTTCGACATGCTATACTATGACTTTTTTCGACATGCTATACTATGACTTTTTTCAACATGCTATACTATGACTTTTTTATGACTTTTTTCGACATGCGATACTATGACTTTTTTATGACTTTTTTCAACATGCTATACTATGACTTTTTTCAACATGCTATACTATGACTTTTGTCTGACTTTTTTCAACATGCTATACTATGACTTTTTTATGACTTTTTTCGACATGCGATACTATGACTTTTTTATGACTTTTTTCAACATGCTATAGTATGACTTTTTTATGACTTTTTTCAACATGCTATACTATGACTTTTTTCAACATGCTATACTATGACTTTTTTCGACATGCTATACTATGACTTTTTTATGACTTTTTTCGACATGCTATACTATGACTTTTTTCGACATGCTATACTATGACTTTTTTCGACATGCTATACTATGACTTTTTTCAACATGCTATATACTATGACTTTTGTCTGACTTTTTTCAACATGCTATACTATGACTTTTTTCAACATGCTATACTATGACTTTTTTCGACATGCTATACTATGACTTTTTTCAACATGCTATACTATGACTTTTTTCGACATGCTATACTTTGACTTTTTTCAACATGCTATACTATGACTTTTTTCAACATGCTATACTATGACTTTTTTCGACATGCTATACTATGACTTTTTTCGACATGCTATACTATGACTTTTTTATGACTTTTTTCAACATGCTATACTATGACTTTTTTCGACATGCTATACTATGACTTTTTTATGACTTTTTTCAACATGCTATACTATGACTTTTTTTATGACTTTTTTCGACATGCTATACTATGACTTTTTTCGACATGCTATACTATGACTTTTTTCGACATGCTATACTATGACTTTTTTCAACATGCTATACTATGACTTTTTTCAACATGCTATACTATGACTTTTTTCAACATGCTATACTATGACTTTTTTCGACATGCTATACTATGACTTTTTTCGACATGCTATACTATGACTTTTTTCGACATGCTATACTATGACTTTTTTCAACATGCTATACTATGACTTTTTTCGACATGCTATACTATGACTTTTTTCAACATGCTATACTATGACTTTTGTCTGACTTTTTCCAACATGCTATACTATGACTTTTTTATGACTTTTTTCGACATGCGATACTATGACTTTTTTATGACTTTTTTCAACATGCTATACTATGACTTTTTTCAACATGCTATACTATGACTTTTGTCTGACTTTTTTCAACATGCTATACTATGACTTTTTTATGACTTTTTTCGACATGCGATACTATGACTTTTTTATGACTTTTTTCAACATGCTATACTATGACTTTTTTATGACTTTTTTTCGACATGCTATACTATGACTTTTTTCGACATGCTATACTATGACTTTTTTCGACATGCTATACTATGACTTTTTTCAACATGCTATACTATGACTTTTGTCTGACTTTTTTCAACATGCTATACTATGACTTTTTTCGACATGCTATACTATGACTTTTTTCGACATGCTATACTATGACTTTTTTATGACTTTTTTCGACATGCTATACTATGACTTTTTTCGACATGCTATACTATGACTTTTTTCGACATGCTATACTATGACTTTTTTCAACATGCTATACTATGACTTTTTTCAACATGCTATACTATGACTTTTTTCGACATGCTATACTATGACTTTTTTCGACATGCTATACTATGACTTTTTTCGACATGCTATACTATGACTTTTTTCGACATGCTATACTATGACTTTTTTCGACATGCTATACTATGACTTTTTTATGACTTTTTTCAACATGCTATACTATGACTTTTTTCGACATGCTATACTATGACTTTTTTATGACTTTTTTCAACATGCTATACTATGACTTTTTTTATGACTTTTTTCGACATGCTATACTATGACTTTTTTCAACATGCTATACTATGACTTTTTTCAACATGCTATACTATGACTTTTTTCAACATGCTATACTATGACTTTTTTCGACATGCTATACTATGACTTTTTTCGACATGCTATACTATGACTTTTTTCAACATGCTATACTATGACTTTTTTCGACATGCTATACTATGACTTTTTTCGACATGCTATACTATGACTTTTTTCAACATGCTATACTATGACTTTTTTATGACTTTTTTCGAAATGCGATACTATGACTTTTTTATGACTTTTTTCGACATGCTATACTATGACTTTTTTATGACTTTTTTCAACATGCTATACTATGACTTTTTTTATGACTTTTTTCGACATGCTATACTATGACTTTTTTCGACATGCTATACTATGACTTTTTTCGACATGCTATACTATGACTTTTTTCAACATGCTATACTATGACTTTTTTCAACATGCTATACTATGACTTTTTTCAACATGCTATACTATGACTTTTTTCGACATGCTATACTATGACTTTTTTCGACATGCTATACTATGACTTTTTTCGACATGCTATACTATGACTTTTTTCAACATGCTATACTATGACTTTTTTCGACATGCTATACTATGACTTTTTTCAACATGCTATACTATGACTTTTGTCTGACTTTTTCCAACATGCTATACTATGACTTTTTTATGACTTTTTTCGACATGCGATACTATGACTTTTTTATGACTTTTTTCAACATGCTATACTATGACTTTTTTCAACATGCTATACTATGACTTTTGTCTGACTTTTTTCAACATGCTATACTATGACTTTTTTATGACTTTTTTCGACATGCGATACTATGACTTTTTTATGACTTTTTTCAACATGCTATACTATGACTTTTTTATGACTTTTTTTCGACATGCTATACTATGACTTTTTTCGACATGCTATACTATGACTTTTTTCGACATGCTATACTATGACTTTTTTCAACATGCTATACTATGACTTTTGTCTGACTTTTTTCAACATGCTATACTATGACTTTTTTCGACATGCTATACTATGACTTTTTTCGACATGCTATACTATGACTTTTTTATGACTTTTTTCGACATGCTATACTATGACTTTTTTCGACATGCTATACTATGACTTTTTTCGACATGCTATACTATGACTTTTTTCAACATGCTATACTATGACTTTTTTCAACATGCTATACTATGACTTTTTTCGACATGCTATACTATGACTTTTTTCGACATGCTATACTATGACTTTTTTCGACATGCTATACTATGACTTTTTTCGACATGCTATACTATGACTTTTTTCGACATGCTATACTATGACTTTTTTATGACTTTTTTCAACATGCTATACTATGACTTTTTTCGACATGCTATACTATGACTTTTTTATGACTTTTTTCAACATGCTATACTATGACTTTTTTTATGACTTTTTTCGACATGCTATACTATGACTTTTTTCAACATGCTATACTATGACTTTTTTCAACATGCTATACTATGACTTTTTTCAACATGCTATACTATGACTTTTTTCGACATGCTATACTATGACTTTTTTCGACATGCTATACTATGACTTTTTTCAACATGCTATACTATGACTTTTTTCGACATGCTATACTATGACTTTTTTCGACATGCTATACTATGACTTTTTTCAACATGCTATACTATGACTTTTTTATGACTTTTTTCGAAATGCGATACTATGACTTTTTTATGACTTTTTTCAACATGCTATACTATGACTTTTTTCAACATGCTATACTATGACTTTTGTCTGACTTTTTTCAACATGCTATACTATGACTTTTTTATGACTTTTTTCGACATGCGATACTATGACTTTTTTATGACTTTTTTCAACATGCTATAGTATGACTTTTTTATGACTTTTTTCAACATGCTATACTATGACTTTTTTCAACATGCTATACTATGACTTTTTTCGACATGCTATACTATGACTTTTTTATGACTTTTTTCGACATGCTATACTATGACTTTTTTCGACATGCTATACTATGACTTTTTTCGACATGCTATACTATGACTTTTTTCAACATGCTATATACTATGACTTTTGTCTGACTTTTTTCAACATGCTATACTATGACTTTTTTCAACATGCTATACTATGACTTTTTTCGACATGCTATACTATGACTTTTTTCAACATGCTATACTATGACTTTTTTCGACATGCTATACTTTGACTTTTTTCAACATGCTATACTATGACTTTTTTCAACATGCTATACTATGACTTTTTTCGACATGCTATACTATGACTTTTTTATGACTTTTTTCAACATGCTATACTATGACTTTTTTCGACATGCTATACTATGACTTTTTTCGACATGCTATACTATGACTTTTTTATGACTTTTTTCGACATGCTATACTATGACTTTTTTATGACTTTTTTCAACATGCTATACTATGACTTTTTTTATGACTTTTTTCGACATGCTATACTATGACTTTTTTCGACATGCTATACTATGACTTTTTTCGACATGCTATACTATGACTTTTTTCGACATGCTATACTATGACTTTTTTCGACATGCTATACTATGACTTTTTTCAACATGCTATACTATGACTTTTTTCGACATGCTATACTATGACTTTTTTCAACATGCTATACTATGACTTTTGTCTGACTTTTTCCAACATGCTATACTATGACTTTTTTATGACTTTTTTCGACATGCGATACTATGACTTTTTTATGACTTTTTTCAACATGCTATACTATGACTTTTTTCAACATGCTATACTATGACTTTTGTCTGACTTTTTTCAACATGCTATACTATGACTTTTTTCGACATGCGATACTATGACTTTTTTATGACTTTTTTTCGACATGCTATACTATGACTTTTTTCGACATGCTATACTATGACTTTTTTCGACATGCTATACTATGACTTTTTTATGACTTTTTTCAACATGCTATACTATGACTTTTTTTATGACTTTTTTCGACATGCGATACTATGACTTTTTTATGACTTTTTTCGACATGCTATACTATGACTTTTTTCGACATGCTATACTATGACTTTTTTCGACATGCTATACTATGACTTTTGTCTGACTTTTTCCAACATGCTATACTATGACTTTTTTATGACTTTTTTCGACATGCTATACTATGACTTTTTTCGACATGCTGTATATTAGTGATGGCGAGGTGAAGCATTCCATCCAATTGGTTCACTCATGGGCTGAAGCTTCACGGCGCTTCAGGTGCTTATTGTGCCATCAAGTGGATAATAAATGTAAAACAGGTGATTATAATGACACCATGGTTTTGGTGTGTGAAGCTTTGAATTGAATAAATTAATGTTTGTGATGCTCGAATTGATTGCAAACAAAGTCCTAAGTCCACAAAATGTGAGGGGGGGGGGGGTCCATTGCGTTTCGCTGCCCCTTATATTTCCAATTGCACACCCTGAATCAGTCCCGTTGTACGGCCACCACATACGTCATCCACGCCTCGATACGCTCTTCACAAACAGCTTCCTGGGTTCAACACATCACTATTATACTATGGAATAAATTGTTACAGAGACCTTGTATTATCTTCGTCAACATTTTGTTTATTCCTCATGGTAACAAATTGTGTTCTCAAAATGTGAACTGCTGTTTAATACCGTAAAAATAATACATTTCATGATTTACAGGCCTCTTGCAGCTGCTTAAACAAAAAACTCTACATCTACAGTACATTACCCTACTGTATGTGTTCTCTGCTAGTTTGTGAACAAACCATAAAGGACTGGGACAGAATACATAGAATGACCTGAGAGCAGTGTGTGATTGAACTCAAGGACACAGCAGTTTTCCAAATCAGTTTCATAATAGTGTGATCTGACCTTTGGGTCCAAAGCATAAATATAACATTGATTGCACAGATGTGCAGTAGTTAAGAGACATGTTAACGGTGCATAATACGTGTTCTGTTTGTTTGCATCGTTAACAGGGAGGTACAATCCGCCTCTTGCGGATACATTCCCAGATCCATCCGGGTGACACTCTCTGGGCCTGGCTGTCTTCTGCAGGTCCAGCCAGCGTGTGTGTGGCGGAGGAAATGTCATAATCCGGTACGACGTCGCCATCATACGCCACGAAGTACCGCTTGAGCTTGTGAAAGTCCTGCACTGAGAGGGGCAGGAACAGCTTCACCCCACTGAAGATGTCCAGCAGCGTCTGCAGGACACACAGTCAGCAGTACACGTGTTCAACATCTGCATTTCATTTAGAATACTATTCAACTGAAACTCAAGCAACGTGTAGTACAACTTTATTTTTATTATCCGAGTTTAGACATAATTAAACCCTACGAAGGCAATGGAAGTGTGAATATGTTGGAACTCGATGACCTGCGACCTGTTGGTGACGTACCTTGTCATTACTTGGCTCCAGTAGTGTAGCGGTTGGCTTGGTTTTGCTTTGTCCATTACTGTGGACACTTTCACTCTTCTTCACCTGACAGGAAACAGAACAATGACAATTCAGAACATGCAGCTCTAGATTGCTGTAATGATGCGTGTGTGTGTGTGTGCGCAGTAAATACCTTTTTCGCACTGGGTGCTTCTGAGCCAGGAGTCCTCGGCTGGGATTTTACCACCTTTGTTTTGGGTGTGCTGCTGCTGCTGTCTGTGAATGTTGATGATATAAGAAATAAAGAGGCAGTTGCAAAACTGAAATCACACTCGGGTCAATCATTTTGGCTGTTCAATGCCCAGTCCACCGACCACCTCTATCTGCGTGACTATTTTCGACAGGCTTATGGTAAAGTATGTCGAAAAAAGTCAGTATAATATGTCGAAAACATTGTTTTTTCGACATATTATACTATGGCTTCTGCTGTACTATATATACTATTCTCTGACGTTGTACAGGTAAGATGAATAGCAAACATCATGCCTCATGACAATTGTGTTGAACCTTTAAATGTAAACCTTTGCATAAGCATTACTTTGTACTGTAAAAAACAAAACAATGATAAATATTAAAACGGAGAAACTGGTGCAGCACAGTTCACGGCCTCCCCATGATGCCGCTCGTTTGTGTACTTACTGGTCTTCTTGGGTGGAGGTCCACGGGACGAGGGTGACGGGGAGCTTCCTCCGCTGTCCCCTCCTGAGGAGCCCTTGTCATCGTTGGACGTAGACGGTCCGGCTGTCACTTTAAAGTCACAGTTCTCCTTCGATATGCGGAAGAGCTCCTAAGCACAGTGACGGAAAGACCACGTGAGCTTCAGCCAAAAGACGTATTTTGTGTCACAACAGACTGAAGTACTGTGTTGCATTTAAATACTTGTGTGTTTTACTGCCTCAGTTCATTTGTCAATGTTTGTTTAAAGTAATCAACAAGCATTCCCAGAACATATACTTTAGGTATTCAGTAACATCTCATTGAAACCTGTTGGTTAATGGTTAACCATCTCCCATGGGGCCTTCAGTTAACTACGTTTAAATCATGTCCTTGAATGAGCAGTGTCCCATCAAAATAAAGTGTCTACGGTTTGATTTTTCTCTGGAATAACTCTACATTATTAAACGGCCTGTGTATTTGAATAGAAAGGGTGATATCCTACTTTAAGCTGGTCCAGGTTTGTGGCAGTCTTCCAGTCCTTGTCATCACGGATGCGCGTCATTCGGGGAAAGCGGATGGAGATGCCGTCAGCGGTGTGCATTTCTGATTTGGAGAACTCTGCGCCTGTGATCTCCCAGACAGGTGCTTGCTGCAGCAGAGGAAACATAAAGGACGAGTTCTATGAACGCGTTTCCATAGAAGTAAAAAGCAATTCTAACTTCTGTTCAGATATGGGGGGAGGAAGCCATGCAGTATGTGGATTTCATTACTACGATACTATAGTTCTATTTTCAGACTTGAAAGCCAGAAAAGGTCATTTCAATCAAATGTTTTCAATCTCTCAAGTTATGTGTTTTCATGCAAAACTGCTTTCAGGTTGAAAACACCTCCCGGCTCTGCGGCGTCAGGTGATCGTTATCTCGAGACATTTCTGCAGAAGATATATGCAAGAGATGCTTTCCCCTCATTGCTTCATTTAAAAAGGTCTGCAGTACCCAGATATGCAATCGGCTGCGTACGAACAGACCATCTGGGAAATACAAATGTGCTGGATAGCCAAATCTCACCTGAGGATCTCGAATAATGAAATCTGGATAATAGTTCTTGATGATTTTCAGCCAGCCTGGGATTTTGCTTGGGTCCTACACAAAGACACACACGATTAATCTTTGGTTCTATTAGATCAGCTCAATACTCCAGACAGGCCCGTCAGTGGAAACTCTCTGACCTTGCTGATTTTGATCACATCCAGCTCTTTCTGGAGCCGGGCCAAGGTGGCGTCGTCGTAGCCTCCCGAGCACTTGGTGACTGTGCACCACTTCCTGGAGTGTGGGTCATAACAGCCCATCAGAAAACTGGACATGATGCCCCCTGGTGGGTAGAAGAAGACACGGCATTAGGAAGCGCTGCCAGTGGATACATTATATACTCCTACACGGTATAACTCCACAGAATTAGCCTCTTCAAATCCACTTGAAAACTGTTGTTTTGTACTTTCCACTTCTGTCCCACAGTATGTTAACGGGGTTTTCATCTGATTTGTTGTTTCTGCTCTTCCCACTGCATGAGCTGTCTTCATGAGCCGTGCTTTTGAGATTTGTACCATTGTCTCTGCATTTGTAATGCTTCCATTGTGTTACGTGCTCATTACCAGGCCTCCTCTCCTCATGCACCACGGGTCCTCTGTGGATTTAGAAATGCTCCCGCTCTGGATTCTATACTCTGCGTGTTTGTATTCATAATGTTAAAGAGTTGTACTGTTAATTTCACCGAGTAGAGTTCATACAGCAGATTATATTTGAACCCACTGATCTACGAGGGTACACAGTTTCAAGTGCTTTCACACCAAATCGTTTCATATAATAACCGAGACGCATATTAAGTGTCCGTACTAATAAAACTGTTGCAGAATTACAAATGATCCTTGAACCTTGATCAGATGTATTTCATGGTCAAAGAAGCGGACGTAAAAAGGTGGATAAACGCATTTCATTTCATATAAATCCTTGAAGCCGTTTTTGTTTCAATAAAAAAGGAAAAGAAGTTAAAGTGTGAATTGTTTTCCTCATCTCTCATTTGACTGTAAAAGTACAATATAAGTTCATTCTGACCGCAGGTTTGAGGAAAGTCTGACAGCTTGTACGGGCTCACCGGGGCTCAAACACAGGATGCGAGATCTGATCTCGGCATGATCGGATGACGGGCCGTAGCTACGCTCGTCTTTTCAATAGGACTTCTAAAACTGCTAACTTGGCGGTCTCCAGAGTCACACTCCTCATCTGACAGGAAGTGGCTGAGCATTAAGAGAGAGAGGTCAGTGCATACAGAAGTGGATGATCAGGGCTTTACAGACCGTTCGAGCCTTTTCCATAGAAGGCCCCCAGCACCACCAGGTCGGCCGTGTCGGCCATGGCGCCTTCGTTCAGATAGTCCTTCTTCACCTTCAGCCAGTGGCGCTTCCCCGGTTCATAGGTGCCCTGAGACAAACAGATAATCATCGGTACAATGACTGTATAACTATAGTGTAGTATCAGTATAACGTATGCATGTTATGCACATTACACACATATTCCCACCAGTTTCTTTACGTTTGGAGATTTAATAAAGCAGCTCACCTTTAAGTCTTTTAGCACCAGGCCTTCAAGTCCCTCTCTGATGACTCGAGTTATCATTTCAGCCAGATCTCCGGCCCTCTGACACACACACACACACACACACACACACACACACACACACACACACACAATGAGCCATGACAGATGTATTCATACGACAGAAAGCCAGATTCTGAGTTGAACCTACAGTGACGTGTTTCATCTCTGAGAACAGGATCCTGTTGGTCACCTCAACCATGTTGTCATGCAGGAACTTCCTGCGCTCAGACAGAGGCCTGCAGAACAAGACAGGAGAGATGTTCTATTAACAATGTCACCAGGTATTAATGTTACATATATCTACACAAGTACATGATACAAAAGTACTTTAAATACCAAAGATTTGTCCTCGTTCTTTAATTGATCCTTCAATAATGCTACTCCTCCCTCACATACTGGGATTAATACTGAAAGTGAAGAAAATCTGAAGTAAAACTACCAAAACCAGAGAAAAACAAACTTAAATAGAATCTCTACATAAAACTATGATCTATCTTAACTTTGGACAGAAACCATTTCACACGCCTGGATTACTAAAACAGCCTTTTTACTTCCCTGAACGACCTCTATTGACCGACTCACTCCCGTCTCAGCCTCTTCACACTGGAGCCCAGTTTGTTTTAGAATAGATTATACCGATTATGTTCAAGGCTCTTCATGACCTCTCTGTACGTCTGACTTCTTAGTACCGTACGCGCTGGAGCGTTCTTTGAGATCTTCAAGCAGAGGCCCAGCTGCACACTGCCCGAGGAAGTCAGGTCGGCTGAGTCAGTGCTGTCCTTTAAAAGGATCTGAATTACATATTCAGAGCATTTATAGAGCAGCAAACTACTACAAACTACTACTTGCTTTGTAAGCAGCGAGTGAATGCGAGTCCTAGTGTGTGTGTGTGTGTGTTCTCCAGCTGACGGCCCCCCGGTTTGACCCACGGCGTCGTCACAGACTCGTAGAATCATAGCACCCCCCCTCAGGTTGGCGCCGCTGGCTCAGCCGTCGCCATGTTGAGAGCCGTGTGGAGACAATCCCTCAATCTATATGCACTCACTTTAGAATTCAACACCTTTAAGTCAGAGAGCCTTTCCTGATTTAAATTTCATTTTTAAATTGTTTTCTTTTGCTATTCTTAGCTTTTTCTACTCTGTCTTATATTCACCACATTTTCTTTGATCAGTTTTCTTTAAAACCTGATGATTTATGAATCGTCTGTTTCCTTTTGTAACATGGATTTTGAAAAGTGCTCTATAAATATTATTATTATCATGAAAACACATTACCTCTCCATGAGACTCACGCCGTTGAAGTAGATGCAGTCGAAAACAAAAAGGCAAACTTTGGCATCTTCAAAGGCGGCTTTCTGAGGAGAGAGGAACGTGTGAGGTGTGACAACAGTGACATGTTGCAACAAAAACAACAACAAGGTGCACATCGTCTGTGGTGTTCTCACCTTGTGGACACCCAAAGTCCCAAAGGGAAGGGGTTTACTGGTCTTTGTGTCAATTAGAAGAACTTCAGCATCCAATATCATACTGTGGCCTCCGGGGAAAGCCTGGGGGATGTATTCCTTGAAATGGGCCACCTGAAACACAGACACGGGGTTTAGGTACGGAGCGGAAACAAGACGCGTTTCAAACAGCTAGTAAGGCCGGACCTGAGAGACTGGCAGCATCCCAGGTGATTACCAGGCCCGGTGAAACAAACTCAATAATAACGTGCTTTAAGCCGATGAGGAGCTCAGAATTTAATGTTTTTTACAGTATCTGGTTAAAGCAAACTGTTTATTTGGGGCGAGATTTTAAATGAGACATGTAGAATAAAATCACAATTTTAAGCTTCACTTTGGCAGATTTTTCTGACGGAAGCGTTCGTCACACATGATGTGTTCAAGGACTGTCGGAAAGATGAAAATCTGATGATAATTGCGGTCTTTACAGAGGCTTCTTTACCTCGAGTCTAAGTGCCTGGTGTCCCTTCCTGAGGTTTACTGGGGTTCAAGGCTGCTGTGAGTGTATAACGTGCACAGCAGCAGCCTCTAGTGGTTGGAAAGGGCCGATGAACGTGATGCTGAGCTATTTATCCCGGCATGTTTACAGGCTGTCGGCCCCACGCTGAGAGAGTCAACGCTGCAAAGTCACTGTGAGAAATGTCTGAATTTCACGCTGGGAAAATACCTTGAAGTTGCTGATCCAACAAACCTGAGGAGGTTCTACTCTGACATGCATTGTCATAGTAATTAGTGTGTGTGTGTGTGTGTGTGTGTGTGTGAGATCAGACTGACTTTGTGTGGCAACACGGGCTTGAGGCTGCGGCTGAAGTAGCTGAAGATGTCGCCGTTCTTATGGACTTGCACACGTTCTCCATCGTACTTGATCTCGGAGTACATCCCGTTGGGGCATTTCTTCATGGCGTACTCGATGGATTTACAAGCCTCCGCCTGAAATCACACAGGAAAACAACAACAACACGCTCTCAGCAAGGAACCAAACTCTCATCTGTAAGAACGTTTCATTCAAAGTTTCCCTAGTTCTTAAATTCAACTTTCACATACTGATGATGGTACAGTTACATCATCAATATGTCGATGCCGGTAATGTGACTGCACTTCCACCTGCTGCTCTGACGGTGAGCTCGTCACCCTAAACGACAAGAAGTCGGGAACTGGCTTCAGTTATTCATTTGTAAACGTAAACGTTATACAGCTGCAGTGAATTTCAATTTACTTTTATATTGTGTAATCAAAAGTCTGCTGTGTAATGTGAAATTTAATGGTCTGTAGATTTTCTTTTGGAGGCACATTTTGAATCATGCTGGATATTAATCCAGAGCAGAGTCATCAGAAGGTCCAGCTGCTGCCTGGTTATCTAGTGACGAGCCAGCAGCTGGAAACGGTTTCAACAGATTCTCTTCATCTTCTGGAGTTTTCCTCTAATGGGAAGAAATCTAAACACCTCATTCAATCCTCTGGTAGGCCGGTCCCTCCTCTCTTAGTGAACCGATGTGCGGAGGAACCAGGCAGCAGCCTCCGGTTCTGATGAGTGAAGCCGATGCTTCATGTGTTAAAGCTGCATCCTCTCTAGTGTCCACCAGGGGGCGACTCCTCTGGTTGTATAGAAGTCTATGAGAAAATGACTCTACTTCTCTCTTGATTTATTACCTCAGTAAACATTGTAAACATGAGTTTATGGTCTCAATCTCTAGTTTCAAGTCTTCTTCAATACAGCATGATGTTCATTTAGTACATTATGGTCCATTTAGAGTCACACAGACCATAAAGCAGGGGATGCTTTAGGGCGGGGCTACACGGGGCTACACGGTGATTGACAGGTCGCTGCTGCTACTGGCCTGTACCCCGCAGGTAGCCCGTCCAATCACTGCATTTGGGCCAAACGAACTGATTGGACAGGCTTATTACTGTCATGTGACAGCCACAGGCAACGAGGACTCCTCATGTTCATTTGATGTATTTTCTATGTGCGTGTGTACATCATGTGGTCAGAAAGGTCAGGTGTCATTTGTATTCAAATTTGTAGGACAGAAATCGTAGTTGTTGAAAGAAAAGGATTCATATATTTTCTCTGGAACTGATTCTAAATGCTTCAGTGACTTTATCGCCACCTTTAAATGTGTATAAAAACCTCCCCTTTCATATTTAACCCTCATTGCCCCACTCTGTTTGTTAATGCGACGTCCTTAAATCCTGGCGGTTCAGAACGTCAGCCTTGCATTGAATCACATAAATCAGTTAGAACTGTTGAAAAGTATTTATGCATTTTCGTGTTGGAGCTCACCAACATGGGCTGAACGGGGGTCATGAGTGAGGCCTCCACGGTGAGGAGTTTCCTGGGTCCCGAGCCATTAGACGCATCCTGCTGATTCCTCAACACCCGCTCAACCACGTCACCCAGATTACGCGAGGCCTTGAAGGCATCGTAAGCATTTGGATCCACGGCGTCCAAGCTGCACGACGGACAACAACGAACAGGAGTTTGAGATTGGTGCTAAAAAATTACAATCTTTCTTCAAAGTGTACATTTGCTTCTAAGCCAAAACAAACACTCACACGTGTTTTGCTCCAGAGTTCATCTTCAAGTCGTGTTTAATAAGCCGAATGATGCATTTCAGGTCATTACTGGTGCATCTATGAAGAGAAGGCAGATTATCACCGGGGGGGCGGGGGGATCGTGAAGCAAATGACAAAGTATTACAGAAATTCATGAGGCAGAAAACTAGCTGCTTATGACCAGAAAGCTTTGGAAAATAAAACTAAATATTAAATAATTACATTGCTTGGCATTACTGGAATTCCCAGAAACTGTAAGAATTCAGAATAAACGGCCCCGTCAGTGCTGTACGACACAAGAAGACCTTTTATTCAGCACAGCACCAAATATTACAGCCTGCAAGATGTTATTTATGACAAATAAACACAATCCCACGCCGACATCTGCTACTGTGGAGCGTAGAATGTCAAATACAGATGTCTCTCGTGTGTGTGTGTGTGTGTGTGTCATGCCTCAGGCAGACAAACAAGAAGGAGGGAAAACTACCAAAAAGAATAAATAACCAAATACCAACAATAAAAAAAAGAATTAAAAAAAAAAAAAAAGAAGTGGAAGCGACACAAGCGGAGACAAATAACGGAAAGATTTACAAATACTGTGAAAAGAAAACACACAATCTGTCTTCATGACGTTTACACATTTTGTAGTTTGCCTTTTTTAACGCAATTTGAACACTTGCTGACAGGTCGAGCACCTGAGGCACGACTACAAAAGACCAGACATGACTCGTGTTATGAGGATCACTAGTGAGTCCATGAGGTTAGTCTGCGTCAGTGGCCCTCAGACACAGACCCTTCTAATCACACTGAAGACATGATGCGTCATAAATCTATAGTTTCCTAAAACAGCTGGACACGCATTTCATGTACCGATGAGTATTTGAGCACCAGAGCAAAAAGGTTTGAAAGTAAATCATTCCAGACATTGAGGAGGTTGGTTAATGACGTTTGTCTTCTTGCTTCTTCACAGAATATTTCGTTGGTACGCCCTCTGGTGTTTTGGAGAATGCTGCAGCGAACAGCGCCTTGAGCGTGAACGTCTTTGTGCGTGCTCGTAGCTCGAGCATGAGGTTAAACAAAGATGGACTCCGCCGAGCGGCTGCATTCTCCACCGTCAGGTTTATGTTTGCGTGCCGAAAAATGACGTAATCAAGGCCTGAGCGTCGTGCACGAAGGCTCCGCGCCGCTTGGTCGTGCAACTCTGAATTTTTTTTAACTTGACGCGTGCGATCAGAGCTTTTCAGACGCGTCGTCACAAAAAGTTCACTGATAATAAAAACACTATTTACGTGTCTAGGGACTTTAGAAACAGGTCTTAAAAATCGACATTTGAGTAAATATTTTGCAGCCAAATCAAATAGTTTTCATGATATTCAACCTTTGTTTAATACTTAACTCCTATATTTACAGGACTTGTATGAAGGAAATAAAGTAATCTATGAATATGAGATATAAATGTACAGTTAATTACAATCTCTGCTCATTATTGTGGAGGTTGGTTTGTGGCTTTTTGCAGATTACACCTACAGTCCATGGTCGTATCTCTGAGTTACACTCGTTGTCTTCTTTGCTTCTTCACACTTCATTACGTTTGTGCTCCCCAACAATAATGCAACGAACAGACATTGAGCATAAACGCCTCAGTGCATGCTCAGAGAGTACAAACAAAGCTTTAAAGTCTCATGGTCATGGGTAGGTGGAACGGTTTCTATCATTTCACTGAATTACCTTAACTGCCGTGTTACTACCCAGCCCAGTTCATGTGAAAGTGAAAATGAAACGCTGCATTACTTTTTGGAGATTTCCTCCAGCTCGGTCTGCTGCTCGTCCTCCTTGGTCAGCAGGGCGAGGCGGGTGAGTGAGGCGTCCACTTCCTGGATGGTCAGGAGGCTCTTGGTAGCCGCGAGGAATGATTTACTCTCGTCAAAGAACATCCTCACTGTTTCAGACACATCGCCCTTCAAAACAAAACAAAAAATGACTTTCAAGATGCGATGCCAACAGACTAAGTTCAGCCCAGAATAAAATCCACCTGAAACATGTTTTCAAACAAAGAATATCAACGAAGCGGCTTTGAGTAATCGCTGGGGAGAAAGACTTTAGTTCTAAAACATGTTTGAACATGTGTGGGGAACACACGGATCACAGACCTGCTCCAGATCGCGCACCATGTCGTCCTGGTTGCACCTGAAGATGCGGCTGAAGAGTTTAACAATCTGCTTGTCGTTGAGGTTGTAGACGCTTTTCACAACGCCCGGCAGCAGCAGCTTCACCGTGAGGAACAGGTCTCCATGGAACTTATCTAGGACGGGAGGAAAGAAGATTTAGGGGAAACGTTTTGGGATTCTGTCACATGATGTCGTGCTGAAAGTGATTATCATACCAACCTCCACCTGAGCCCTTCCTGAGGAACTTCTCAATAATCTGCGTCTTGACGTTGTAGCTGTTGTGTTCGGCCACCGTGGCGCAGAGCTTGCGAAACTCTCTGAAGAGGCAGTCCTTGTGCTGGGGGTCACAAAGCTGAGCGGACAGGGGGCTGCCTTGGCTGGCTGTGGCTGTGGCCGAGGAGGAGGAAGAGGAAGGTCCCGGGCTGCTGGAGCTGCTGGAGCTGCCGGAGCTGCCAGCTTTCGCAGCTGACGGAGAAATGAGGTAAAACAGAACATGTCATGAGACCAATTTGACAAAGCTGCTGAATGAAATGTCACAATTCTAAGCTTAGTTTCAGTTGCTTTTTCTGATGGAAGCGTTCGTCACACATGATGCGTTCAAGGACCGTCGGAAAGATGATAATCTGACAATAATTATGTTTTTCACAGCTTCTGGCTACTATGAACAGTGTAGTTTTTGCGATTGATTGAAGAAAACATGCTTTTCAATCCCGCGGGCGGGTTTTGGGGTTCAGAGGGTTAATGCAGATGCAAACACTATTTGATAAAAGGTGTGGCATGTAAAGGGCACATTAATCCATGAGTGAATCATCAGGCAGAACCTTTCTGATCCAAGATGTTCCTTTTTGTCTCAGAATGGGGAAATGTTCCTTGCTTCAGATGCTTGTGTTGTAACTTTGACCAGCTTCTTATCGTTTCCTCTGTTGTGAATGTGAGTGACCACTGAGATGACCCGAGATGTCATTTCTTACCAGTGAAGCCTGAGAACTTCCGCGGCGTGTTGACAGATGGGTCAGCAGGAGGAGCCATGAGCTGACCAGAGGTGTTCATCTTGGCCTGCACCTTCTTCTTTGGACTGGCATTGACTTTGGCCATCAGGTCTGTGAGACAAGACTAATACTTCAGAACAAACATGGAACCATTTGAGCTGAGAGACCACACCTTACCGATCAGGACTCGACGGTAAAGGTCGACAGGTTGTCATTTTGAGAAATTCGTAACCAATTCTTAGGGATTGGGACAGTAATAAGCAAAACACGCGACGTGAAACAAATACATTTCTGTTGCATTAGTGACATCCAAATATTGTTGTTCCTGTCAGAACAGGAACAAGGCAACGCTGCACGTGTGTCGGTGTGTTTGCTTACATGCCCACAGGCATTTGATGTAGAGACAATGGTGAAGCCAGTGGAGTTGTTTGACTGTTAACCTTTTAAAATCACTAAAGAACGTGGTAGAGTAGAATCACACAGCTCAATGGTCCTGACAACATGTTCCCATCGATGATCCTGGAATGTTACGCCATCTAATTACTTGTTTCTGGTTTAACAGGTCAGCTGACAGTTGGAGCATTAATGTGAGACACACCTAGCACGGTGTTGAGAGGAACAGAGTTACTCATTTATAGTTGAACCAGCTAATTCAGAACACTGAAAAGTGAGAGATATCTGTACTGCGATGCCTTTGGATTCTGTTTTATTGTCTATCAGTTATTGATTAAATGACATGATCTCCTTTGCAGGAGTGAATCAATCGACCGGTGCTCTTTAACTGGTTGGGCAATATTGCAAATCGAGGTTCTGAGGATAAATAAGTCTGTATCAGCACTGCAGCCTCTGGTCAGTTTCTTTGAATGCTGACTTTCTAAATATATGACGGTGTATCGATCACAAAAAAATCTTCCTTTTAATGTGCTCAGAGATCAGTGCTGCTACACAGCAGTGACCAGTGATGTTAAAACTGCCTACAATCCACAATAAAGAGTGATCCATGTACAAAAGACAACCAGAGCTACAACGTTCAGGCTTCTAAATAGTATTAAAAGGTGATTGTGAGTGTGTGACTGTACCTGAAACATGTTTATTGATGATCTCCTTGTCTTGGTCCTCCAGCTCCTCCCAGCCCTCCAGATCTGTGATGTCCTCAATCTTCTTGGTAGTGGCTCTCGCTCTTTCCAGCTTCTCAAATATACACTTCACGTGATACCACTCTTTCATTTCCCCCCCAGACTCGCTGAAGGGGTTTGGCACAACCTTCCCTATGCGCACCACTTCTTTGGGGATCTTGTCCTTGCATTTCTTACATCCTGCAGTACCGCGTTTGGCGTATTCCACGATGAACTTCTGTTCTGCCATGTCTGGCAGGTCGGAGAAACACTGACGTAGGGAAAGCCGGGGAGGGTTGTTCTGGAGGAGTCTGGATACCAAGGAGAAATTATGGATTTGCCGGCAAAAATGTAACGCATGAACAGTGGAGGGAGATAGAGGTTTAACGCATGGAGCGACAGAAGGGGCTCTGCACGCTTTCTGAAGTTGCTGACGCTGTAGGCCGACACAGAGAGTCTTATGTGCTGATAGAATCAGTGGTCTCTGCATCCAGCTGGGACGGTGGGCAAGTAACAACCTAAAGAAAGCAAAGAGGGATAATGATTAAAAAGGTATGAATATTGTTTGTTGGTTGCTTTGACATTACTGGAACAATCATCTGGAGTAAAGGGCTCAGCAATAATCATTAAAAAGGGCCAAACAAGTGGGCCCTGAAGAGATTTACATGAGCCTGTCGCTGTTTGGGATAATGTTTCACTCATCACGGTTTAAACACAATATCTTGATTCGGTTAAGTTACATTTCTACTTGTTTCTTCACCAATAAATGTATCATCAACCCAAATGACAGCAGACAAGGGTCCTCCTCTTGACTCATCTCGCCATATACACTTTACTACATTAAAACAACACAACATAATACAAACAGATTGTGCTATACATAGTGACACAGTTCAATCTTTATTAGATTTCTAACTTGGTAAACAATTAAATAAACTATTCAATTAATAGGCAACTATTTTGATAATCAATTAGACGGTTTGAGTAATTACTTAAGAAGAAAAGTAAAAAATTGTGATGATTCCAGCTGCTTAAAAGTAAATATTTTCTGGTTTACTGCAAAAAAAATAAAAAAAAAATAAAAAAAAATAAATATATATATATATATATATAGGATGATGTTACTTTAACTAATTGATTAATCGAGGAAATAGTCGACAGTTCTATTGTCAATGGCAGCCAGCAATGGGTAATTACTAGCAGTACAATTTATGCTAATCCCACCATTACTACCCAGAATGCAATTCGACAGTTCTAGCTGACGTTAACATATAGCTAGCATTTACTTTGTTTACTAAATTACCCAAAATGTAGCTGTTACTGCATTAACGTTACATGAACAATATTTCTTTAGGTAGCATATTACGTTATTGCGTATTACGTTATTGCGTTTTATATAATTTTAACACGTTAATATAAAGTTTAACGTTACACGACCAAGGCAATTGTTTGGCTAACTATTGATTAGCTTTAGCCACGTTACTCCCTCAGTTCCACGTACACGTAGCCGGCTAGCCTAGCTTATATTATTATATATATATTGCACAACTAGCTATCAAAACTAAGTTGCCATGTCGCTAATATCTTTGCACAAAATGATGTTAGCTACTGCAGTTACCTTATAGAAGCTTAGTCAAATGTGATGGCACGTTTATAATAGCTAGCAGCTAGCACTTCTCATTGTTGTTAGCCAAGAGCTCATCAGTGTCAAGTAAAGTGCTGTTACTTTTATAAACATGAGATCCACTTCCGGTTTAGGTCTGCAAAATAAAAGTTATATTACCGTAAATAAATGTGTTCATTACATTTAAAGTATAACTTATTAGGTTTACAATCGTAATGTAATAGGCACATACTTTTTTCTCACCTCAAACACCATGCGAGGGGCATATTTTTGTTCCATAAGGTGATCATTTTTGCTTTATTTGGAAGGATAAATATCACATTTCCGGTAGTTCTTTGGTAACTTGACGTAACTAGCCGATGGGCTACAGCATGTTGCAGGTTGCACAATGCCCACTGGATTCTCTCTATACATCCATGGTTGGTGTTCATGGAGAAACGGTGGACCTTTAAACAAGTAGCAGGAGGTATCTACCGCCATCTGCTGAAGTGGAGCACTTCACATAATAAGAGAGCACCCACAATGGATGAACTAGTCAATGAACTTCTACCACCTGACTGCATATCTGTAATATGTAAAAAGAAACAAAATTAAAAAGTTTTTATTTTAATTTATTTTAATTTATTATTTTATTTATTTATTTTTATTTATTTATTTATTTTGCTTATGTATATTTATTTTTTGTTGTTTTTAAATTTATAAATAACATTATTATTGTGTTTACATTATTTGATAAAAGGTGTGGCATGTAAAGGGCACATTAATCCATGAGTGAATCATCATTTTAATTTATTTTAATTTATTATTTTATTTATTTATTTTTATTTATTTATTTATTTTGCTTATGTATATTTATTTTTTGTTGTTTTTAAATTTATAAATAACATTATTATTGTGTTTACATTATAACTTCATAAAATCATGTGTTACACACTCCGGTCCAGTAGGGGGCTGCATGCACTTTAAACGTTGGTTTAAACTGAAAAGAAGAATAAGCCCAGTTTCGTGCGCACGTCGTACGTAAATAACGATAAAAAGGCGGCGCTGCGACGCTTCACCACTACGCAGTGCGGGTGCACGGAGGAGATGTCGGAGAGGAGGAGGATCCAGATACAATATTATTGACGTTATTTATTCCCGGGACTGTTTACGCGAGAAGATATTTCTCATCACTGGCAGCAGCGAGCTAATAAAGCAAAGGATGGGAAGGAGGACTCGCGGTGCTTCTCACGCTGAAAGTCTGGTCGTCTCCACCGAACACCGACTCTTGCTCTTCAGCTGTATTATTATCAGGAGGAACTAGCTTTTGCTAGCAAGCGTTAGCAACGTTATAGCTTGCTAGCAAAAAAAACAAAAACCTGCTGCCTTTATTATTGTGGCCTCGCGACGAACCTCCCAGCGTCGAGAAAATGGTGAGAACCGTGTTGTTGTTGTTTACGTGTTGTTTTCATTACGTTTAACGTTAAGCCAGCTATTTTTTTGGGCAATGTTGACAGTTTTGATCCCGTGTCACATTGTTGTCACAGGTAGCTAGCTTATCGAGCTGTACGGTTGACAGCTCGGGTCACCTGGCTGCGGAGGAAGCTAAAAACACGGTTATCCTGTTTAATTACACGTCCTTACTTTATACAACGTGAAATACAACCTCTATGGAACAGTTGGCTGATTAAATGAACGTTATTTAACATTCTGTTTCCGAAGATGTCAACTTCTGAATTCTTACTAAAAATGGATATATCCATCTAACTATGTTCAGATGAGCTGCAACGTCGGGACATTTTTCTCGCTACAGCAGCATTTATGGTACAGGTAAATAAAATAAGAGTAAAAATATTAAATGTCAAATGCACAATATATACAACATGATGTCACAAGTAGAGCTAGCTTTGCTTTGTGTACTGGACGAGCAGGCAGCTGTACTGAGAATGATTGTGAATGATCCGCATTAACAGTTATGGTACTTCTTTTACGCTTTAATTAAAACTTAAAACACAAGTCAAACTATCTAACTGTGGCCAGAGTGGAACGAGTTGATGACAAAGTACTGTGGTTTGTAAAACATTTGATATAACGTATAACACCCCGTCTTAAGTTAAGATTCAAGATGTATAGATGTATTCAATAAATATATATATCAAATACAGTGAATATAACAAAATAAAAATGCTCAGTATTTGGTGTGTAATAGATTGTAAGTGTAAAATAGTTAGCGTTTACAGTAAAAGACTATCACTTAACATGCAATACTCTTCACAGTTGATAATTAAACTGCAGTTTGAATATCGGTGCTGCAGAGATGTCAGTTTAAAACCTTAATCTAAACCATCAATGCCATTTCCTCCACAGTTGGAAGATGCAAAGTAACCGTCGCAGCAGCAAACTCACTAGTTCCTCACATCCTGAACCAGAGATGCTTGTTTATTCTCGAGCAGTAACAGGATCTACCTGTCTGAACAAGTGTTGTGTTAGAGACACACAGCCATGGTGAATGGACTGTACTTGTGTAGCGACCGCTCAAAGCCATCAGATATAAACTTTGATTCAAACTTAACTACCTTTTTATTTTTTTGCCTGATTTTAAACCCTAAAACAAATGTCCTTTGACTGCTACACACCCGTCACCACATTTATTTTGACCTGAGTTTTGAGAGTTTATGGCCAGGCAGTTATTATCCACCGTTCAGGTAAGATCTGTGGAGGCGAAGGTAAATTATAACGTTGTCAGGATGTGTTCAAATGTAGTTTTGGTGAGAAACTTGAATAAATCCAGTAGTTTGAAGGAGATGTTTTCACAGCAACATAAAATGGGTGAATTCAGACCTGTAACAGTAGCTCTGTGCAGTTAATAAAACATCATTAAAACTACTAATGCCAGGATTTAATGGATTGTTTTAATGCAAACACCCACTGTAGATGACAATAACAAAGTAAAAGGATAAAAGTTAAAACTTTGGTTTGTACTGACTTCAGAGCGTGTAGACCAGCTGCTATAAGAAAACAAAATCTGTACTGGCCGATAATGATCACCAATGATGGTCAATGGATCAGGCTTTTCTAAAGGTTTTTTGCTCCGATCCGTGATCCGTGTCTCAAAGCTGCGCTCTGAACCGTGTGTTTTATGATCCGTTGCACCCATAAAAGATAATGAATCATTTAAAGTGTCTGTGCTGAGGCTAATTATTTACCCCTGCTTTTAGAAAATCCCCTGTGATGCACGAGGTCATTGCTCAAATGTTGGCACGTTGTGTATTCGCAGGTGTACCTGTTAAATCCTATAGAGAACCTGAGAAGCTACATCAACAACCGTCCACCGCTGGTCCTTTTTATGATCAGCGTCAGTGCAGTGGCCATCGCCTTCCTGACCATCGGTTATTTCTTCAAGATTAAGGAGATCAAGTCTCCAGAGTTGACAGAGGTGAGTTCTTTAAAGGAGAGGAAATTAAATAGTTTGCTCCGTTAAGAATCTCTCAGGTACCCGAAACATGTGGTCACTGCTGAGGCCAAGTGTCAGTTCACGACCTTTGTGGCCGGCTTCATGCCACAACGATGCATTTGCCCAACATTGTGCAGAAACACAAAGACCTATTCAACCTTTTCAAGTCTCACCTAGCTCAGTCTGTGCGGCTGTAGAAGCTTGTTTTATTATACGAATTAAGGAATCCAGGTTTTCTTGATGTACTGCGCAAGCTATACAGTACATCAGACCCCCCCCCCCCCCCCCCCCTTTCCACCTGGCTCTAATACACACATGACTGACAACAAAAAAATTACATTAAAACCAGTCAAAGTGTGAATAAAGTGTGCTGTTGTGCATTGGTATCCTAAGAAGCATCAGGGATATTGGTGCCTGCGAAGAGATCAAAAGACGATTCTCACCGCAGCCTGTTCAACCTGCTCAAGAAGCATGTAGGTTATAGGGAGTATCATACTTTGATGGTTTGTAAAGTGGATATGGAAACAGTAAGTTAAGATATAATCTGCCAGTTCATAACTAGGTTAACGTAAGTTCTGTGCATGGCAAAATGACTACATTGACAGTCAGGTAATGGATGTTTGGTTGATCCCAACATATTGTCCCATCCCTCAGGACTGGAACACCTTTCTGCTGCGCTTCAATGAGCTGGACCTTTGTGTGTCGGAGAACGAGACGATAAAGCACGGTCTGAACGAGTCGACCACGCCAGAGAGCATGGTGGTGACCAGCGGCCAGGCTCGCTCCAGCACCCAGGTTCCCCTCCTGCTGGACGACTCGGGTGCCATCAACATCTCGGTCCCCATCACCCTCACGCTGGACCCCCAGCGCCCCTTTGGAGGCTACTCTCGCAACATCACCCACCTGTACGCCACAGTGCTGGGGCAGCAAGTCGGCCTATCCGGTAGGTTCTCTTTCTTCTCGTTTTGTATTTGCCCTGAAGTCAGTGTTCAGAATTAAACAGTTTGTGTAGCAAAGGAAATCAGGTGGGGCGGAGAAGATTAGCAGAGATGTATTGGAAAATCAATACAAGGATCAGAGATGCAACTACATCAAACTAATGTGCTTCCATGCTCAGTGTACGTGTGTATTGACAAATAGTAAAAACAGATATTCAGATATGAAAATTAATATTTGATTGAGGAAAAACAAAAGCGCCGCGACTCTGCACCGCATGACAGGAGTTCAATAAAGTCACTTTCATCGATTTGAAAATGAAATTTAATGCTGCATCAAGCTAAGTGAAGAGTAGTTTAACAACAGCCGTACTTGCAGCTTTGTGCACGAGATCAGACTCGAGATGGGTTAGCCCCCTTTTAAACAGCAAGGAGGAAACCTGCAGGTGATCTTCCTCCGGCAGGCTGCCACCGAATTCAGGTTTTTAGAGTTAAATGAGGAGGTATTGACACATAACTCCTCATTTCTACTTCACCAATCAGCCGATGCTTGTTCATTGCGGCGCTTTCTGAGCGCACGACAGGAATTAAACGGTAACAAAGCGTCTGATAAAAGTTCAGCGCTCATTTGTGATCACACCTCTTTAACAGCCTTCCACTTCCTGAAACATTTCCCACAAGAAGGGGGAGGGCATTCCAGCTCCAAACACAGAAACTGCTCCTCGGCTTTTCACGGGGATTTGGAGTAGCCAGCTAGTCGGGGTCGGGGGGGCATGGACCCCCTGGAGTATTGGTTTGTTTCTGTCCTTCATATTCTCTGATCGTGATAAGAAACATTTAGTGGATTATTGTAAAGGACAGTTAGGCTTCTATCTTATTTTAGCTCACGGTCTGTAAAAAGCTATTATTTTAAAAAGAAACTCCTTTTCCTGACTGATCAGAACTGTTGTAATTAAGGGTCTTTATTTATTTATTGGCACCCTCACTGTAAGGTTTATCAAGACATTCCACAATGATGGTTACTGTTTTGTTTTGCTAAGAAACATAAATGTGCACTTATTTCACTGAAATACGCAACCTTTATTCTGACAACATTGCCTGTTTTAGTTTGTGCTTGCAATGCGTCTGGCTGCAAAAAGCACAATGTAAACAAAGACAATGAATTAACGGTAAGTTCATAAACGTCTGTTTATGGAAAATTCAACGCTTTCAGGGGACTTTTTAAATGCTTCCTGCTAAATCATCAAGTTACTGCCACCGGTGTTTTGGCCCGTCTAATGAGAGGATGTCCCGTCTGTGTTTTGTCATCAAAATGGCCCCTTCCCCACTTCCTTCCTACCGCTCTACTTCTGTCGCCCTTGCTCGGACCAAACTCCACCTTCGTAGTGATCTCAAGTACACTTCTGTAACGTTCCGTAACTGCATCTTGCCCGGTTACTAAATCTGTCCAGACATGTAAAGACCTGGTAAAGTACTCACCCGGTGAAAACAACACCAGCTGATGATCTCACCCCTTTGCGGATCGATGTCTTGGTGCTTTCACTGAATGTGAAATACTTTATGTACTGAATTTCCCTAAAGACAATCTCTCCATTGTTTCAGGCCCTTGTTTGTCTGTCACTTTATGGGGCTATTGGCTCGGCAACGGGATCAGCTGTTTGCCAACAACATGCGCTTGTCTTAAATTTTAAACCCACTCGACTGGATGAGCAAAGTCAATAAGGAGCGACGCAAATGCAGTGTTACATTGAGCAAGTAGTCCTCTGCATAGAGCTCCCAACGGAGAAGAGAGAACCTAGGAAACGTCCGCTTCTTCTTTCATAAGAGTCTTGCAAAATTGATAAATCGTTTTAAAAAGTCCTCAATTATAGTGTATATTATTGATAACATAATTAGAGTTGTATTAAATATAACTGTATGAATATGTACACTTATTTTGTTGATTAGACCTGTATATACTGTATATTAGAGATTATTTTTGATATTTGGGATTGTTTTTTGTATAAATGATCATTTTTACAATTTTAAAATAATCTAATCTTAAGAATTATGCTTTTCTAACATTTAAAATATTTTGAATATAAAGTCTATAGAATCCTTTATGTTGGCAGTAAATCAATAGATCCTATTTATTTCAAAAAACAATTGACATGACATTGTACACATGTGGGATAAGAGTCAACGGTGTTTTTGCTTAGATTTGATGGAACTACTTTTCCATCTAATTAGCCTTCAGATCAATTTGACACAAATTCCATTTTGTGATCTTTTACACGAGGACTAGAACGGCTCAAACTGCCACGTCCTCGTCAGTTTGACTTTGCTTGTGAGACTCATTGTCTATATTTGTCCCCCTTTGGATACGCAATCATGTTGACACAACCACTTCATTACTTAGTCACACCGAGGAGTGTTTGACTGATGATCCTCCAATTCCCTTTGCAGTTTGATAAATATTGCATAAGCCTACAAAATCATGGAGGTAGCTTGGTCCGGCATCAGAAACTGCTGCTGTGGCTCTCCCTGGTTTCCTGCTGTGGGAGTTGTCTGCGTGCTGTTGAGCCTGTTCTACGCTGAACTTGTCGGAGCTAAAAGGCCACCTTCTTTAGGCCTTTATGTTGCTTTAGTCTGCTCGTGGCTGGCAATTATTCCCACGTCAACATAACAATAAAGGGAAGGTGGATATGCAAGTAAGAGGCCTGTGAATTGTGCTCATTGGTGAGGTTTCTTTGAAATACACCGCTGCCTAAAAACAACTTGGAATGAGGAAAAACTGACTTTCTGTCATCGCGTTAATCTGAAAAGCTCACATTGTTTTTTTGTTTTTTGTGCGTAGGCCGGGAAGCCCATGAAGAAATAAACATCACTTTCACCCTGCCTGTATCCTGGAACTCAGACGAGTGTGTGCTGCACGGCCACTGCGAGCAGGTGGTGTTCAGCACTTGCATGACCATCACGGCGGCCAGCAATATCTTCCCAGTCACAGTGTGAGTTGGACGGCCTCCCTGACTCTCAGGGACACGCTGTATATCTCTGCCTAGAGCTGAGTGAGACCGACACAATGAAAGACTCCAGAAGTTATTGACTCAATACCTTCATAACTTTTCTGATTATATTTTGAGGAGAACTATTAGTGCTTCCTGACAATGTCTCTGAGAAAACAACATCTCTACAGTTTAGTCTTGGAGCTCAAATCCATGACAGACTTTTAATAGCATATTTTATATTCTTGTCATGGTGGAGTGGTTCTTAAGATGGTTGGATTTGCTGTGTGCACCACTCTGCTGTCTGATTGCTTTATTTGTTAGCACACACATTGATGAATTGTTCAGCTTTCATTCAATTTCATGTCGATCTGCTGGACTTGTTTTCTTTGGGGTCAGTCAGATAGCAGTTCAACACGGTGCTTGTTTTTTGCTGCTTGTATTATATAACCAAGGAGAGTTGCATTTCCAAGCTTCTTATTTGAAGATGGCCGCCATCAGCTGGAATGATAATGTTGTAAACAATACGTGTTCATTTAATGAGTTGGCCAAATCTCATCTGTTGTCTGGTAATGTTAAACTTGCTTCGCTAGCTGGTGTCTAACTATAAATACAGTTTATATTCTAGCTCTGTTAGCAGCGAGCGAGGTAGCCTCATTTGTGACAATCTTGTTTTCTGAAAAATAATGGCGGTCATGGACATATATCGTACAATAAGTCGATAATGTAAAAAGGATGGGTCATGGACTTATCGTACAATAAGTCGATAACGTAAAAATAATGGCGGTCATGGACATATCGTACAATAAATCTATGACCTAAATCGTACAATAAGTCGAAAACTTTAAAAGGATGGACGTCATGGACATATCGTACAATAAGTAGATAATAATGGAGGTCATGGACATATATCGTACAATAAGTCGATAACGTAAAAATAAGAGGTCATGGACATATCGTACAATAAGTCGATAAGATAAAAAGGATGGAGGTCATGGACATATCGTACGATAAGTCGATAAGATAAAAAGGATGGAGGTCATGGACATATCGTACGATAAGTCAATAACATAAAAGGGATGGAGGTCACGGACATGCATGCATCGTACAACCACTTTGAGTCTCTCATTGTATTTCACAACATCTCATTCAAACAGGAAGTATTATGGGGTATTGGTCGTTAGACTCCTCTTGGAGCCCAAAGGCAAACTGCACAATGGGGAAAAATATTAACTATAAAAGTGTTAATAATTAACTATAAATCTTTTTCCCTGTTGACATAATGTGAACACTTCCGTGACAGCAGTCATCTATCTTTGTTTTGGTTTGTAGGCAGCCGCCTCACTGCGTGCCAGAGACGTACACCAACGCCACATCTTGGTACAAGGTGTTCACCACAGTCCGCGACTCGGACACCAAGTACAGTCAGGACTACAACCCCTTCTGGTGTTACAAAGGAGCCATCGGCAAGTTGTACCACGCACTCAACCCAAAGCTTACGGTCATCGTCCCCGATGTGAGTCTCCACCTCGGCAAACATTATTCAGACTTAGTTTTTAATTAAAGAGTTCCTGGTTTACGTGTCGATTGTTGTTTTTGATAAGAGGAAACCTGCCGTTTCCGAGCTGATCGTCCACCACCGTACGATCAGTCTAATACTCCCGATTCTTTTTGCCGGTCAGAACATTTGAAACAACTAACTAAATCAGATATTTATTATATTGTAATTAATTTCCATAAACGCTGCTCAGTTATCACAGTGACCGGCTCCTCTGCTACAGCACGGCGCTAAACGGCTAACGTTAACGGAGGTTGCGTTGACTTGCATTATGATGCGTTCACGGTCTACTCAGTAAAAAGAGAATGAATCCAGTAGTTTGAAGGACATTTTTTCACAGCAATATAAAATAGATATTAGAGATGAATTATGACCAATTTAACTTCCTAGCTCTAAGCAGCTTATAATACATAAGATACAATATTTTATTTCCTTATCATTTGAATTGTGTTTTTATTTAGAGAACTACATTAAATGACAATAACAAAGTAGAAGGATAACATTTAGAATTTGCTGTCAATTCTATTTTTTTAACATTTACTTCAATGTAATTACTACTTGAGCTGAACAGATCCGACGCCAGATTATTAGTGTATGCTGTTGTATTTAACACCCTCACATTACACATGTTGTAGTTATAAAGTCGTTGCATGCAGCGCAAAACAGGAAAATCCCCAAAATAACAGAATGATTGTGTAATGGGATTACTCAGATGATTGTAGGATCACTCACTCACCCCTTTTATAAAAACACAGTAAATGTGACCGAACCGTTTAGTCGTCGTTCTATACGGACGGCGGTAGATTGTTCCAGGATTACACTGATCCTGAACGGTTCCAGAGAGTCTGGAAACTATTCGATATCTGCTGTGCTGCAGGTACCTCATCCCAGCAGCGATGCTGTGTGAGCTTCAGATCGATGTTCCAGTTTCATTCCCAAATTAAAATGTCTGGAAATGCTTTAATTCTAGCCAGGATTTTATTTCTTTACTCTTCAGGCTTATTACACAATTAAAAGTAGTCTTTAATGTATTTGGCATTAAAACCTCTTTAAAAGTCTCCATCAACTTGCATCAAGTTATTTTTAACAGACTCCTAGTGATGTCATGAAGTTAGACCCTAACCTGCAGTAACTGTGAAATCTGTCTTCTCGCCTCTCCCTCCCCAGGATGACCGTTCCCTCATCAACCTGCACCTGATGCACACGAGCTACTTCCTGTTCGTCATGGTCATCACGATGTTCTGCTACGCCGTCATCAAGGGGCGGCCCGGCAAAGTGCGGCAAAGCAACCCCGACATGTGTCCCGAGAAGGTACAGCAGACACCGGCAGTGCTATATGACGAGAACAGGTAGCTTCAGCAACGCATTTAATGACCGGTGATCGGTTTTACAGACATGATCCAATCACACTGTTTCTCTGATAACTGTCCACAGTACAGGCACGTCTGTGTGGAATTATTGTTGATTGAATTCCATGTTTCTATTGTTGTGTTGCTCTGAACGATTGATTTACTGCATTAACCCTCTGAACCCCAGAACACACCGGCGGGATTGAAAAGCATGTTTTCTTTAAACAATCTACAAAACTGCACCGTTTAGCCAGAAGCTGTAAAAACCGTCATTGCCAGATTTTCATCTTTCCGACGGTCCTTGAACACATCGTGTCTGACGAGTGCTTCCATTCAAATTATTTCATCAGAAACATTTTACTCTACATGGCTCATTTAAAATCTTTCCCCAAATAAACGGTTTGCTTTAAACAGATTGTGTAAAGAACATTGTGAGCTCCTCAGCCCAACTATGAAGCCATGACTGATTAGTCTGAGACCAACAGTCATGTGACAACAATCTGGTGAAACTTGGACTGAACTTCAGGCTGCTGAACACGTAAATAGTTCAATCTGTATGCACACGGAGCCGCCATTTTTCTTTCCAACATTGGTAACACTTTTCGACATGTTTGAGTTCTCTCTACTTCTAGTCATGATTGTTCTGGTTCCATTGGAGGAGCAGGACTTTTCCATTACAGTGGAAATCACGGCCACAGAGAGGAGAACGTGACCGCAGCAGAGTCTGCTCGGGGTTCCGAGGGTTAAGTCATTATTCCCCCGTCGTGAGTTTGTAAGCGGCACTAAAACCCACTTTCTTGTGTTGCAGGTGGCGCTGTCAGAGGGTTAAAAAGGCTTCGGAGAGTTACAGAACGTATCTGTAACACGGACAAACGCAAAAGAAATCTAAATAAACATACCAGTTGCCTAGTGAACCCTGGAAATACAATAAGGGACACAAAAGCTCTGTGAATGCATTACTCTTGCAATGTTGGGTTTTTCCAACCAAAGATATACAAGTGCCTGTATCTGTCGTGTACATATCTGTAGGAACTCTGATTTTTCTTTTCTTTATTCTCATTATCTTTGGCCGGACCCGAGAACCACGCAGCCATGTCTCCAGCATCACTCGCTCTCATTCACCGAGCACGATGGAAAGAAACGCAGGCGACGTGAACGCTGCGTTTATCACAGATCTGTTGTGTTTCCGCTGTCGATGTTTGGAGATCTCAAAATGTACTTTCACCTCCTACGCTGAGAAACGCAATGTGTAGTCACTTTAAATCTGTTTAAGTGAACAGAAAAAAAAAACTCACTGATGTAATCTTCACACGCACGTTAACAGGAGAGAGAATTCATTTAGCACTTTTCTCTGCATCCAGACCCGACCGTGTCGTCAGAAGTCTGATCAGAATTTAGACATAACGCTAAAATAAAGTGTTCAAAAGTTCATTTAATTGAACTTTCAATTATATTTGATTAGCAATTATGTTTCCTGTGTGTCTGCAATGTTAATAAACAAAGTCAAACATTGAATGATTAATATATGAAGAGCTGGTAAAGTGAATGTTCTGTTATCAGTAACTGAGCTGTGGAGCTTCCTGTGGTCTCTGTTGAAGATTGTTTTTTACTTTCTTTTTGAAAAGCTGTCACTTTAAAATATGATTTTCTGCCTTTTTGTTTTCCTGACTGTGTGGCTTCATCGCTCACCTGCCTCTCGTCTTCTGTTTTTTGTTGCCCGTCACGACTTAATGTTCCTCCCCCGGGTGAAGCGTTCTCTTGCCTTACCGTCGGTGGACGTGCTCGCGTGGAGATCGTCTCAACATGAACTCACCGCTCACTTCCTCCTCTTTTAGTTTCTTCCACGACGACGAGCCTGTGCTTTGAAATGAAAGCTTGTGATCTTTGTCCCGTTCATGTAAACTCATCACCAGGTGCACATGTTCAAGTGTTTGGCAGAGTTGATGCACCTTTGTTGTTTTGTGTTATTTGCTTCTGGGATTCTTTTAATTTTTTTTTTCACATGTAATCAGATAGTGAGATTTATAAACTGTTTCAGTTGGACTAAGCAAATATAATTATTTGTATAACCATGATAATATATTTATGATTAAATCATCTCATGTTTTTATTATTTTGTAGTACAGCATAAACATGTAAAAACTCACTCGGTGTGAGTTTGAGAAATGTTTGGATGAATGAGAGGCGGCTTTAGACTGTCCGGTATTTGAAACGGTTCATAGTGACTGGACCGGCCACAGACACAAAACAAGCGCACCTTCCCCCCCGACATGGTCCATCTACACATGGAATAGTTGTGACTCTGAACTGTAGCTTTAAGAATGAGATTCTCTTCCTCCGTCATATTCAGAGAGCACGGCTGACTGACAATCATTTATTCTAAATAACGCATATTAGATTCATGAAGTAAAGAAAGACACTAAAGAGCTCTGAGATTAAGATGCTGAGTCAACAACCGCTGGACACAAACCTAATCTGTTATCTAATTAATCCTGTCTTTGCTGAGAGACGACTGTGAAATCTAATCCGAGCGTTTTAAAGGAAAAGTAGAGAATAAATATCGGTCTAACTCCACCTTTAATATTTCTTATGTACCACTTCAATAGTAATTACTGATTTCTACTGAGCTCTGTGTTATTCTTTGGTTCCATGATTGACGTACCTGTTGAATGTACTTTTTTATAAGCAGCATAATCAGAATCTGAGATGCAAGAATTCCAAGTGATTTCACTTTTTTCCAGTTTTAGAACGGCTTTACTTGAATCGTGTTTCTGTTCGAGTGGTTTTCACAGATTTGATCCGTTTGTGGCCAGAAAGGAAACTCTCGTCCCGTTATTGTATCAGACACGTCGTGTGGTTTGTGCTCATGAATGAGTGGACGGTGTTGGGTTGTGATACCTTCTCTTGGTGTTTTAGTTCTGTATTGAATGACAAGTCTTCCTGGTTTAGATGTGCATCATATGTGAGCATGTTTCTGCTGTCATCACCATCTTCTCTGCTCTCACGGCGGGATTGTTTTGGGGGGGGGGGGATCTGGCACCTGTTATTGGGCGGCTGGTGTGTTGGATGGGAAGTGGGCGGGGTTTGTCAGTCTGTATGCGAGTGATGGGAAGTTTAAGATGTGAATGAGGAATGCCCTTTTATTGCCAAACCCCTCACAGTTAGACCTTCATTTACCCGCTTGGTCCATCCCTCCCTGTCCCTTCACGTCTTTGGTTAGAAGTGCATCTCTATAATTGCAAAAATAAATAAATAAAGGCCTTAACATTATACAGTTTCATTTAAGTTCACATATCACATATTGTAAAACACGACGCTTCGTCACACGTGAGCTGCAGGAGGCTCACATTACATATAAGGAGCAGATGCTAGCTGTACTATATCAGTAAGGACTGGAGTACAAGCAGAGGGAGCCGTCCTCTCCTCGAGTCTCTGACGTACTGCTGCCACTTCACCCCGGCATCCTTTCTGTCACGTTCGCAGCGCTTACAGGCCAACTCTGTGCCTTCTGCACTATGGAGCTGCATCCTCCTCCCTGTACATACAGTAGAGTAGATAGGACCGTAGGTTTAGTGTGGCTAGGACGTCATTCACCCCCCCCTCTCCAGTGGAACTGCTGTAAATGAATTCAAGTTTAAATAAACCGTCTCTAAAAGTTCACTTTGTCCGTGACTCCTTTTGTCTCCGCCGCCCAGCGCGGCTTTTCGACGGGGAGATTAATGATCTGCCGGTGGAAGTGAATTGAACTAATTTGCTGGTGCTGGAAGTAAAATGTCATGGAAATATTAAAAACGCTGGAAGTCCAGGACTCAAGCCGTCTATGCAGGAGTTACAGAATAAGAAAGCTGATGTGCTTTGTTATTGGCAACCAGCAACCACTTTCTACCAAAGATGTCAGAGGAACAGCTCACAAACACATATTTTCCTTATGTTAAGCAAACTTTATGATATCTGACATCTGACATTTGTGCGATATAAATTTCTGAATTTAAAAACTGAAGCATCTTCTTAAAGATTTCAAAAAGATTTAGGACCAGTTTGCAGGTTGTGGTGAGAAGAACTGATTAAAGTTCCTCTCACACTAAAGTCTTTGTCAGTGAGATTCAAAGGGCGGAATCACCGAGCAGGCCTCGGTGAACAAAGGTCAACGTAGCCCAAGAGATCCAAAACCAACCGCTCTGCCCGGTGGAAGCTCCTCAACGGGTCGGAAACCGGATGGAGGAGAATGTTGGAGCAGAACCGGAGCTGCTGCTCTGAAAGCATCACCGCAATGGCTTCCAATAGTGCCAGAAAAGAATACTTCTCCATTGAAGAAACTATGTAGAGAATGTTAATCCCAGCACCAGGCTGAAATAACCCCACTGGCCCCGGGGCCCAAAAAGGTGAGGCGGCCACTCGTCCAGAGCCTCGGAACCTCTGTTTGAAGTTACTGCTAATATTTCTTGTTTAAAAGTCCCAAAGAGATTTACAACTACAAAACCAAGACGCAAAAAATCTTCAAAAGAGATGCAAAATAACCAAGAAAAGATACAAAACGACCACTAAACCTCTACAACGAGATGCAAAACGACCACATACAGACGCTTAACGGCTACAAAGAGACGTAAAATGACCTAAACAAGACACAAAACAACCACAAAGAGACAGAATTACGACAAAAAGATGTGCCTTTGAATCTGTGGCCCTGGTTCTGATGCAGCAGAGATAGGGGCCCTTTACATGTCTGTCTATGGCTGTACTTGGTGCTTAATATAAGCATGCTAACCCGCTGAACTACGGTGTGTTATTCTATGTTTTGGACAGCTACCGGCTTCTATTCATGTCACGCTGCCATTAGAAAACCTGCTGCTCACCTCCAGTCTGCTGCGTTAAGCTTTGGGGAGGTCGTGCTGCTCTGAACGTGTCGCTCCTCCTCCTCTGAACTTTCATCCAGGAGCTGGC